>NC_091751.1:46440662-46799829 GCF_043380555.1 Nothobranchius furzeri | reverse complement strand
AGATTAAAATCAGAAGATTAAACATTTATTTTTTTATTTGCTAATAAAAAGATGAGGTAATTTATCTTGCAGTGCTACTGTTGAACACCAGGTGGCGTGTGGGGATCTGGGTGGGGCCTTGGGGGTCGGGTCCTGACATGTATGCTGCCAGGGAGAAGGCAGGAACATGCAGCAGTGCCTGGCTCGAGTTCAGGGGCCTCAGGTAGACCTTGGCTCCTCTGCTGTCCCATCACAGGGGAGGGGGAAGTCCAGGAGGGGGAGGACCCAACCTTACCTGGATGTCCTATGTCTTATATAATCTGGAAGTTGTGCAAATGCAGGGATGGGCATAGATATTCTGTTGGGGTGGGGCTGGGTTGGTGCCCTCGGACTCCGTGAGGCTCTGTAATGCTGCTGCTTTGGGCCCTGGCAGGATGGGCTGGGATCTCCATGCCCTGGGTGGCATTTTGACAACAGAGGTGCCTATTGGGGCCACTGGGGGAGCTGGCTCCCTGGAGGGCTAAGCCATACCAGCCATTCCTCCCCATCCCCACACATTTCTCTCCTCCTGCTCCCTCACATCATCACACAATCATGCACATAGGACCTTGGGGGGTAGACAAGTCAGGGAGTGCAGGTATTGACCCCATTTCCGCATTCCTGTGGCAATCTGCCCCCCAATTTTATTTGCACATTAAACACTTCCACCAACGACATTCCACACAAACATACACTTACGGCCTTGGGAGTGAGCACATTCAATGGCAGTTGGCAGGGGGATTTCTCAGCCTCATCCCAAGTGCCGGTGCCCACTTCCAATTTTAAGCTGCACTTAGACACCAAGGGCTGTGGGTACAAGTGGGGTGATGTGGTGGCGTCAGCTGGCATAGGCCAGACGATGCCCGCACTGCCCGCTCACCACAGCCATGGAATGCACCTCATCAACACACACTAACACCATATTGGAGCAGGCGGAGGGAGACTAGGGGTCTTAGCACACCTCTGTTGTCGCTTGGCTTCCTGGGGCTGGAGGCTAGGAGGGAGATCCGGACGTCCGGTTGGGGTCTGGGGGTGGGTGGGTTGCTGTGCTCAGCGTTGGGCGCGGGAGCCTGCTCATCAGCACCCCAGCAGAAAGGGTCAAACTCTGGGTACCGGTAATGGTTGTACCGAATGTGCAGCAGTACCGGGACCAGAGTGAATAGGGTGTGTATGGGGAGCATGAGTGAGTGTCCGGCGTACATTTTTGTAAGTCTTTGGTTGTATGTGTTTGTGTGAGCATGAGGGAGGGAGTGTGTGACTGTTTGTGTATGACTGTATAAGTCAGGTGGGGCCTTTGACTCCTCCCTTCTCCTGGGACTTCTTTTGATGATATAGATCTTCGTCTCCCCTCTCCCGGCCACACCTGGTGTGGAGTGCGGTGCCTTGGCCTGCCTGGGTCGTGGCTCCCGGGTCAGGGGGTTTAAGATTTTTGGCGTCTTCCTGACCAATCCCGGTGGCTGCCTGGTGGGGTCTGGGTCCCAGGCCGCTGGGTCCCGGGCTCGGCCGGCTAGTGGTTGGGAGGCTGCGGGCGTGCCTGTGGGCTTGCCGCCGATATCTCCGGGGACTCTGCCGGCTGCTGGTTGTTGCCCCCCGGGGTGATCCTCTGCGCCTCTCGAGGGGGGGCAGGGGCTTTTCTGGTCGCAGTCTCCCTGGGGTTCCTGTGCTCTGGGGCAGCTCCTGGATCTCTGGGACTTGGAGCTCTCTCCGTCTCCTGCATATCTGTAGGGGGCAGATATGTGGCCCCTCACACTCTATTGGACGCTCCTATAGAGAAACCTTACATAAACAAGCGCATGTACACACACAGGTGCTCACATGGTGCTCTCAGAAGTATAGACTTGGGCACATTCAACACAGGTCTTAAGGCTGTGGTGGGCACTTAATGCACTGTGATATATTATCGTGTGATTGTTCAGTTAAACAATGTTGATTATATATTTCTATTGTTGTGTCTATTCCGTGTCTGGTCGGAATTAAAAAGCATTCTAAAACAATAACAATAAAGTTTTAAGTATCAGGCGTGACATTAAAAGCAGACGCTTTGATGCTCCACCTGAGAGTAAATCTGTAAGGCTTGTTACCAGCATTCAGACATCAATTCTGTTTGCTTCACAGCCAGACAGGACATGGGGGAAAAAATTATATATATATATATATATATATATATATATATATATATATATATATATATATATATATATATATATATATATATATATAAATAATCAGAAGATTAAACATTTATTTTATATTTGCTAATAAAAAGATAATTTATCATGCAGTGCTACTGTTGAACACCAGGAGGCACTGAAGAACATCTGGACTCATTCACTATCTACTGCTTATAAAAAGATTAAATACAATCACTGTTAATTTAACATTAGTACTAATTAATTAATTATTAGCCTATATATGTCTATTTTAGCTCTATTTTTTGTATTTTCATGGAATTAGTGACCATATTTGGCCAAGTTGTCCTGTCTTATACCAACTCTTTTAATCCTTGTATGAAAATCTGTTTCCATCACTGTTTTTATGCACAGCCATGACTTTGATGATTTTAATAAAACTGAAGAAAAATGTTTTTCACTAGTAGATAAACTGTTGTGAAATTATTTAAACAGTTGAGCATGTCTAATTAATGCTGGTGAACAAGGA
This sequence comes from Nothobranchius furzeri, assembly GCF_043380555.1. NCBI lineage: Eukaryota > Metazoa > Chordata > Actinopteri > Cyprinodontiformes > Nothobranchiidae > Nothobranchius > Nothobranchius furzeri. The sequence goes on along the minus strand of NC_091751.1, from coordinate 46,797,153 downwards.
GATTAGTGGTTGCCAGCCTAATTACTGGGGCTCGACAGAGTTTTAGGATTTAAAAACCAGAAAACATTCAATTATAAATATTTAAGCAGTAAATTCAGTGGTGTCAGATGATTTATGGATTGAACAAAATCTGTTCAGTAATGCAAAAATTCACTAATGAACAAGGATATTTTTAAAATATAGGGGAGGGGTAAAAAGGTCAAATGTAAACACAGTAATGCGCCAATGAATTTCAACACCTTTTTATTACGTTTTCTGAATGGTCTGATTCGACGGCTGAAACATATTTTGTTCAAAAGTTTGAATTGTCATGATGGTGAAAACTGAACTGAATAAAGAATAGTGTCAGAAATTTGCTCTTCTATCCTAAAACATTTGGTACAAAATACATTAAAAAAAGACTTAAAAAACGAATGTACAGGATTTGTTAGTTTTTCAGAAAGCTGAACTCATTATGATTTGTCTGTTCTCTATTTTGTTTCAAACTGGCACAATTTCCCTTAATCCTCAACTCACAAAGTCTTTCCAATCTAATAAAGCCACATTTTTATACGAAGGATTTTTGGTGTTGAAATCAGCAGGAAATTTTGCTGTTTGGGTATTTTTTTGTTTCTGGACTCCATGATTGCTGAAAGCCCAAGATGTCAAGAGGTAAATCTTTTCTAACTAAAGAGACTCTCAGGGAAATTGCATAAGTGTCTTATTCTGAAAGTCGGAGTACGCTGATTTAACAACTAAACAGTTTCCTGCTTTTGTTCTCCTCAGACTGGGTCCAAACCTAATTACCACATTGTTTTGTCTGTGTTGAGTTTGGGCTCTACTGCAGGAAGCTGGTCGCAGTACAACAGGAAGGTGTTTTACTTCCTGTCCGCTGTTTTCAGAGCAGTCCAGAAAAGGAAACCGCAAAGGAAACGCCCACTGAATGAAAGCAAAATTGAGAATAAACATTGAAATAACAGATTTCTTATTTTAGTTTACAGTTTATCATCTGGAGCAGTTTGCAGCTGAGTGTGAAGCAGCTGGGATGAGAATCAGCTCCTCAAAATTCGAGACGGTATTAAATCGGAAAAGGGTAGATTGCCTTCTCCGGGTCAGGGATGAGGTCCTGCCCCAAGCCGACAAGTTTAAGTATTTTGGGGTCTTGTTCACGAGCTGGACTGCAAGATCGACAGGTGGATTGGTGCTACATCTGCAGTGATGTGGGCATTGTACCAATCTGTCGTGGTGAAGAGAGAGTTGAGCCGGAAGGCGAAGCTCTCGATTTAACAGTCGATCTACACTCCAACCCTCACCTACGGTCACGAGCTTTAGATAATGACCAAAAGAACGAGATCACGGATACAAGCAGCCGAAAATAGTTTTCTCCGCAGGGTGTCTGGGTTCTCCCTCAGAGATAGGGTGAGAAGCTCATTCATCCGGGAGGGGCTCAGAGTAGATCCGCTGCTCCTCCATATCAAGAGGAACCAGTTGAGGTGGCTCGGGCATCTGGTCAGGATGCCTCCCTGGGCATGTCCAACCAGGAGGAGACCTGAAGGGAGACCCAGGACACGCTGGAGGGACTGTCTCTCAGCTGGCCATAGAGCACCTTGGGATTCCCCCGGAGGTTCTGGTCCAATTGGCTGGGGAGAGGGAAGTCTGGGCATCTCGGCTTAGGCTGCTGCCCCCTTGACCCAACTCCAAATAAGCGGATAAGAAATCAAAAGTAATAATAAATTGATAAGATTTAAGTTTCTGATTTTTCTGATTCAGACTCACCTGAGTCTCTCTTCCTCCTTCTTGCGGAGCCTCATGTCTCTCTGAACCACCTGCAGCACATGAGTGGCCTCGTTGTCCGACAGACCAGTCAGATCCAGCTTACGACCCATCATCGTCCGTCTGCATTAACACATTAACGTTAATACATTAACTGTTGACTGTAATAATACACACATGAGTACACAGCCTTGTGTGGCACTAATATATGGTAGAAATCAACAAAAAAAGCATTTAGAATTATATTTTCAGAACTAGCTGCTTCGTTAAAATTTTGAAAGAAAAGTGTAAAAACAAAGTAAATAATCCAAGCCTGGCTTTTAAACTCCTTAGGACAATAAAAATCTAATTATGATTCTATGTCAGAATTTCCTGTGGATCTCAAATATTCTTTTTAATACTTTCACACAAAAAATAAATCCTTATAAGTTACATAAAAAACACCTGTGATTACCTTTCAAAGCTGGACTTATGTTCAGAATGACTTAATGCAATGAAATAATTTAAATCATGCTTCATAATAAATCAGTCTAAACAACTTTATTCCGATTTCTAATCATGTAAATTGGCATCTATATTTTTATTCATATGTATGGTTAATTTTACTTGTAAATGAATGTTTTCACATACCTGCTGGCAAATGGTTTAACTGCATATATTGTGAATGAATTAAGAGTTTTTCCACCTCCTAACACCACAGAGACAATATGTGAAATAAACATTTTGCTTTAATGCCCTCAGAAAGGTTACATTGAGCTAAATACTAACAATAAAGAAAAACGAGAGCAATTCTGTGTAGCTTAAGTCAATAAAACCTACTGTGGGAAGAGAAACGGGGATTTAAGAAGATTTGGATATTTAGCATTCCACTGAAGGGAAAACCATTCTTTTATAAGTACATGTTACAAGAATTTGTTGCAGCCTGGATCTCTGATTTTTTAAGTGCAGCAAAGTTCAAGGATATTTAATATTCTATAAACCTGTATCACAGAAAATAATTAGAAACAATAAAGAGACTCACAAGTTTGGTCAAGACTTAAAAATCTTCACAAAGGAGGATAAACCCTTGTTTATCCTGACAGAAGCCATTCGGGTCCAAGAAGCCTTTTGTTCCTCCTTTCAAATAAACAGTGGATGGAAATCTGAGTTACTGCAGCTCCGTCTGTGCAGCTGGACTCAGACAAATAATCAGGATAAAACCAGATTAGGTGCACCTCCAGAAACTCTTTACCTAACATGAAAACAGGCAGCATTGTTGCACCACCTAATCAGCATGGCTTTTACCTATAGTAAAAAAAAAACTTCAAGTATTAAATCATATATATATATATATATATATATATATATATATATATATATATATATATATATATATATATATATATCTTATGAAATATTGTTTGTTATCTGCTTTTTGTGGTCAGTAGGTCTCTGGCTTCAATGTTTTCTTAGTTGCATAAAAGCTCAAAAACAATTTGAGTCAACTCAAATGTAGCTGAAAAAGATTGAAATCAGCTGGGATTCCAAAGGAAACGTGGAAAAGCAACAGGTGGATGAGTGAGGCCCCCGTGTGGCTGGGTGGAGAACTACAGGACACCATCATGCGTTGAGTGATTTGCTTCCAAATGACACACAAACCATCACAAGTAGACATTTATAAGAACAAGTTGAACTCTGATGTGTTTAATGTTTTTAAAAATGTCTTCTCATGTGATGGTTTGGATGTCATATGGAAACAAAAATCCATTACGAGAAGAAATTACATTGTTTTAATTTGGAGTTTGATTTTGCAGGACAACTGAAGGGTTTTCAAAAAACACTTTATTTATTTAGCTCATTTCATGCAAAGTAAGCAACACGAAGTGCTTAACAGAAAGGCGTCAAAGCTAAAAGAAGCAGGATCTGATTTCTGTATTCATTTGGGCATCAAATGACAGAGCAGAGTCCAGTTTCACACCAAGGTCAGTGATTACAGTTTGTTCAAAGGGCCCAGTGACATGAGGTCCACACCATGAGGCTGGCGGTCACTGCTAGAAAAACTCTGACCACAGTCTTATTGTCATTAAAACACAAGAAGTAGCTGCCATCTATGTACCTCATTTAAACAGTTCATCAAAGGCTCAATCATGGCCAACGACCCCTGAATTAGTGGCAGATAAATTTGGCAGTTGTCTGTAGATGAAAGTTTACGTTTGTTCAGAAATAACATTCCAAATGTTTACATTTCATTTTCATCAGCAGTAAACAGGTTTTTATTTATTCCATGCATTTTGTTTTTCCAGATATATATATATATATGTGTGTGTGTGTGTGTGTGTGTGTGTGTGTGTGTGTGTGTGTGTGTGTGTGTGTGTGATCCAAATAAATAAACTGTTCACAAGTGATGTGAGCTCATTGTGTTTAAGAACAAAAAAATGAAGCAAAAATAACAATTCGTATCTTTCTGACATCGTGTAGAAACAAGCAGTCTCCCTCTGACATCATAAAGAAACAAGCAGTCTCCTTCTGATATCATGTAGAAACAAGCAGTCTCATTCTGACATCATCTAGAAACAAGCAGACTCTTTATGACATCATAAAGAAACAAGCAGACTTTCTGACATCATGTAAAAACAAGCAGACTCTTTCTGACATATTGTAGAAACAAGCAGACTCTTTCTGACATCATCTAGAAACAAGTAGTCTCTTTCTGACATCATAAAGAAACAAGCAGTCTCCTTCTGACATCATAAAGAAACAAGCTGTCTCCTTCTGACATCATAAAGAAACAAGCAGTCTCCTTCTGATATCATGTAGAAACAAGATATAAATGTCTGATATATATCAGAATATATATATATGCTTGTTGAATATAAATCTTCATTAAAACGTTTAAATGTTCGTTTTTAAAAACGTTAAAATCATCATTAAAACATTTAAATCTTCATTAAAACGTTTAAATCTTCATTTAAACATTAAAATGTTCATTAAAACGTTAAAATGTTCATTAAAACGTTAAAATCTTCATTAAAATGTTTAAATGGTCATTTTTAAAAACGTTTAAATGTTCATTAAAACATTAAAATGTTTATTTTCAAAAACATTCAAATGTTCATTAAAATGTTTAAAGGTTCATTAAAACAATTAAATGTTCATTAAAACGTTAAAATGTTCATTAAAACTTTTAAATGTTAATTAAAATGTTAAAATGTTCATTAAAATGTTTAAATGTTCATTAAGACGTTAAAATCGTCATTTTTAAAAACGTTAAAATGTTCATGAAAACGTTCAAATGTCCATTAAAACATTAAATTCTTCATTAAAACATTAAAATGTTCATTAAAACGTTAAATTCTTCATTAAAACGTTAAAATGTTCATTAAAACATTAAAATGTTCATTTTTAAAAACCTTAAAATCATCATTAAAATGTTTAAATGTTCATTTTTAAAAACATCATAATGTTCATTAAAATGTTTAAATGTTCATTAAAACGTTAAATTATTCATTAAAACGTTTGAATGTTCATTTTTAAAAACATTAAAAGGTTCATTAAAATTTTTAAATTTTTATTAAAACGTTAAAATGTTCATTAAAAGGTTAAAATGTTTTAAAACAAGCAGACTCTTTCTGACATCATGTAGAAACAAGCAGACTCTTTCTGACATCATGTAAAAACAAGCAGACTTTCTGACATCATGTAGAAACAAGCAGACTCTTTCTGACATCATAAAGAAACCAGCAGACTTTCTGACATCATGTAGAAACAAGCAGACTCTTTCTGACATCATGTAAAAACAAGCAGACTCTTTCTGACATCATGAAAAAACAAGCAGACTCTTTCTGACATCATGTAGAAACAAGCAGTCTCATTCTGACATCATCTAGAAAAAAGCAGACTCTTTATGACATCATAAAGAAACATGCAGACTCTTTATGACATCATAAAGAAACAAGCAGACTTTCTGACATCATGTAAAAACAAGCAGACTCTTTCTGACATAATGTAGAAACAAGCAGACGCTTTTTGACATCATGTAGAAACAAGCAGACTCTTTCTGACATCATCTAGAAACAAGTAGTCTCTTTCTGACATCATAAAGAAACAAGCAGTCTGCCTCTGACATCATGTAAAAACAAGCAGACTCTTTCTGACATCATGAAAAAACAAGCATACTCTTTCTGACATCATGTAGAAACAAGCAGACTCTTTTTGACATCATGTAAAAACAAGCAGACTTTCTGACATCATGTAGAAACAAGCAGACTCTTTCTGACATCATAAAGAAACCAGCAGACTTTCTGACATCATGTAGAAACAAGCAGACTCTTTCTGACATCATGTAAAAACAAGCAGGCTCTTTCTGACATCATGAAAAAACAAGCAGACTCTTTCTGACATCATGTAGAAACAAGCAGTCTCATTCTGACATCATCTAGAAACAAGCAGACTCTTTATGACATCATAAAGAAACATGCAGACTCTTTATGACATCATAAAGAAACAAGCAGACTTTCTGACATCATGTAAAAACAAGCAGACTCTTTCTGACATAATGTAGAAACAAGCAGATGCTATCTGACATCATGTAGAAACAAGCAGACTCTTTCTGACATCATCTAGAAACAAGTAGTCTCTTTCTGACATCATAAAGAAACAAGCAGTCTGCCTCTGACATCATGTAAAAACAAGCATACTCTTTCTGACATCATGAAAAAACAAGCATACTCTTTCTGACATCATGTAGAAACAAGCAGACTCTTTCTGACATCATCTAGAAACAAGCAGACTCTTTCTGACATCATGTAGAAACAAGCAGTCTCATTCTGACATCATCTAGAAACAAGCAGACTCTTTATGACATCATAAAGAAACAAGCAGACTTTCTGACATCATGTAGAAACAAGCAGACTCTTTCTGACATCATGTAGAAACAAGCAGACGCTTTCTGACATCATGTAGAAACAAGCAGACTCTTTCTGACATCATCTAGAAACAAGTAGTCTCCTTCTGACATCATAAAGAAACAAGCAGTCTGCCTCTGACATCATAAAGAACCAAGCAGTATCTTTCTGACATCATGTAGAAACAATCAGTCTCTTTCTGACATCATGTTGAAACAAGCAGTCTCCTTCTGACATCATAAAGAAACAAGCAGTATCTTTCTGCCATCATAAAGAAACAAGCAGTCTCCTTCTGATATCATGTAGAAACAAGCAGTCTCCTTCTGATATCATGTAGAAACAAGCAGTCTCCTATCATCATAAAGAAACAAGCAGTATCTTTCTGACATCATAAAGAAACAAGCAGTCTCCTTCTGATATCATGTAGAAACAAGCAGTCTCCTTCTGATTTCATGTAGAAACAAGTAGTCTCTTTCTGACATCATAAAGAAACAAGCAGACTGCCTCTGCCATAATAAAGAAACAAGCAGTATCTTTCTGACATAATAAAGAAACAAGCAGTCTCCTTCTGACATCATAAAGAAACAAGCAGTCTCCTTCTGACATCATGTAGAAACAAGCAGTCTCCTTCTGATATCATGTAGAAACAAGCAGTCTCCTTCTGATATCATGTAAAAACAAGCAGTATCTTTCTGACATCATACAGAAACAAGCAGTCTCCTTCTGATATCATGTAGAAACAAGATATATATGTCTGATATATATCAAGAATATATATATATATATATATATATATATATATGCTTGTTGAATATAAATCTTCATTAAAACCTTTAAATGTTCGTTTTTAAAAACGTTAAAATCATCATTAAAACGTTTAAATCTTCATTAAAACGTTTAAATGTTCGTTTTTAAAAACGTTAAAATCATCATTAAAACATTAAAATCTTCATTAAAACATTAAAATGTTCATTAAAACGTTAAAATGTTCACTAAAACGTTAAAATCTTCATTAAAATGTTTAAATGTTCATTTTTAAAAACGTTAAAATTTTCATTAAATTTGTTAAAATGTTCATTAAAACCTTAAAATCTTCATTAAAACGTTAAATACTTCATTAAAACGTTTAAATGTTCATTAAAACATTAAAAGGTTCATTTTTAAAAACGTTCAAATGTTCATTAAAATGTTTAAAGGTTCTTTAAAACGATTAAATGTTCATTAAAACGTTAAAATGTTCATTAAAACTTTTAAATGTTAATTAAAATGTTAAAATGTTCATTAAAACATTTAAATGTTCATTAAAACGTTAAAATCTTCATTTTTAAAAACGTTAAAATGTTCATGAAAATGTTCAAATGATCATTAAAATGTTAAATTCGTCATTAAAACATTAAAATCTTCATTAAAACGTTAAAATGTTCATTAAAACATTAAAATGTTCATTTTTAAAAACGTTAAAATCATCATTAAAATGTTTAAATATTCATTTTTAAAACATTAATAGGTTCATTAAAATGTTAAAATTTTAATTAAAACGTTAAAATGTTCATTAAAACATTAAAATGTTTTAAAACAAGCAGACTCTTTCTGACATCATGTAAAAACAAGCATACTTTCTGACATCATGTAGAAACAAGCAGACTCTTTCTGACATCATGTAAAAACAAGCAGACTCTTTCTGACATCATGTAGAAACAAGCAGACTCTTTCTGACATCATGTAAAAACAAGCAGACTCTTTCTGACATCATGTAGAAACAAGCAGTCTCATTCTGACATCATCTAGAAACAAGCAGACTCTTTCTGACATCATGTAGAAACAAGCAGACTCTTTCTGACATCATAAAGAAACAAGCAGACTTTCTGACATCATGAAAAAACAAGCAGACTCTTTCTGACATCATGTAGAAACAAGCAGACTCTTTCTGACATCATGTAGAAACAAGCAGACTTTCTGACATCATGTAAAAACAATCAGACTCTTTCTGACATCATGTAGAAACAAGCACTCTTTCTGACATCAGGTAGAAACAAGCAGACTCTTTATGACATCTTCTAGAAACAAGCAGACTCTTTCTGACATCATGTAAAAGAAAGCAGTCTCTTTATGACATCATAAAGAAACAAGCAGACTCTTTCTGACATCATGTAAAAACAAGCAGACTCTTTCTGACATCATGTAAAAACAAGCAGACTCTTTCTGACATCATGTAGAACCAAGCAGACTCTTTATGACATCATAAAGAAACAAGCAGACTCTTTCTGACATCATGTAGAAACAAGCAGACTCTTTCTGACATCATGTAGAAACAAGCAGACTCTTTCTGACATCATGTAGAAACAAGCATACTCTTTCTGACATCATGTAGAAACAAGCAGACTCTTTCTGACATCATAAAGAAACAGTCTGCCTCTGACATCATAAAGAAACAAGCAGTATCTTTCTGACATCATGTAGAAACAAGCAGTCTCATTCTGACATCATCTAGAAACAAGCAGACTCTTTCTGACATCATGTAGAAACAAGCAGACTCTTTCTGACATCATAAAGAAACAATCAGACTCTTTCTGACATCATGTAGAAACAAGCAGACTTTCTGACATCATGTAAAAACAATCAGACTCTTTCTGACATCATGTAGAAACAAGCAGACTCTTTCTGACATCATGTAGAAACAAGGAGACTTTCTGACATTATGTAAAAACAATCAGACTCTGACATCATGTAGAAACAAGCACTCTTTCTGACATCATGTAGAAACAAGCAGACTTTCTGACATCATGTAAAAACAAGCAGACTCTTTCTGACATCATATAGAAACAAGCAGACTCTTTATGACATCTTCTAGAAACAAGCAGACTCTTTCTGACATCATGTAAAAGCAAGCAGTCTCATTCTGACATCATGTAGAAACAAGCAGACTCTTTATGACATCATAAAGAAACAAGCAGACTCTTTCTGACATCATGTAAAAACAAGCAGACTTTCTGACATAATGTAAAAACAAGCAGACTCTTTCTCACATCATGTAGAAACAAGCAGATGCTTTCTGACATCATGTAGAAACAAGCAGACACTTTCTGACATCATGTAGAAACAAGCAGACTCTTTCTGACATCATGAAAAAACAAGCATACTCTTTCTGACATCATGTAGAAACAAGCAAACTCTTTCTGACATCATAAAGAAACAAGCAGACTTTCTGACATCATGTAGAAACAAGCAGACTCTTTCTGACATCATGAAAAAACAAGCATACTCTTTCTGACATCATGTTGAAACAAGCAGACTCTTTCTGACATGTAGAAACAAGCAGACTCTTTCTGACATCATGTAGAAACAAGCAGACTCTTTCTGACATCATAAAGAAGCAAGCAGACACTTTCTGACATCATGAAAAAACAAGCAGACTTTCTGACATCATGTAAAAACAAGCAGTCTCATTCTGACATGATGTAGAAACAAGCAGACTCTTTATGACATCTTCTAGAAACAAGCAGACTCTTTCTGACATCATGTAAAAACAAGCAGACTCTTTCTGACATAATCTAGAAACAAGCAGACTCTTTCTGACATCATGTAGAAACAAGCAGTCTCATTCTGACATCATCTAGAAACAAGCAGACTCTTTATGACATCATAAAGAAACAAGCAGACTCTTTCTGACATCATGTAGAAACAAGCAGACGCTTTCTGACATCATGTAGAAACAAGCAGACGCTTTCTGACATCATGTAGAAACAAGCAGACTCTTTCTAACATCATAAAGAAACAAGCAGTCTGCCTCTGACATCATAAAGAACCAAGCAGTCTCTTTCTGACATCATGTTGAAACAAGCAGTCTCCTTCTGACATCATAAAGAAACAAGCAGTATCTTTCTGCCATCATAAAGAAACAAGCAGTCTCCTTCTGATATCATGTAGAAACAAGCAGTCTCTTGACATCATAAAGAAACAAGCTGTATCTTTCTGACATCATAAAGAAACAAGCAGTCTCCTTCTGATATCATGTAGAAACAAGCAGTCTCCTTCTGATTTCATGTAGAAACAAGTAGTCTCTTTCTGACATCATAAAGAAACAAGCAGACTGCCTCTGCCATAATAAAGAAACAAGCAGTATCTTTCTGACATCATAAAGAAACAAGCAGTCTCCTTCTGACATCATAAACAAACAAGCAGTCTCCTTCTGATATCATGTAGAAACAAGCAGTCTCCTTCTGATATCATGTAAAAACAAGCAGTATCTTTCTGACATCGTACACAAACAAGCAGTCTCCTTCTGATATCATGTAGAAACAAGATATATATGTCTGATATATATCAGAATATATATATGCTTGTTGAATATAAATCTTCATTAAAACCTTTAAATGTTCGTTTTTAAAAACGTTAAAATCATCATTAAAACGTTTAAATCTTCATTAAAACATTAAAATGTTCATTAAAACGTTAAAATGTTCACTAAAACGTTAAAATCTTCATTAAAATGTTTAAATGTTCATTTTTAAAAACGTTAAAATTTTCATTAAAATGTTAAAATGTTCATTAAAACCTTAAAATGTTCATTAAAACGTTAAATACTTCATTAAAACGTTTAAATGTTCATTAAAACATTAAAATGTTCATTTTTAAAAACGTTCAAATGTTCATTAAAATGTTTAAAGGTTCATTAAAACGATTAAATGTTCATTAAAAGGTTAAAATGTTCATTAAAACTTTTAAATGTTATTTAAAATGTTAAAATGTTCATTAAAACGTTTAAATGTTCATTAAAACGTTAAAATCTTCATTTTTAAAAACGTTAAAATGTTCATGAAAACGTTCAAATGTCCATTAAAACGTTAAATTCTTCATTAAAACATTAAAATCTTCATTAAAACGTTAAATTCTTCATTAAAACGTTAAAATGTTCATTAAAACATTAAAATGTTCATTTTTAAAAACGTTAAAATCATCATTAAAATGTTTATTCATTTTTGAAAACATTAAAATGTTCATTAAAATGTTTAAATGTTCATTAAAACGTTAAATTCTTCATTAAAAAGTTTAAATGTTCATTTTTAAAAACATTAAAAGTTTCATTAAAATGTTAAAATTTTAATTAAAACATTAAAATGTTCATTAAAACATTAAAATGTTTTAAAACAAGCAGACTCTTTCTGACATCATGTAAAAACAAGCAGACTTTCTGACATCTAGAAACAAGCAGACTTTCTGACATCATGTAGAAACAAGCAGACTCTTTCTGACATCATGTAGAAACAAGCAGATGCTTTCACACATCATGTAGAAACAAGCAGACTCTATCTGACATCATGTAGAAACAAGCAGACTCTTTATGACATCTTCTAGAAACAAGCAGACTCTTTCTGACATCATGTAAAAGCAAGCAGTCTCATTATGACATCATGTAGAAACAAGCAGACTCTTTATGACATCATAAAGAAACAAGCAGTATCTTTCTGACATCATAAAGAAACAAGCAGTCTCCTTCTGATATCATGTAGAAAGAAGATATAAATTTCTGATATATATCAGAATATATATATATATATGCTTGTTGAATATAAATCTTCATTAAAGCGTTTAAATGTTCGTTTTTAAAAACGTTAAAAGGTTCATTGAAATGTTAAAATTTTCATTAAAACGTTCAAATGTTTTAAAACAAGCAGACTCTTTCTGACATCATGTAAAAACAAGCAGACTCTTTCTGACATCATGTAAAAACAAGCAGACTCTTTCTGATATCATGTAGAAACAAGCAGTCTCATTCTGACATCATGTAGAAACAAGCAGACTCTTTATGACATCATAAAGAAACAAGCAGACTCTTTCTGACATCATGTAAAAACAAGCAGACTCTTTCTGACATGTAAAAACAAGCAGACTCTTTCTGACATCATGTAGAAACAAGCAGACTCTTTCTGACATCATGTAGAAACAAGCAGACTCTTTCTGACATCATGTAGAAACAAGCAGACTCACTCTGACATCATGTAGAAACAAGCAGACTCTTTCTGACATCATCTAGAAACAAGTAGTCTCCTTCTGACATCATAAAGAAACAAGCAGTCTGCCTCTGACATCATAAAGAAACAAGCAGTATCTTTCTGACATCATGTAGAAACAATCAGTCTCTTTCTGACATCATGTAGAAACAAGCAGTATCTTTCTGCCATCATAAAGAAACAAGCAGTCTCCTTCTTATATCATGTAAAAACAAGCAGTCTCCTGACATCATAAAGAAACAAGCAGTATCTTTCTGACATCATAAAGAAACAAGCAGTATCTTTCTGACATCATAAAGAAACAAGCAGTCTCCTTCTGATATCATGTAGAAACAAGCAGTCTCCTTCTGATATCATGTAGAAACAAGTAGTCTCTTTCTGACATAAAGAAACAAGCAGACTGCCTCTGACATAATAAAGAAACAAGCAGTATCTTTCTGACATCATAAAGAAACATGCAGTCTCCTTCTGACATCATAAAGAAACAAGCAGTCTCCTTCTGATATCATGTAGAAACAAGCAGTCTCCTGACATCATAAAGAAAGAAGCTGTATCTTTCTGACATCATAAAGAAACAAGCAGTCTCCTTCTGATATCATGTAGAAACAAGCAGTCTCCTTCTGATTTCATGTAGAAACAAGTAGTCTCTTTCTTACATCATAAAGAAACAAGCAGACTGCCTCTGCCATAATAAAGAAACAAGCAGTATCTTTCTGATATCATAAAGAAACAAGCAGTCTCCTTCTGACATCATAAAGAAACAAGCAGTCTCCTTCTGATATCATGTAGAAACAAGCAGTCTCCATTTGATATCATGTAGAAACAAGCAGTCTCCTTCTGATATCATGTAAAAACAAGCAGTATCTTTCTGACATCATACAGAAACAAGCAGTGTCCTTCTGATATCATGTAGAAACAAGATATATATGTCTGATATATATCAGAATATATATATATATGCTTGTTGAATATAAATCTTCATTAAAACCTTTAAATGTTCGTTTTTAAAAACGTTAAAATCATCATTAAAACGTTTAAATCTTCATTAAAACCTTTAAATGTTCGTTTTTAAAAACATTAAAATCATCATTAAAACGTTAAAATCTTCATTAAAACATTAAAATGTTCATTAAAACGTTAAAATGTTCACTAAAACGTTAAAATCTTCATTAAAATGTTTAAATGTTCATTTTTAAAAACGTTAAATTTTTCATTAAAATGTTAAAATGTTCATTAAAACCTTAAAATGTTCATTAAAACGTTAAATACTTCATTAAAACGTTTAAATGTTCGTTAAAACATTAAAATGTTCATTTTTAAAAACGTTCAAATGTTCATTAAAATGTTTAAAGGTTGATTAAAACGATTAAATGTTCATTAAAACGTTAAAATGTTCATTAAAACTTTTAAATGTTATTTAAAATGTTAAAATGTTCATTAAAACGTTAAAATGTTCATGAAAACGTTCAAATGTCCATTAAAAGGTTAAATTCTTCATTAAAACATTAAAATCTTCATTAAAACGTTAAATTCTTCATTAAAACGTTAAAATGTTCATTAAAACATTAAAATGTTCATTTTTAAAAACGTTAAAATAATCATTAAAATGTTTAAATATTCATTTTTAAAAACATTAAAATGTTCATTAAAATGTTTAAATGTTCATTAAAACGTTAAATTCTTCATTAAAAAGTTTAAATGTTCATTTTTAAAAACATTAAAAGTTTCATTAAAATGTTAAAATTTTAATTAAAACATTAAAATGTTCATTAAAATGTTAAAATGTTTTAAAACAAGCAGACTCTTTCTGACATCATGTAAAAACAAGCAGACTTTCTGACATCTAGAAACAAGCAGACTTTCTGACATCATGTAGAAACAAGCAGACTCTTTCTGACATCATGTAGAAACAAGCACTCTTTCTGACATCATGTAAAAACAAGCAGACTCTTTCTGACATCATGTAGAAACAAGCAGTCTCATTCTGACATCATGTAGAAACAAGCAGACTCTTTATGACATCATAAAGAAACAAGCAGTCTCCTTCTGATATCATGTAGAAACAAGATATAAATGTCTGATATATATCAGAATATATATATATATATATGCTTGTTGAATATAAATCTTCATTAAAGCGTTTAAATGTTCGTTTTTAAAAACGTTAAAAGGTTCATTGAAATGTTAAAATTTTCATTAAAACGTTCAAATGTTTCAAAACAAGCAGACTCTTTCTGACATCATGTAAAAACAAGCAGACTCTTTCTGACATAATGTAAAAACAAGCAGACTCTTTCTGATATCATGTAGAAACAAGCAGTCTCATTCTGACATCATATAGAAACAAGCAGACTCTTTATGACATCATGTAAAAACAAGCAGACTCTTTCTGACATCATGTAAAAACAAGCAGACTCTTTCTGACATCATGTAGAAACAAGCAGACACTTTCTGACATCATGTAGAAACAAGCAGACTCACTCTGACATCATGTAGAAACAAGCAGACTCTTTCTGACATCATCTAGAAACAAGTAGTCTCCTTCTGACATCATAAAGAAACAAGCAGTCTGCCTCTGACATTGTAAAGAAACAAGCAGTATCTTTCTGACATCATGTAGAAACAATCAGTCTCTTTCTGACATCATGTAGAAACAAGCAGTCTCACTCTGACATCATGTAGAAACAAGCAGACTCTTTCTGACATCATCTAGAAACAAGTAGTCTCCTTCTGACATCATAAAGAAACAAGCAGTCTGCCTCCGACATCATAAAGAAACAAGCAGTATCTTTCTGACATCATGTAGAAACAATCAGTCTCTTTCTGAGATCATGTTGAAACAAGCAGTATCTTTCTGCCATCATAGAGAAACAAGCAGTCTCCTTCTTATATCATGTAGAAACAAGCAGTCTCCTGACATCATAAAGAAACAAGCAGTATCTTTCTGACATCATAAAGAAACAAGCAGTATCTTTCTGACATCATAAAGAAACAAGCAGTCTCCTTCTGATATCATGTAGAAACAAGCAGTCTCTTTCTGACATAAAGAAACAAGCAGACTGCCTCTGACATAATAAAGAAACAAGCAGTATCTTTCTGACATCATAAAGAAACAAGCAGTCTCCTTCTGACATCATAAAGAAACAAGCAGTCTCCTTCTGACATCATACAGAAACAAGCAGTCTCCTTCTGATATCATGTAGAAACAAGATATATATGTCTGATATATATCAGAATATATATGTGCTTGTTGAATATAAATCTTCATTAAAACGTTTAAATGCTCGTTTTTAAAAACATTAAAATCATCATTAAAATGTTTAAATCTTCATTGAAACGTTTAAATGTTCGTTTTTAAAAACGTTGAAATCATCATTAAAACGTTAAAATCTTCATTTAAACATTAAAATGTTCATTAAAACGTTAAAATGTTCATTAAAACGTTAAAATCTTCATTAAAATGTTTAAATGTTCATTTTTAAAAACGTTAAAATGTTCATTAAAATGTTAAAATGTTCATTAAAACCTTAAAATGTTCATTAAAACGTTAAATTCTTCATTAAAACGTTTAAATGTTCATTAAAACATTAAAATGTTCATTTTTAAAAACGTTCAAATGTTCTTCAAAATGTTTAAAGGTTCATTAAAACGATTAAATGTTTATTAAAATGTTAAATGTTCATTAAAACTTTTAAATGTTAATTAAAATGTTAAAATGTTCATTAAAACTTTTAAATGTTCATTAAAACGTTAAAATCTTCATTAAAACATTAAAATCTTCATTAAAACGTTAAATTCTTCATTAAAACGTTAAAATGTTCATTAAAACATCAAAATGTTCTTTTTTAAAAACGTTAAAATCATCATTAAAATGTTTAAATGTTCATTTTTAAAAACATTAAAATGTTCATTAAAATGTTTAAAGGTTCATTAAAACGATTAAATGTTCATTAAAACGTTAAAATGTTCATTAAAACTTTTAAATGTTATTTAAAATGTTAAAATGTTCATTAAAACGTTAAAATCTTCATTTTTAAAAATGTTAAAATGTTCATGAAAACGTTCAAATGTCCATTAAAACGTTAAATTCTTCATTAAAACATTAAAATCTTCATTAAAACGTTAAATTCTTCATTAAAACGTTAAAATGTTCATTAAAACATTAAAATGTTCATTTTTAAAAACGTTAAAATCATCATTAAAATGTTTGAATATTAATTTTTAAAAACATTAAAATGTTCATTAAAATGTTTAAATGTTCATTAAAATGTTAAATTCTTCATTAAAACGTTTAAATGTTCATTTTTAAAAACATTACAAGTTTCATTAAAATGTTAAAATTTAATTAAAACGTTAAAATGTTCATTAAAACGTTAAAATGTTTTAAAACAAGCAGACTCTTTCTGACATCAAGTAAAAACAAGCAGACTTTCTGACATCTAGAAACAAGCAGACTTTCTGACATCATGTAGAAACAAGCAGACTCTTTCTGACATCATGTAGAAACAAGCACTCTTTCTGACATCATGTAAAAACAAGCAGACTCTTTCTGACATCATGTAGAAACAAGCAGACTCTTTATGACATCTTCTAGAAACAAGCAGACTCTTTCTGACATCATGTAAAAGCAAGCAGTCTCATTCTGACATCATGTAGAAACAAGCAGACTCTTTATGACATCATAAAGAAACAAGCAGTATCTTTCTGACATCATAAAGAAACAAGCAGTCTCCTTCTGATATCATGTAGAAACAAGCAGTCTCCTTCTGATTTCATGTAGAAACAAGCAGTCTCTTTCTGACATCATAAAGAAACAAGCAGACTCTTTCTGACATCATAAAGAAACAAGCAGACTTTCTGACATCATGTAGAAACAAGCACTCTTTCTGACATCAAGTAGAAACAAGCAGACTTTCTGACATCATGTAAAGACAAGCAGACTCTTTATGACATCATAAAGAAACAAGCAGACTCTTTCTGACATCATAAAGAAACAAGCAGACTTTCTGACATCATGTAGAAACAAGCACTCTTTCTGACATCAAGTAGAAACAAGCAGACTTTCTGACATCATGTAGAAACAAGCAGACTCTTTATGAAATCTTCTAGAAACAAGCAGACTCTTTCTGACATCATGTAAAAGCAAGCAGTCTCATTCTGACATCATGTAGAAACAAGCAGACTCTTTATGACATCATAAAGAAACAAGCAGACTCTTTCTGACATCATGTAAAAACAAGCAGACTCTTTCTGACATCATGTAAAAACAAGCAGATTCTTTCTGACATCATGTAGAAACAAGCAGATGCTTTCTGACATGTAGAAACAAGCAGACTCTTTCTGATATCATGTAGAAACAAGATATATATGTCTGATATATATCAGAATATATATATGCTTGTTGAATATAAATCTTCATTAAAATCTTTAAATGTTCGTTTTTAAAAACGTTAAAATCATCATTAAAACGTTTAAATCTTCATTAAAACGTTTAAATGTTCGTTTTTAAAAACGTTAAAATCATCATTAAAACGGTAAAATCTTCATTAAAACATTAAAATGTTCATTAAAACGTTAAAATGTTCACTAAAACGTTAAAATTCTTCATTAAAATGTTTAAATGTTCATTTTTAAAAATGTTAAAATTTTCATTAAAATGTTAAAATGTTCATTAAAACCTTAAAATGTTCATTAAAACGTTAAATACTTCATTAAAACGTTTAAATGTTCATTAAAACATTAAAATATTCATTTTTAAAAACGTTCAAATGTTCATTAAAATGTTTAAAGGTTCATTAAAACGATTGAATGTTCATTAAAACGTTAAAATGTTCATTAAATCTTTTAAATGTTAATTAAAATGTTAAAATGTTCATTAAAACGTTTAAATGTTCATTAAAACGTTAAAATCTTCATTTTTAAAAATGTTAAAATGTTCATGAAAATGTTTAAATGTCCATTAAAACGTTAAATTCTTCATTAAAACATTAAAATGTTCATTAAAACGTTAAATTCTTCATAAAAACGTTAAAATGTTAATTAAAACATTAAAATGTTCCTTTTTAAAAACGTTAAAATCATCATTAAAATGTTTAAATATTCATTTTTAAAAACATTAAAATGTTCATTAAAATGTTTAAATGTTCATTAAAACATTAAATTCTTCATTTAAAAGTTTAAATGTTCATTTTAAAAACATTTATAGGTTCATTAAAATGTTAAAATTTTAATTAAAACGTTAAAATGTTCATTAAAACGTTAAAATGTTTTAAAACAAGCAGACTCTTTCTGACATCATGTAAAAACAAGCATACTTTCTGACATCATCTAGAAACAAGCAGACTTTCTGACATCATGTAGAAACAAGCAGACTCTTTCTGACATCACAAAGAAACAAGCAGACTTTCTGACATCATGTAGAAACAAGCAGACTCTTTCTGACATCATGTAAAACAAGCAGACTCTTTCTGACATCATGTAGAAACAAGCAGACTCTTTCTGACATCATGTAAAAACAAGCAGACTCTTTCTGACATCATGTAGAAACAAGCAGTCTCATTCTGACATCATCTAGAAACAAGCAGACTCTTTCTGACATCATGTAGAAACAAGCAGACTTTCTGACATCATGTAGAAACAAGCAGACTCTTTCTGACATCATGAAAAAACAAGCAGACTCTTTCTGACATCATGTAGAAACAAGCAGACTCTTTCTGACATCATGTAAAACAAGCAGACTTTCTGACATCATGTAAAAACAATCCGACTCTTTCTGACATCATGTAGAAACAAGCACTCTTTCTGACATCATGTAGAAACAAGCAGACTTTCTGACATCATGTAAAAACAAGCAGACTCTTTCTGACATCATGTAGAAACAAGCAGACTCTTTATGACATCTTCTAGAAACAAGCAGACTCTTTCTGACATCATGTAAAAGCAAGCAGTCTCATTCTGACATCATGTAGAAACAAGCAGACTCTTTATGACATCATAAAGAAACAAGCAGACTCTTTCTGACATCATGTAAAAACAAGCACACTCTTTCTGACATCATGTAAAAACAAGCAGACTCTTTCTGACATCATGTAGAAACAAGCAGATGCTTTCTGACATCATGTAGAAACAAGCAGACTCTTTTTGACATCATGTAGAAACAAGCAGACTCTTTCTGACATCATAAAGAAACAAGCAGACTTTCTGACATCATGTAGAAACAAGCAGACTCTTTCTGACATCATGAAAAAACAAGCATACTCTTTCTGACATCATGTAGAAACAAGCACTCTTTCTGACATCATCTAGAAACAAGCAGACTCTTTCTGACATCATGTAGAAACAAGCAGTCTCATTCTGACATCATCTAGAAACAAGCAGACTTTCTGACATCTAGAAACAAGCAGACTTTCTGACATCATGTAGAAACAAGCAGACTCTTTCTGACATCATGTAGAAACAAGCAGATGCTTTCACACATCATGTAGAAACAAGCAGACTCTATCTGACATCATGTAGAAACAAGCAGACTCTTTATGACATCTTCTAGAAACAAGCAGACTCTTTCTGACATCATGTAAAAGCAAGCAGTCTCATTATGACATCATGTAGAAACAAGCAGACTCTTTATGACATCATAAAGAAACAAGCAGTATCTTTCTGACATCATAAAGAAACAAGCAGTCTCCTTCTGATATCATGTAGAAAGAAGATATAAATTTCTGATATATATCAGAATATATATATATGCTTGTTGAATATAAATCTTCATTAAAGCGTTTAAATGTTCATTTTTAAAAACGTTAAAAGGTTCATTGAAATGTTAAAATTTTCATTAAAACGTTTAAATGTTTTAAAACAAGCAGACTCTTTCTGACATCATGTAAAAACAAGCAGACTCTTTCTGACATCATGTAAAAAACAAGCAGACTCTTTCTGATATCATGTAGAAACAAGCAGTCTCATTCTGACATCATGTAGAAACAAGCAGACTCTTTATGACATCATAAAGAAACAAGCAGACTCTTTCTGACATCATGTAAAAACAAGCAGACTCTTTCTGACATGTAAAAACAAGCAGACTCTTTCTGACATCATGTAGAAACAAGCAGACTCTTTCTGACATCATGTAGAAACAAGCAGACTCTTTCTGACATCATGTAGAAACAAGCAGACTCACTCTGACATCATGTAGAAACAAGCAGACTCTTTCTGACATCATCTAGAAACAAGTAGTCTCCTTCTGACATCATAAAGAAACAAGCAGTCTGCCTCTGACATCATAAAGAAACAAGCAGTATCTTTCTGACATCATGTAGAAACAATCAGTCTCTTTCTGACATCATGTAGAAACAAGCAGTATCTTTCTGCCATCATAAAGAAACAAGCAGTCTCCTTCTTATATCATGTAGAAACAAGCAGTCTCCTGACATCATAAAGAAACAAGCAGTATCTTTCTGACATCATAAAGAAACAAGCAGTATCTTTCTGACATCATAAAGAAACAAGCAGTCTCCTTCTGATATCATGTAGAAACAAGCAGTCTCCTTCTGATATCATGTAGAAACAAGTAGTCTCTTTCTGACATAAAGAAACAAGCAGACTGCCTCTGACATAATAAAGAAACAAGCAGTATCTTTCTGACATCATAAAGAAACAAGCAGTCTCTTTCTGACATCATAAAGAAACAAGCAGTCTCCTTCTGATATCATGTAGAAACAAGCAGTCTCCTGACATCATAAAGAAAGAAGCTGTATCTTTCTGACATCATAAAGAAACAAGCAGTCTCCTTCTGATATCATGTAGAAACAAGCAGTCTCCTTCTGATTTCATGTAGAAACAAGTAGTCTCTTTCTTACATCATAAAGAAACAAGCAGACTGCCTCTGCCATAATAAAGAAACAAGCAGTATCTTTCTGATATCATAAAGAAACAAGCAGTCTCCTTCTGACATCATAAAGAAACAAGCAGTCTCCTTCTGATATCATGTAGAAACAAGCAGTCTCCTTCTGATATCATGTAGAAACAAGCAGTCTCCTTCTGATATCATGTAAAAACAAGCAGTATCTTTCTGACATCATACAGAAACAAGCAGTGTCCTTCTGATATCATGTAGAAACAAGATATATATGTCTGATATATATCAGAATATATATATATATATATGCTTGTTGAATATAAATCTTCATTAAAACCTTTAAATGTTCGTTTTTAAAAACGTTAAAATCATCATTAAAACGTTTAAATCTTCATTAAAACCTTTAAATGTTCGTTTTTAAAAACATTAAAATCATCATTAAAACGTTAAAATCTTCATTAAAACATTAAAATGTTCATTAAAACGTTAAAATGTTCACTAAAACGTTAAAATCTTCATTAAAATGTTTAAATGTTCATTTTTAAAAACGTTAAATTTTTCATTAAAATGTTAAAATGTTCATTAAAACCTTAAAATGTTCATTAAAACGTTAAATACTTCATTAAAACGTTTAAATGTTCGTTAAAACATTAAAATGTTCATTTTTAAAAACGTTCAAATGTTCATTAAAATGTTTAAAGGTTGATTAAAACGATTAAATGTTCATTAAAACGTTAAAATGTTCATTAAAACTTTTAAATGTTATTTAAAATGTTAAAATGTTCATTAAAACGTTAAAATGTTCATGAAAACGTTCAAATGTCCATTAAAACGTTAAATTCTTCATTAAAACATTAAAATCTTCATTAAAACGTTAAATTCTTCATTAAAACGTTAAAATGTTCATTAAAACATTAAAATGTTCATTTTTAAAAACGTTAAAATAATCATTAAAATGTTTAAATATTCATTTTTAAAAACATTAAAATGTTCATTAAAATGTTTAAATGTTCATTAAAACGTTAAATTCTTCATTAAAAAGTTTAAATGTTCATTTTTAAAAACATTAAAAGTTTCATTAAAATGTTAAAATTTTAATTAAAACATTAAAATGTTCATTAAAATGTTAAAATGTTTTAAAACAAGCAGACTCTTTCTGACATCATGTAAAAACAAGCAGACTTTCTGACATCTAGAAACAAGCAGACTTTCTGACATCATGTAGAAACAAGCAGACTCTTTCTGACATCATGTAGAAACAAGCACTCTTTCTGACATCATGTAAAAACAAGCAGACTCTTTCTGACATCATGTAGAAACAAGCAGTCTCATTCTGACATCATGTAGAAACAAGCAGACTCTTTATGACATCATAAAGAAACAAGCAGTCTCCTTCTGATATCATGTAGAAACAAGATATAAATGTCTGATATATATCAGAATATATATATATATATGCTTGTTGAATATAAATCTTCATTAAAGCGTTTAAATGTTCGTTTTTAAAAACGTTAAAAGGTTCATTGAAATGTTAAAATTTTCATTAAAACGTTCAAATGTTTCAAAACAAGCAGACTCTTTCTGACATCATGTAAAAACAAGCAGACTCTTTCTGACATAATGTAAAAACAAGCAGACTCTTTCTGATATCATGTAGAAACAAGCAGTCTCATTCTGACATCATATAGAAACAAGCAGACTCTTTATGACATCATGTAAAAACAAGCAGACTCTTTCTGACATCATGTAAAAACAAGCAGACTCTTTCTGACATCATGTAGAAACAAGCAGACACTTTCTGACATCATGTAGAAACAAGCAGACTCACTCTGACATCATGTAGAAACAAGCAGACTCTTTCTGACATCATCTAGAAACAAGTAGTCTCCTTCTGACATCATAAAGAAACAAGCAGTCTGCCTCTGACATCATAAAGAAACAAGCAGTATCTTTCTGACATCATGTAGAAACAATCAGTCTCTTTCTGACATCATGTAGAAACAAGCAGTCTCACTCTGACATCATGTAGAAACAAGCAGACTCTTTCTGACATCATCTAGAAACAAGTAGTCTCCTTCTGACATCATAAAGAAACAAGCAGTCTGCCTCCGACATCATAAAGAAACAAGCAGTATCTTTCTGACATCATGTAGAAACAATCAGTCTCTTTCTGAGATCATGTTGAAACAAGCAGTATCTTTCTGCCATCATAAAGAAACAAGCAGTCTCCTTCTTATATCATGTAGAAACAAGCAGTCTCCTGACATCATAAAGAAACAAGCAGTATTTTTCTGACATCATAAAGAAACAAGCAGTATCTTTCTGACATCATAAAGAAACAAGCAGTCTCCTTCTGATATCATGTAGAAACAAGCAGTCTCTTTCTGACATAAAGAAACAAGCAGACTGCCTCTGACATAATAAAGAAACAAGCAGTATCTTTCTGACATCATAAAGAAACAAGCAGTCTCCTTCTGACATCATAAAGAAACAAGCAGTCTCCTTCTGACATCATACAGAAACAAGCAGTCTCCTTCTGATATCATGTAGAAACAAGATATATATGTCTGATATATATCAGAATATATATGTGCTTGTTGAATATAAATCTTCATTAAAACGTTTAAATGTTCGTTTTTAAAAACATTAAAATCATCATTAAAATGTTTAAATCTTCATTGAAACGTTTAAATGTTCGTTTTTAAAAACGTTGAAATCATCATTAAAACGTTAAAATCTTCATTTAAACATTAAAATGTTCATTAAAACGTTAAAATGTTCATTAAAACGTTAAAATCTTCATTAAAATGTTTAAATGTTCATTTTTAAAAACGTTAAAATGTTCATTAAAATGTTAAAATGTTCATTAAAACCTTAAAATGTTCATTAAAACGTTAAATTCTTCATTAAAACGTTTAAATGTTCATTAAAACATTAAAATGTTCATTTTTAAAAACGTTCAAATGTTCTTCAAAATGTTTAAAGGTTCATTAAAACGATTAAATGTTTATTAAAATGTTAAATGTTCATTAAAACTTTTAAATGTTAATTAAAATGTTAAAATGTTCATTAAAACTTTTAAATGTTCATTAAAACGTTAAAATCTTCATTAAAACATTAAAATCTTCATTAAAACGTTAAATTCTTCATTAAAACGTTAAAATGTTCATTAAAACATCAAAATGTTCTTTTTAAAAACGTTAAAATCATCATTAAAATGTTTAAATGTTCATTTTTAAAAACATTAAAATGTTCATTAAAATGTTTAAAGGTTCATTAAAACGATTAAATGTTCATTAAAACGTTAAAATGTTCATTAAAACTTTTAAATGTTATTTAAAATGTTAAAATGTTCATTAAAACGTTAAAATCTTCATTTTTAAAAATGTTAAAATGTTCATGAAAACGTTCAAATGTCCATTAAAACGTTAAATTCTTCATTAAAACATTAAAATCTTCATTAAAACGTTAAATTCTTCATTAAAACGTTAAAATGTTCATTAAAACATTAAAATGTTCATTTTTAAAAACGTTAAAATCATCATTAAAATGTTTGAATATTAATTTTTAAAAACATTAAAATGTTCATTAAAATGTTTAAATGTTCATTAAAATGTTAAATTCTTCATTAAAACGTTTAAATGTTCATTTTTAAAAACATTACAAGTTTCATTAAAATGTTAAAATTTAATTAAAACGTTAAAATGTTCATTAAAACGTTAAAATGTTTTAAAACAAGCAGACTCTTTCTGACATCAAGTAAAAACAAGCAGACTTTCTGACATCTAGAAACAAGCAGACTTTCTGACATCATGTAGAAACAAGCAGACTCTTTCTGACATCATGTAGAAACAAGCACTCTTTCTGACATCATGTAAAAACAAGCAGACTCTTTCTGACATCATGTAGAAACAAGCAGACTCTTTATGACATCTTCTAGAAACAAGCAGACTCTTTCTGACATCATGTAAAAGCAAGCAGTCTCATTCTGACATCATGTAGAAACAAGCAGACTCTTTATGACATCATAAAGAAACAAGCAGTATCTTTCTGACATCATAAAGAAACAAGCAGTCTCCTTCTGATATCATGTAGAAACAAACAGTCTCCTTCTGATTTCATGTAGAAACAAGCAGTCTCTTTCTGACATCATAAAGAAACAAGCAGACTCTTTCTGACATCATAAAGAAACAAGCAGACTTTCTGACATCATGTAGAAACAAGCACTCTTTCTGACATCAAGTAGAAACAAGCAGACTTTCTGACATCATGTAAAGACAAGCAGACTCTTTATGACATCATAAAGAAACAAGCAGACTCTTTCTGACATCATAAAGAAACAAGCAGACTTTCTGACATCATGTAGAAACAAGCACTCTTTCTGACATCAAGTAGAAACAAGCAGACTTTCTGACATCATGTAGAAACAAGCAGACTCTTTATGAAATCTTCTAGAAACAAGCAGACTCTTTCTGACATCATGTAAAAGCAAGCAGTCTCATTCTGACATCATGTAGAAACAAGCAGACTCTTTATGACATCATAAAGAAACAAGCAGACTCTTTCTGACATCATGTAAAAACAAGCAGACTCTTTCTGACATCATGTAAAAACAAGCAGATTCTTTCTGACATCATGTAGAAACAAGCAGATGCTTTCTGACATGTAGAAACAAGCAGACTCTTTCTGATATCATGTAGAAACAAGATATATATGTCTGATATATATCAGAATATATATATATGCTTGTTGAATATAAATCTTCATTAAAACCTTTAAATGTTCGTTTTTAAAAACGTTAAAATCATCATTAAAACGTTTAAATCTTCATTAAAACGTTTAAATGTTCATTAAAACATTAAAATATTCATTTTTAAAAACGTTCAAATGTTCATTAAAATGTTTAAAGGTTCATTAAAACGATTGAATGTTCATTAAAACGTTAAAATGTTCATTAAATCTTTTAAATGTTAATTAAAATGTTAAAATGTTCATTAAAACGTTTAAATGTTCATTAAAACGTTAAAATCTTCATTTTTAAAAACGTTAAAATGTTCATGAAAATGTTCAAATGTCCATTAAAACGTTAAATTCTTCATTAAAACATTAAAATGTTCATTAAAACGTTAAATTCTTCATAAAAACGTTAAAATGTTAATTAAAACATTAAAATGTTCCTTTTTAAAAACGTTAAAATCATCATTAAAATGTTTAAATATTCATTTTTAAAAACATTAAAATGTTCATTAAAATGTTTAAATGTTCATTAAAACATTAAATTCTTCATTTAAAAGTTTAAATGTTCATTTTAAAAACATTTATAGGTTCATTAAAATGTTAAAATTTTAATTAAAACGTTAAAATGTTCATTAAAACGTTAAAATGTTTTAAAACAAGCAGACTCTTTCTGACATCATGTAAAAACAAGCATACTTTCTGACATCATCTAGAAACAAGCAGACTTTCTGACATCATGTAGAAACAAGCAGACTCTTTCTGACATCACAAAGAAACAAGCAGACTTTCTGACATCATGTAGAAACAAGCAGACTCTTTCTGACATCATGTAAAACAAGCAGACTCTTTCTGACATCATGTAGAAACAAGCAGACTCTTTCTGACATCATGTAAAAACAAGCAGACTCTTTCTGACATCATGTAGAAACAAGCAGTCTCATTCTGACATCATCTAGAAACAAGCAGACTCTTTCTGACATCATGTAGAAACAAGCAGACTTTCTGACATCATGTAGAAACAAGCAGACTCTTTCTGACATCATGAAAAAACAAGCAGACTCTTTCTGACATCATGTAGAAACAAGCAGACTCTTTCTGACATCATGTAAAACAAGCAGACTTTCTGACATCATGTAAAAACAATCCGACTCTTTCTGACATCATGTAGAAACAAGCACTCTTTCTGACATCATGTAGAAACAAGCAGACTTTCTGACATCATGTAAAAGCAAGCAGTCTCATTCTGACATCATGTAGAAACAAGCAGACTCTTTATGACATCATAAAGAAACAAGCAGACTCTTTCTGACATCATGTAAAAACAAGCACACTCTTTCTGACATCATGTAAAAACAAGACGACTCTTTCTGACATCATGTAGAAACAAGCAGATGCTTTCTGACATCATGTAGAAACAAGCAGACTCTTTTTGACATCATGTAGAAACAAGCAGACTCTTTCTGACATCATAAAGAAACAAGCAGACTTTCTGACATCATGTAGAAACAAGCAGACTCTTTCTGACATCATGAAAAAACAAGCATACTCTTTCTGACATCATGTAGAAACAAGCACTCTTTCTGACATCATCTAGAAACAAGCAGACTCTTTCTGACATCATGTAGAAACAAGCAGTCTCATTCTGACATCATCTAGAAACAAGCAGACTCTTTATGACATCATAAAGAAACAAGCAGACTTTCTGACATCATGTAGAAACAAGCAGACTCTTTCTGACATCATGTAGAAACAAGCAGACGCTTTGTGACATCATGTAAAAACAAGCAGACTCTTTCTGACATCAACTTGAAACAAGTAGTCTCCTTCTGACATCATAAAGAAACAAGCAGTCTGCCTCTGACATCATAAAGAACCAAGCAGTATCTTTCTGACATCATGTAGAAACAATCAGTCTCTTTCTGACATCATGTTGAAACAAGCAGTCTCCTTCTGACATCATAAAGAAACAAGCAGTATCTTTCTGCCATCATAAAGAAACAAGCAGTCTCCTTCTGATATCATGTAGAAACAAGCAGTCTCCTTCTGATATCATGTAGAAACAAGCAGTCTCCTGACATCATAAAGAAACAAGCAGTATCTTTCTGACATCATAAAGAAACAAGCAGTCTCCTTCTGATATCATGTAGAAACAAGCAGTCTCCTTCTGATTTCATGTAGAAACAAGCAGTCTCTTTCTGACATCATAAAGAAACAAGCAGACTTTCTGACATCATGTAGAAACAAGCACTCTTTCTGACATCATGTAGAAACAAGCAGACTTTCTGACATCATGTAAAGACAAGCAGACTCTTTCTGACATCATGTAGAAACAAGCAGACTCTTTATGACATCTTCTAGAAACAAGCAGACTCTTTCTGACATCATGTAGAAACAAGCAGATGCTTTCTGACATGTAGAAACAAGCAGACTCTTTCTGATATCATGTAGAAACAAGATATATATGTCTGATATATATCAGAATATATATATATGCTTGTTGAATATAAATCTTCATTAAAACCTTTAAATGTTCATTTTTAAAAACATTAAATCATCATTAAAACGTTTAAATCTTCATTAAAACGTTTGAATGTTCGTTTTTAAAAACGTTAAAATCATCATTAAAACGTTAAAATCTTCATTAAAACATTAAAATGTTCATTAAAACGTTAAAATGTTCACTAAAACGTTAAAATCTTCATTAAAATGTTTAAATGTTCATTTTTAAAAATGTTAAAATTTTCATTAAAATGTTAAAATGTTCATTAAAACCTTAAAATGTTCATTAAAACGTTAAATACTTCATTAAAACGTTTAAATGTTCATTAAAACATTAAAATGTTCATTTTTAAAAACGTTCAAATGTTCATTAAAATGTTTAAAGGTTAATTAAAACGATTAAATGTTCATTAAAACGTTAAAATGTTCATTAAAACTTTTAAATGTTAATTAAAATGTTAAAATGTTCATTAAAACGTTTAAATGTTCATTAAAACAGCAGACTTTCTGACATCATGTAGAAACAAGCAGACTCTTTCTGACATCATGAAAAAACAAGCATACTCTTTCTGACATCATGTAGAAACAAGCAGACTCTTTCTGACATCATCTAGAAACAAGCAGACTCTTTCTGACATCATGTAGAAAAAAGCAGTCTCATTCTGACATAATCTAGAAACAAGCAGACTCTTTATGACATCATAAAGAAACAAGCAGACGTTCTGACATCATGTAGAAACAAGCAGACTCTTTCTGACATCATGTAGAAACAAGCAGACGCTTTCTGACATCATGTAGAAACAAGCAGACTCTTTCTGACATCATGTAGAAACAAGTAGTCTCCTTCTGACATCATAAAGAAACAAGCAGTCTGCCTCTGACATCATAAAGAACCAAGCAGTATCTTTCTGACATCATGTAGAAACAATCAGTCTCTTTCTGACATCATGTTGAAACAAGCAGTCTCCTTCTGACATCATAAAGAAACAAGCAGTATCTTTCTGCCATCATAAAGAAACAAGCAGTCTCCTTCTGATATCATGTAGAAACAAGCAGTCTCCTTCTGATATCATGTAGAAACAAGCAGTCTCCTGACATCATAAAGAAACAAGCAGTATCTTTCTGACATCATAAAGAAACAAGCAGTCTCCTTCTGATATCATGTAGAAACAAGCAGTCTCCTTCTGATTTCATGTAGAAACAAGCAGTCTCTTTCTGACATCATAAAGAAACAAGCAGACTATTTCTGACATCATAAAGAAACAAGCAGACTTTCTGACATCATAAAGAAACAAGCAGACTTTCTGACATCATGTAGAAACAAGCACTCTTTCTGACATCATGTAGAAACAAGCAGACTTTCTGACATCATGTAAAGACAAGCAGACTCTTTCTGTCATCATGTAGAAACAAGCAGACTCTTTATGACATCTTCTAGAAACAAGCAGACTCTTTCTGACATCATGTAAAAGCAAGCAGTCTCATTCTGACATCATGTAGAAACAAGCAGACTCTTTATGACATCATAAAGAAACAAGCAGACTCTTTCTGACATCATGTAAAAACAAGCAGACTCTTTCTGACATCATGTAAAAACAAGCAGACACTTTCTGACATCATGTAGAAACAAGCAGATGCTTTCTGACATGTAGAAACAAGCAGACTCTTTCTGATATCATGTAGAAACAAGATATATATGTCTGATATATATCAGAATATATATATGCTTGTTGAATATAAATCTTCATTAAAACCTTTAAATGTTCGTTTTTAAAAACGTTAAAATCATCATTAAAACGTTTAAATCTTCATTAAAACGTTTAAATGTTCGTTTTTAAAAACGTTAAAATCATCATTAAAACGTTAAAATCTTCATTAAAACATTAAAATGTTCATTAAAACGTTAAAATGTTCACTAAAACGTTAAAATCTTCATTAAAATGTTTAAATGTTCATTTTTAAAAATGTTAAAATTTTCATTAAAATGTTAAAATGTTCATTAAAACCTTAAAATGTTCATTAAAACGTTAAATACTTCATTAAAACGTTTAAATGTTCATTAAAACATTAAAATGTTCATTTTTAAAAACGTTCAAATGTTCATTAAAATGTTTAAAGGTTCATTAAAATGATTAAATGTTCATTAAAACGTTAAAATGTTCATTAAAACTTTTAAATGTTAATTAAAATGTTAAATTTTCATTAAAACGTTTAAATGTTCATTAAAACATTAAAATCTTCATTTTTAAAAACGTTAAAATGTTCATGAAAATGTTCAAATGTCCATTAAAACGTTAAATTCTTCATTAAAACATTAAAATCTTCATTAAAACGTTAAATTCTTCATTAAAACGTTAAAATGTTCATTAAAACATTAAAATGTTCATTTTTAAAAACGTTAAAATCATCATTAAAATGTTTAAATATTCATTTTTAAAAACATTAAAATGTTCATTAAAATGTTTAAATGTTCATTAAAACATTAAATTCTTCATTTAAAAGTTTAAATGTTCATTTTTAAAACATTAATAGGTTCATTAAAATGTTAAAATTTTAATTAAAACGTTAAAATGTTCATTAAAACGTTAAAATGTTTTAAAACAAGCAGACTCTTTCTGACATCATGTAAAAACAAACATACTTTCTGACATCATCTAGAAACAAGCAGACTTTCTGACATCATGTAGAAACAAGCAGACTCTTTCTGACATCACAAAGAAACAAGCAGACTTTCTGACATCATGTAGAAACATGCAGACTCTTTCTGACATCATGTAAAACAAGCAGACTCTTTCTGACATCATGTAGAAACAAGCAGACTCTTTCTGACATCATGTAAAAACAAGCAGACTCTTTCTGACATCATGTAGAAACAAGCAGTCTCATTCTGACATCATCTAGAAACAAGCAGACTTTCTGACATCATGTAGAAACAAGCAGACTCTTTCTGACATCATGAAAAAACAAGCAGACTCTTTCTGACATCATGTAGAAACAAGCAGACTCTTTCTGACATCATGTAGAAACAAGCAGACTTTCTGACATAATGTAAAAACAATCTGACTCTTTCTGACATCATGTAGAAACAAGCAGACTTTCTGACATCATGTAAAAACAATGAGACTCTTTCTGACATCATGTAGAAACAAGCAGACTTTCTGACATCATGTAAAAACAAGCAGACTCTTTCTGACATCATGTGGAAACAAGCAGACTCTTTATGACATCTTCTAGAAACAAGCAGACTCGTTCTGACATCATGTAAAAGCAAGCAGTCTCATTCTGACATCATGTAGAAACAAGCAGACTCTTTATGACATCATAAAGAAACAAGCAGACTTTCTGACATCATGTAAAAACAAGCACACTCTTTCTGACATCATGTAAAAACAAGCAGATGCTTTCTGACATGTAGAAACAAGCAGACTCTTTCTGACATCATGTAGAAACAAGCAGACTCTTTCTGACATCATAAAGAAACAAGCAGACTCTTTCTGACATCATAAAGAAACAAGCATACTCTTTCTGACATCATGTAGAAACAAGCAGACTCTTTCTGACATCATCTAGAAACAAGCAGACTCTTTCTGACATCATGTAGAAACAAGCAGTCTCATTCTGACATCATCTAGAAACAAGCAGACTCTTTATGACATCATAAAGAAACAAGCAGACTTTCTGACATCATGTAGAAACAAGCAGACTCTTTCTGACATCATGTAGAAACAAGCAGACACTTTCTGACATCATGTAGAAACAAGCAGTCTCTTTCTGACATCATCTAGAAACAAGTAGTCACCTTCTGACATCATAAAGAAACAAGCAGTCTGCCTCTGACATCATAAAGAACCAAGCAGTATCTTTCTGACATCATGTAGAAACAATCAGTCTCTTTCTGACATCATGTTGAAACAAGCAGTCTCCTTCTGACATCATAAAGAAACAAGCAGTATCTTTCTGCCATCATAAAGAAACAAGCAGTCTCCTTCTGATATCATGTAGAAACAAGCAGTCTCCTTCTGATATCATAAATAAACAAGCAGTATCTTTCTGACATCATAAAGAAACAAGCAGTCTCCTTCTGATATCATGTAGAAACAAGCAGTCTCCTTCTGATTTCATGTAGAAACAAGCAGTCTCTTTCTGACATCATAAAGAAACAAGCAGGCTCTTTCTGACATCATAAAGAAACAAGCAGACTTTCTGACATCATGTAGAAACAAGCACTCTTTCTGACATCAAGTAGAAAACAGCAGACTTTCTGAAGTCATGTAAAGACAAGCAGACTCTTTCTGACATCATGTAGAAACAAGCAGACTCTTTATGAAATCTTCTAGAAACAAGCAGACTCTTTCTGACATCATGTAAAAGCAAGCAGTCTCATTCTGACATCATGTAGAAACAAGCAGACTCTTTATGACATCATAAAGAAACAAGCAGACTCTTTCTGACATCATGTAAAAACAAGCAGACTCTTTCTGACATCATGTAAAAACAAGCAGACTCTTTCTGACATCATGTAAAAACAAGCAGACTCTTTCTGATATCATGTAGAAACAAGATATATATGTCTGATATACATCAGAATATATATATGCTTGTTGAATATAAATCTTCATTAAAACCTTTAAATGTTCGTTTTTAAAAACGTTAAAATCATCATTAAAACGTTTAAATCTTCATTAAAACGTTTAAATGTTCGTTTTTAAAAACGTTAAAATCATCATTAAAACGTTAAAATCTTCATTAAAACATTAAAATGTTCATTAAAACGTTAAAATGTTCACTAAAACGTTAAAATCTTCATTAAAATGTTTAAATGTTCATTTTTAAAAATGTTAAAATTTTCATTAAAATGTTAAAATGTTCATTAAAACCTTAAAATGTTCATTAAAACGTTAAATACTTCATTAAAACGTTTAAATGTTCATTAAAACATTAAAATGTTCATTTTTAAAAACGTTCAAATGTTCATTAAAATGTTTAAAGGTTCATTAAAACGATTAAATGTTCATTAAAACGTTAAAATGTTCATTAAAACTTTTAAATGTTAATTAAAATGTTAAAATGTTCATTAAAACGTTTAAATGTTCATTAAAACGTTAAAATCTTCATTTTTAAAAACGTTAAAATGTTTATGAAAATGTTCAAATGTCCATTAAAACGTTAAATTCTTCATTGAAACATTAAAATCTTCATTAAAACGTTAAATTCTTCATTATAACGTTAAAATGTTAATTAAAACATTAAAATGTTCATTTTTAAAAACGTTAAAATCATCATTAAAATGTTTAAATATTCATTTTTAAAAACATTAAAATGTTCATTAAAATGTTTAAATGTTCATTAAAACATTAAATTCTTCATTTAAAAGTTTAAATGTTCATTTTTAAAACATTTATAGGTTCATTAAAATGTTAAAATTTTAATTAAAACTTTAAAATGTTCATTAAAACGTTAAAATGTTTTAAAACAAGCAGACTCTTTCTGACATCATGTAAAAACAAGCATACTTTCTGACATCATCTAGAAACAAGCAGACTTTCTGACATCATGTAGAAACAAGCAGACTCTTTCTGACATCACAAAGAAACAAGCAGACTTTCTGACATCATGTAGAAACAAGCAGACTCTTTCTGACATCATGTAAAACAAGCAGACTCTTTCTGACATAATGTAGAAACAAGCAGACTCTTTCTGACATCATGTAAAAACAAGCAGACTCTTTCTGACATCATGTAGAAACAAGCAGTCTCATTCTGACATCATCTAGAAACAAGCAGACTCTTTCTGACATCATGTAGAAACAAGCAGACTCTTTCTGACATCATAAAGAAACAAGCAGACTTTCTGACATCATGTAGAAACAAGCAGACTCTTTCTGACATGAAAAAACAAGCAGACTCTTTCTGACATAATGTAGAAACAAGCAGACTCTTTCTGACATCATGTAAAAACAAGCAGACTTTCTGACATCATGTAAAAACAATCAGACTCTTTCTGACATCATGTAGAAACAAGCACTCTTTCTGACATCATGTAGAAACAAGCAGACTTTCTGACATCATGTAAAAACAAGCAGACTCTGACATCATGTAGAAACAAGCAGACTCTTTATGACATCTTCTAGAAACAAGCAGACTCTTTCTGACATCATGTAAAAGCAAGCAGTCTCATTCTGACATCATGTAGAAACAAGCTGACTCTTTATGACATCATAAAGAAACAAGCAGACTCTTTCTGACATCATGTAAAAACAAGCACACTCTTTCTGACATCATGTAAAAACAAGCAGACTCTTTCTGACATCATGTAGAAACAAGCAGATGCTTTCTGACATCATGTAGAAACAAGCAGACTCTTTCTGACATCATGTAGAAACAAGCAGACTCTTTCTGACATCATAAAGAAACAAGCAGACTTTCTGACATCATGTAGAAACAAGCAGACTCTTTCTGACATCATGAAAAAACAAGCATACTCTTTCTGACATCATGTAGAAACAAGCAGACTCTTTCTGACATCATGTAGAAACAAGCAGTCTCATTCTGACATAATCTAGAAACAAGCAGACTCTTTATGACATCATAAAAAAACAAGCAGACTTTCTGACATCATGTAGAAACAAGCAGACTCTTTCTGACATCATGTAGAAACAAGCAGACGCTTTCTGACATCATGTAGAAACAGGCAGACTCTTTCTGACATCATCTAGAAACAAGTAGTCTCCTTCTGACATCATAAAGAAACAAGCAGTCTGCCTCTGACATCATAAAGAACCAAGCAGTATCTTTCTGACATCATGTAGAAACAATCAGTCTCTTTCTGACATCATGTTGAAACAAGCAGTCTCCTTCTGACATCATAAAGAAACAAGCAGTATCTTTCTGCCATCATAAAGAAACAAGCAGTCTCCTTCTGATATCATGTAGAAACAAGCAGTCTCCTTCTGATATCATGTAGAAACAAGCAGTCTCCTGACATCATAAAGAAACAAGCAGTATCTTTCTGACATCATAAAGAAACAAGCAGTCTCCTTCTGATATCATGTAGAAACAAGCAGTCTCCTTCTGATTTCATGTAGAAACAAGCAGTCTCTTTCTGACATCATAAAGAAACAAGCAGACTCTTTCTGACATCATAAAGAAACAAGCAGACTTTCTGACATCATGTAGAAACAAGCACTCTTTCTGACATCATGTAGAAACAAGCAGACTTTCTGACATCATGTAAAGACAAGCAGACTCTTTCTGTCATCATGTAGAAACAAGCAGACTCTTTATGACATCTTCTAGAAACAAGCAGACTCTTTCTGACATCATGTAAAAGCAAGCAGTCTCATTCTGACATCATGTAGAAACAAGCAGACTCTTTATGACATCATAAAGAAACAAGCAGACTCTTTCTGACATCATGTAAAAACAAGCAGACTCTTTCTGACATCATGTAAAAACAAGCAGACTCTTTCTGACATCATGTAGAAACAAGCAGATGCTTTCTGACATGTAGAAACAAGCAGACTCTTTCTGATATCATGTAGAAACAAGATATATATGTCTGATATATATCAGAATATATATATGCTTGTTGAATATAAATCTTCATTAAAACCTTTAAATGTTCGTTTTTAAAAACATTAAAATCATCATTAAAACGTTTAAATCTTCATTAAAACGTTTAAATGTTCGTTTTTAAAAACGTTAAAATCATCATTAAAACGTTAAAATCTTCATTAAAACATTAAAATGTTCATTAAAACGTTAAAATGTTCACTAAAACGTTAAAATCTTCATTAAAATGTTTAAATGTTCATTTTTAAAAATGTTAAAATTTTCATTAAAATGTTAAAATGTTCATTAAAACCTTAAAATGTTCATTAAAACGTTAAATACTTCATTAAAACGTATAAATGTTCATTAAAACATTAAAATGTTCATTTTAAAAACGTTCAAATGTTCATTAAAATGTTTAAAGGTTCATTAAAACGATTAAATGTTCATTAAAACGTTAAAATGTTCATTAAAACTTTTAAATGTTAATTAAAATGTTAAAATGTTCATTAAAATGTTAAAATGTTCATTAAAACGTTTAAATGTTCATTAAAACATTAAAATCTTCATTTTTAAAAACGTTAAAATGTTCATGAAAATGTTCAAATGTCCATTAAAACGTTAAATTCTTCATTAAAACGTTAAATTCTTCATTAAAACGTTAAATTCTTCATTAAAACGTTAAAATGTTCATTAAAACATTAAAATGTTCATTTTTAAAAACGTTAAAATCATCATTAAAATGTTTAAATATTCATTTTTAAAAACATTAAAATGTTCATTAAAATGTTTAAATGTTCATTAAAACATAAATTCTTCATTTAAAAGTTTAAATGGTTCATTTTTAAAACATTAATAGGTTCATTAAAATGTTAAAATTTTAATTAAAACGTTAAAATGTTCATTAAAACGTTAAAATGTTTTAAAACAAGCAGACTCTTTCTGACATCATGTAAAAACAAGCATACTTTCTGACATCATCTAGAAACAAGCAGACTTTCTGACATCATGTAGAAACAAGCAGACTCTTTCTGACATCACAAAGAAACAAGCAGACTTGCACACACAGACCCACACACACACACACAGGAACACGCACACACACACACACACACACACACACACACACACACACACACACACATGGATATATTTAAGTCACAACACAATATCATAATTTATGCGTCAAATAATACAACCACAAACACTGTTGAATCCTTATTATTATTTACTTTTCTGTTATTTATTAACATACTATTTTATACATTTAGATACTTATTCCATCTTATTCACATGAAGGCGTCATATTTTAGCTACTCACACACACATCTATGGGTGCACTAAGATTTGTCTCATGGAACGTACATGGAACTGGCTCAAGAGATAAAAGATTAAAGATTTTTGATCAGTTAAAAAGAATGCAAGCAGACGTAATATTATTACAGGAGACTCATAGATCTGCCACATCGGCAGATGAACTTAAAACACCTGAGTTTCCCAGCATGTTCTCTGCCTGCTATAACTCTAGGCAAAGAGGGGTAGCTATTTTAATACACAAAAACATCAATTTCACAGTACTGGACACAGTTTCTGATCCAGAAGGTAGATTTATAATGTTAAAAATAACTATACAGAACCAACGCTTATGTATTGTGAGCATATACTGTCCAAATATTGATGACCCTCCATTCTTTCATAATTTTTTCTCTGTACTCTCCGAACACTTGGACTGTCCACTTATACTTGGAGGTGATTTTAATTTTTGGATGCATTCCTTAGACAGGCTCAGTACAGCTGGGACTTGGCGCAATTGGCAATCCACTTATTTAGTTAAACAGTACATGAGTGATTATGGGCTTTGTGATGCATGGCGATCTCTTCATCCTAACCGTAGAGAGTATACTTTTTTCTCACACGTCCATCACTCTCACTCACGTTTGGATTATTTTCTAGTCAGCAGCTCATTGCTGGCTGACATTTCAGACACTGAGATACACCCTATTGTTGTCAGCGACCATGCTCCGGTTTCTTTAACTCTAGTAAACAAGAAAGCAATCCCACCAAGCAAAAACTGGAGGTTTAATACATCACTGCTTAAAGATGAAGGTTTTATAGAATTTTTTAAAAAGGAGTGGGCTTTATATTT
The DNA here is from genome assembly GCF_043380555.1 of Nothobranchius furzeri. NCBI lineage: Eukaryota > Metazoa > Chordata > Actinopteri > Cyprinodontiformes > Nothobranchiidae > Nothobranchius > Nothobranchius furzeri. The sequence goes on along the minus strand of NC_091751.1, from coordinate 46,758,721 downwards.
AGAACATAATGACCTGCCTGGAACATCAGCATCTATTCTCTGGGAGGCAGGAAAGGCAGTGATGAGAGGTAAAATAATCTCTTTCTCATCACATAAGAAAAAAAACAGAAAATAAACGTATCCAGGAGTTAGAAGAAATCATTAAGTCTTTAGAGACATCCACAGAAGAAGAGTTACTGAGCAAATTACGTAAAGCTAAATTAGAACTTCATGGAATTATTGACAAAAAAACACAATTTTTAGCACAAAGACTACGAATAGAAAACTTTGAACATAGTAATAAATCCGGTAAATTTCTGGCCAGCCAATTAAAAATTAATAAAGAGAAAACTACCATATCTGCTGTTAAAGACTCAACTGGGAATATAGTTTATGACCCTGAAAGAATAAACAACACTTTCAGAGACTTTTACCAAACTTTGTACTCACCACAGATAAACCCATCAGATGACGAGATCGATGAGTTCCTTGATAGGATAACACTTCCTAAATTAACAGACAGCCAAGTTGCAGTCCTGGACTCGCCACTAACATCAGCAGAGCTCCAGGAAGCCCTTAAATCCATGACTAATGGGAAAGCTCCAGGTCCAGACGGGTTCCCAGCAGAGTTCTACAAAGAATTCTGGACCATTTTGGCTCCAACATTTTTCAGAATGGTGAGGGAAATCGAAGAGAGCGGCAGATTACAGCCAAACATGAACTCAGCCAATATTAGTCTCTTGTTAAAACCAGGCAAAGACCCAGCATTTCCAACCAGCTATCGCCCAATTTCTCTTATTAATGTTGATCTCAAAATAATTTGTAAAGCCCTGGCAAAAAGATTAGAGAAGGTAACCCCCTTCTTAATACACCCTGACCAAACTGGTTTCATAAAGGGTAGACAGTCGTCCACTAATTCGCGTAGATTACTTAATTTGATAGATTTCTCTTACAGTAGAAACATAGAAACTAGTATATTATCTCTAGATGCAGAAAAGGCTTTTGATAGAGTTAACTGGAAGTTCTTATTTGCAACTTTACATAAATTTGGTTTTGGGAACTTCTTCATAAACTGGCTACAAACATTATACAGTTCGCCAATTGCACGTGTTAGGACGAACGACCAAATATCAGCTAGCTTCTGTCTTCAGAGGGGGACCAGGCAGGGATGCCCACTCTCCCCCTCACTGTTTGCTATCTTTATCGAACCACTAGCAGCAGCAATTAGGCAAACAACATGTATTAAAGGGATAAAGTGTAATAAAATAGAACATAAGATCAGTCTTTATGCAGATGATGTTTTACTCTTCCTCCAGAATTCTCAATCGTCTCTGTCTCATTCAATAGAACTGATAAACTCTTTTTCAAAAGTTTCAGATTACTCTATAAACTGGTTAAAATCAACAGTTCTACCAATTAATTTCTCTTTTGTCAATTTACTTAATACTCAACTGGAGTCAGGTAATATCACATACCTGGGAATTAATGTCTCTCCCAAGTTAGCAGATCTAACCAAATTAAACTACATCCCACTTTTAAAGAAAGTGGAGGATGATCTTGCTAGATGGAAATCCTTACCAATATCACTGATGGGAAGAGTTGCTACAATTAAAATGATGGTCTTACCCAGAATAAATTACTTATTTTCAATGATCCCAAACAAACCACCAGCTGACTGGTTTAGATCTCTGGACTCCTCAATTACCAAATTCCTCTGGCAGGATAAACCTCCACGAATTAGCTTAAAAACGCTTCAGAAGAGCAAAGACAGAGGAGGACTGGATCTACCCAACTTTTATTATTATTTTTTAGCCAACAGGCTGCAATATATACCAAGATGGTTGCAAGATAACCCACTAGATGAGTCCTGGTTAGACATAGAACAGACAATTTGCAATACGATAGAGCTTTCAGACTTACCATTTATTAGCTCAAGCGTAAGAAAACATGAAGGCTTCAAAAGTATTAGTATCAGCACTTCTCTGACAGCATGGTGGGAGTATCTTAAAATGACAGAGTCTTCACTAGTACCATGCAGACGCACACCTATCTGGAATAATCCTGATATTTTGCAAAATAATAAAATGATGAACCTTCTGGACTGGAAAAATAAAGGAATCCTATACCTGGAAAACATATATGAAGGATTGGACTTCATCCCATTTAATAGAATAGTCTCCCAATTTGGAATAGAAAAGAATAGCTTTTTAGAATACCACCAAATCAAATCTGTAGTCAAACAAAAATTTAAGCTCAATAAAATAGAATTACAAACCCCGCCAAGGGTTTTAGACTTCTGCAATCTCAAACCCCCTAAACTACTGTCTAAAGTATATAAGACACTGTCCAAAATAGACGATAGAATAGCAATCCCTATTGAAAAATGGGAGGTGGATCTATCAGTCAGCTTTGACCAGAACTTCTGGTCCCAAACTTGTTTAAAAACTTTTAAAATGATCAGACACCCCAATTTACAATTAATTCAGTACAAAGTTCTACACAGAGTACACTATACAGGTCATCGGATGTTCAAGATGGGGTTTGTGTCGTCTGACATCTGTACACACTGCACAAACAACATTCCTGACAATTACGTTCATGCACTGTGGTCCTGTCCACCTGTCCAGGAATTTTGGGGTAGAGTATGTGAAGACCTGTCAAAGTCTCTGAAATGTCATATCCCAATCACCCCCTCTCTTTGTTTACTGGGAAACCTGGATGATGTCCCGATTGAAAAATCTTTGGTTCACGTGGTTCTGACTGCCATATGCATCGCTAAGAAAACTATCCTCTTGAATTGGAAAAATAGAGAAAATCTCTGCATTAACCAGTATAGAAATCTTTTGTTAGATCATATTGCACTTGATTTAGCCTCTGCTTCCACTTCAAATAAATCTCTCTGGGCTCCTTTGATCGGTTCCATCACATAGCGGTGATGGGGGGCCGTTGATGATGTCCTGCGGGATGATGTGGGTGGGGGGGTGGAGGGTCTGAGTTTGGAGTATCTGGATGTTCCCTGGGGATGGGTTCACTGGGGATGTCTGGCACTGGGGGGCTGTTCCCCCCCTCTGGAGGTGCTTGGGTTGCCTCGGGGGGTGTACTGCTGGCGGTTGTGAGTGGGGCCCCTTGGAGGTCTTGGCGGCGGCCATGGGTTACTGCCTGGCGGCTGCATTGCCCCTGGGTGGGTCTGGGTGGGGGCCTGGGGGCTCGGGGTGTTGGGGTGGCCGGCCCCGTGTGGGGATCTGGGCTGGGCCTTGGGGGTCGGGTCCCTACATGTACGCTGCCGGGAAGAAGGCAGGAATACGCAGAAGTACCTGGCCCGGGTTCGGGGGCGTAGGGCAGGCCCTGGCTCCTCTGTTGTCCCATCACAGGGGAGGGGGAGGTCCAGGAGGGGGAGGACCCAACCTTACCTGGATGTCTTATGTCTTATATATTCTGGAAGTTGTGCAAATGCAGGGATGGGCATAGATATTCTGCTGGGGTGGGGCTGGGTCGGCTCCCTCGGGCTCTGTGGGGCTCTGTGATGCTGCTGCTTTGGGCCCTGGCAGGATGGGCTGGGGTCTCCATGCCCTGGGCGGCGGTATGACAACGGAGGTGCCTATTGGGGTCAGTGGGGGAGCTGGCTCCCTGGAGGGCTAAGCCCTACCAGCCATTCCTCCCCATCCCCGTTTATTTCTCTCCTCCTGCTCCCTCACATCATCACACAAACATGCACATAGGACCTTGGGGGGTGGACAAGTCGAGGAGTGCGGGTATGGACCCCATTTCCGCATTCCTGTGGCTTCCTGCCCCCCAATTTTATTTGCACCTTATGCACTTCCACCGACGACATTCCACGCAAACATACACTTAGGGCCTTGGGAGTGAGCACATTCAACGGCACTTGGCAGGGGGAGTTCTCAGCCTCCTCCCGAGTGCCGGTGCCCACTTCGAATTTTAAACTGCATTTAGACACCAAGGGCTGTGGGTGCAAGTAGGGTGGTGCAGTGGCATCAGCTGGCATAGGCCAGAAAATGCCCGCACTGCCCGCTCACCACAGCAATAGAATACACCTCATTAACACACAACACTATGTTGGAGCAGGTGGAGGGAGACCAGGGGGTCTTAGCACACCTCTGTTGTTGCTTGGCTACCTGGGGCTGGAGACTAGGAGGGAGATCTGGCCGTCTGGTTGGGGTCTGGGGTGGTGGGTTGCTGTGCTCGGCGGTGGGCGGGGGAGCCTGCTCATCAGCACCCCAGCAGAAAGGGTCAAACTCTGGTAACCGGTGGTGGTTGTACCCCATGTGCAGCATTACCGGGACCAGAGTGAATAGGGTGTGTATGGGGAGCATGAATGGGTGTCCGGCGTGTATTTTTGTAAGTCTTTGGTTGTATGTGCATGTGTGAGCATGAGGGAGGGAGTGTGTGACTGTGTTTGTGTATGACTGTATATGTCAGGTGGGGCCTTTGACTCCTCCCTTCTCCTGGGACCTCCTTTGATGACATAGATCTTCGTCTCCCCTCCCCCCTGTCACACCTGGTGGGGGTGTGATGCCTTGGTCTGCCTGAGTGTTCGTGGCTCCCGGGTCAGGGAGTTTAAGATTTTTGGCATCTGCCTGATCAATCCCGGTGGCGGCCTGGGGGGGTCTGGGTCCCTGGGCTCTGCTGGGTCCCCGGCGGGGGTGGTCGCCCCTGGGTCCCGGGTCGCTGGGTCCCGGACTCGGCCGGCTAGGGGGTGGGAGGCTGCGGGCAGGCCTGAGGACTTGCCGCTGATATCTCCCGGGGCTCTGCCGGCTGCTGGTTGTGGCCCCCCGGGGCGATCCTCTGTGCCTCTCGAGGGGGGCGGGGGCCTTTCTGGTTGCGGGCTCCTTGGGGTTCCTGTGTTCTGGGGCAGCGCCTGGATCTCTGGGACTTGGAGCTCCCCCCCGTCTCCTACGCGTCTTTGGGGGGCAGATCTGTGGTCCCTCACACTCTCTATTGGACGCTCCTATAGATAAACCTTACATAAACAAGCGCGTGTACACACACAGGTGCTCACATGGTGCTCTCATAAGTATGGGCTTGGGCACGTTCAACACATGTCTTAAGACTATGGTGGGCACTCAATGCACTGTGGTATATTATCGTGTGACTGTTTAGTTAAACAATGATTGATTATATATTTCTTCATCAAGTTGACGCAGTGATAGCTTGATTTTGTTATATTGGTGTTGTGTCCCATTTTTTTGTTATGTTTTGCTTTTTTCTCGTCTCATTTTGCAGGTCTAGAAGCAGACTCTTGTTCATTATTGTTTATTTTTGTTGAATCCCCCCCCCCACCTAACCCCCTCTCTCCCCACCTTTTCTCTTTTCCTTTCTCTTTCACCTCTGTCTCCGTGTCTGGTCGAAATTACAAAGCATTCAAAAACAATAACAATAAAGTTTTAAATATCAGGTGCGACATTAAAAGCAGACTCTTTGATGCTCCACCTGAGACATTAAAAGCAGATGCTCTGATGCTCCACCTGAGAGTAAAACTGTAAGGCTTGTTACCAGCATTCAGACATCAATTCTGCTTGCTTCACAGCCAGACAGGACACGTTAATAAAAAAGAAAAAAAAAAAAAAAAAAAAAAAGAAACAAGCAGACTTTCTGACATCATGTAGAAACAAGCAGACTCTTTCTGACATAATGTAGAAACAAGCAGACTCTTTCTGACATCATGTAAAAACAAGCAGACTCTTTCTGACATCATGTAGAAACAAGCAGTCTCATTCTGACATCATCTAGAAACAAGCAGACTTTCTGACATCATGTAGAAAGAAGCAGACTCTTTCTGACATCATGAAAAAACAAGCAGACTCTTTCTGACATCATGTAGAAACAAGCAGACTCTTTCTGACATCATGTAGAAACAAGCAGACTTTCTGACATCATGTAAAAAAATCTGACTCTTTCTGACATCATGTAGAAACAAGCAGACTTTCTGACATCATGTAAAAACAATGAGACTCTTTCTGACATCATGTAGAAACAAGCAGACTCTTTCTGACATCATGTAGAAACAAGCAGACTCTTTCTGACATCATGTAGAAACAAGCAGACTCTTTCTGTCATCATGTAGAAACAAGCAGACTCTTTATGACATCTTCTAGAAACAAGCAGACTCTTTCTGACATCATGTAAAAGCAAGCAGTCTCATTCTGACATCATGTAGAAACAAGCAGACTCTTTATGACATCATAAAGAAACAAGCAGACTCTTTCTGACATCATGTAAAAACAAGCAGACTCTTTCTGACATCATGTAAAAACAAGCAGACTCTTTCTGACATCATGTAGAAACAAGCAGATGCTTTCTGACATGTAGAAACAAGCAGACTCTTTCTGATATCATGTAGAAACAAGATATATATGTCTGATATATATCAGAATATATATATGCTTGTTGAATATAAATCTTCATTAAAACCTTTAAATGTTCGTTTTTAAAAACATTAAAATCATCATTAAAACGTTTAAATCTTCATTAAAACGTTTAAATGTTCGTTTTTAAAAACGTTAAAATCATCATTAAAACGTTAAAATCTTCATTAAAACATTAAAATGTTCATTAAAACGTTAAAATGTTCACTAAAACGTTAAAATCTTCATTAAAATGTTTAAATGTTCATTTTTAAAAATGTTAAAATTTTCATTAAAATGTTAAAATGTTCATTAAAACCTTAAAATGTTCATTATAACGTTAAATACTTCATTAAAACGTTTAAATGTTCATTAAAACATTAAAATGTTCATTTTAAAAACGTTCAAATGTTCATTAAAATGTTTAAAGGTTCATTAAAACGATTAAATGTTCATTAAAACGTTAAAATGTTCATTAAAACTTTTAAATGTTAATTAAAATGTTAAAATGTTCATTAAAATGTTAAAATGTTCATTAAAACGTTTAAATGTTCATTAAAACATTAAAATCTTCATTTTTAAAAACGTTAAAATGTTCATGAAAATGTTCAAATGTCCATTAAAACGTTAAATTCTTCATTAAAACATTAAAATCTTCATTAAAACGTTAAATTCTTCATTAAAACGTTAAAATGTTCATTAAAACATTAAAATGTTCATTTTTAAAAACGTTAAAATCATCATTAAAATGTTTAAATATTCATTTTTAAAAACATTAAAATGTTCATTAAAATGTTTAAATGTTCATTAAAACATAAATTCTTCATTTAAAAGTTTAAATGGTTCATTTTTAAAACATTAATAGGTTCATTAAAATGTTAAAATTTTAATTAAAACGTTAAAATGTTCATTAAAACGTTAAAATGTTTTAAAACAAGCAGACTCTTTCTGACATCATGTAAAAACAAGCATACTTTCTGACATCATCTAGAAACAAGCAGACTTTCTGACATCATGTAGAAACAAGCAGACTCTTTCTGACATCACAAAGAAACAAGCAGACTTTCTGACATCATGTAGAAACAAGCAGACTCTTTCTGACATCATGTAAAACAAGCAGACTCTTTCTGACATAATGTAGAAACAAGCAGACTCTTTCTGACATCATGTAAAAACAAGCAGACTCTTTCTGACATCATGTAGAAACAAGCAGTCTCATTCTGACATCATCTAGAAACAAGCAGACTTTCTGACATCATGTAGAAAGAAGCAGACTCTTTCTGACATCATGAAAAAACAAGCAGACTCTTTCTGACATCATGTAGAAACAAGCAGACTCTTTCTGACATCATTTAGAAACAAGCAGACTTTCTGACATCATGTAAAAAAATCTGACTCTTTCTGACATCATGTAGAAACAAGCAGACTTTCTGACATCATGTAAAAACAATGAGACTCTTTCTGACATCATGTAGAAACAAGCAGACTCTTTCTGACATCATGTAGAAACAAGCAGACTCTTTCTGACATCATGTAGAAACAAGCAGACTCTTTCTGACATCATGTAGAAACAAGCAGACTCTTTCTGACATCATGTAGAAACAAGCAGACTCTTTATGACATCTAGAAACAAGCAGACTCTTTCTGACATCATGTAAAAGCAAGCAGTCTCATTCTGACATCATGTAGAAACAAGCAGACTCTTTATGACATCATAAAGAAACAAGCAGACTTTCTGACATCATGTAAAAACAAGCACACTCTTTCTGACATCATGTAAAAACAAGCAGACTCTTTCTGACATCATGTAGAAACAAGCAGACTCTTTCTGACATCATGTAGAAACAAGCAGACTCTTTCTGACATCATAAAGAAACAAGCATACTCTTTCTGACATCATGTAGAAACAAGCAGACTCTTTCTGACATCATCTAGAAACAAGCAGACTCTTTCTGACATCATGTAGAAACAAGCAGTCTCATTCTGACATCATCTAGAAACAAGCAGACTCTTTATGACATCATAAAGAAACAAGCAGACTTTCTGACATCATGTAGAAACAAGCAGACTCTTTCTGACATCATGTAGAAACAAGCAGACACTTTCTGACATCATGTAGAAACAAGCAGTCTCTTTCTGACATCATCTAGAAACAAGTAGTCACCTTCTGACATCATAAAGAAACAAGCAGTCTGCCTCTGACATCATAAAGAACCAAGCAGTATCTTTCTGACATCATGTAGAAACAATCAGTCTCTTTCTGACATCATGTTGAAACAAGCAGTCTCCTTCTGACATCATAAAGAAACAAGCAGTATCTTTCTGCCATCATAAAGAAACAAGCAGTCTCCTTCTGATATCATGTAGAAACAAGCAGTCTCCTTCTGATATCATGTAGAAACAAGCAGTCTCCTGACATCATAAAGAAACAAGCAGTATCTTTCTGACATCATAAAGAAACAAGCAGTCTCCTTCTGATATCATGTAGAAACAAGCAGTCTCCTTCTGATTTCATGTAGAAACAAGCAGTCTCTTTCTGACATCATAAAGAAACAAGCAGGCTCTTTCTGACATCATAAAGAAACAAGCAGACTTTCTGACATCATGTAGAAACAAGCACTCTTTCTGACATCAAGTAGAAAACAGCAGACTTTCTGAAGTCATGTAAAGACAAGCAGACTCTTTCTGACATCATGTAGAAACAAGCAGACTCTTTATGAAATCTTCTAGAAACAAGCAGACTCTTTCTGACATCATGTAAAAGCAAGCAGTCTCATTCTGACATCATGTAGAAACAAGCAGACTCTTTATGACATCATAAAGAAACAAGCAGACTCTTTCTGACATCATGTATAAACAAGCAGACTCTTTCTGACATCATGTAAAAACAAGCAGACTCTTTCTGACATCATGTAAAAACAAGCAGACTCTTTCTGATATCATGTAGAAACAAGATATATATGTCGGATATATATCAGAATATATATATGCTTGTTGAATATAAATCTTCATTAAAACCTTTAAATGTTCGTTTTTAAAAACGTTAAAATCATCATTAAAACGTTTAAATCTTCATTAAAACGTTTAAATGTTCGTTTTTAAAAACGTTAAAATCATCATTAAAACGTTAAAATCTTCATTAAAACATTAAAATGTTCATTAAAACGTTAAAATGTTCACTAAAACGTTAAAATCTTCATTAAAATGTTTAAATGTTCATTTTTAAAAATGTTAAAATTTTCATTAAAATGTTAAAATGTTCATTAAAACCTTAAAATGTTCATTAAAACGTTAAATACTTCATTAAAACGTTTAAATGTTCATTAAAACATTAAAATGTTCATTTTTAAAAACGTTCAAATGTTCATTAAAATGTTTAAAGGTTCATTAAAACGATTAAATGTTCATTAAAACGTTAAAATGTTCATTAAAACTTTTAAATGTTAATTAAAATGTTAAAATGTTCATTAAAACGTTTAAATGTTCATTAAAACGTTAAAATCTTCATTTTTAAAAACGTTAAAATGTTTATGAAAATGTTCAAATGTCCATTAAAACGTTAAATTCTTCATTAAAACATTAAAATCTTCATTAAAACGTTAAATTCTTCATTATAACGTTAAAATGTTAATTAAAACATTAAAATGTTCATTTTTAAAAACGTTAAAATCATCATTAAAATGTTTAAATATTCATTTTTAAAAACATTAAAATGTTCATTAAAATGTTTAAATGTTCATTAAAACATTAAATTCTTCATTTAAAAGTTTAAATGTTCATTTTTAAAACATTTATAGGTTCATTAAAATGTTAAAATTTTAATTAAAACTTTAAAATGTTCATTAAAACGTTAAAATGTTTTAAAACAAGCAGACTCTTTCTGACATCATGTAAAAACAAGCATACTTTCTGACATCATCTAGAAACAAGCAGACTTTCTGACATCATGTAGAAACAAGCAGACTCTTTCTGACATCACAAAGAAACAAGCAGACTTTCTGACATCATGTAGAAACAAGCAGACTCTTTCTGACATCATGTAAAACAAGCAGACTCTTTCTGACATAATGTAGAAACAAGCAGACTCTTTCTGACATCATGTAAAAACAAGCAGACTCTTTCTGACATCATGTAGAAACAAGCAGTCTCATTCTGACATCATCTAGAAACAAGCAGACTCTTTCTGACATCATGTAGAAACAAGCAGACTCTTTCTGACATCATAAAGAAACAAGCAGACTTTCTGACATCATGTAGAAACAAGCAGACTCTTTCTGACATGAAAAAACAAGCAGACTCTTTCTGACATAATGTAGAAACAAGCAGACTCTTTCTGACATCATGTAAAAACAAGCAGACTTTCTGACATCATGTAAAAACAATCAGACTCTTTCTGACATCATGTAGAAACAAGCACTCTTTCTGACATCATGTAGAAACAAGCAGACTTTCTGACATCATGTAAAAACAAGCAGACTCTGACATCATGTAGAAACAAGCAGACTCTTTCTGACATCATCTAGAAACAAGCAGACTCTTTCTGACATCATGTAAAAGCAAGCAGTCTCATTCTGACATCATGTAGAAACAAGCTGACTCTTTATGACATCATAAAGAAACAAGCAGACTCTTTCTGACATCATGTAAAAACAAGCACACTCTTTCTGACATCATGTAAAAACAAGCAGACTCTTTCTGACATCATGTAGAAACAAGCAGATGCTTTCTGACATCATGTAGAAACAAGCAGACTCTTTCTGACATCATGTAGAAACAAGCAGACTCTTTCTGACATCATAAAGAAACAAGCAGACTTTCTGACATCATGTAGAAACAAGCAGACTCTTTCTGACATCATGAAAAAACAAGCATACTCTTTCTGACATCATGTAGAAACAAGCAGACTCTTTCTGACATCATGTAGAAACAAGCAGTCTCATTCTGACATAATCTAGAAACAAGCAGACTCTTTATGACATCATAAAGAAACAAGCAGACTTTCTGACATCATGTAGAAACAAGCAGACTCTTTCTGACATCATGTAGAAACAAGCAGACGCTTTCTGACATCATGTAGAAACAGGCAGACTCTTTCTGACATCATCTAGAAACAAGTAGTCTCCTTCTGACATCATAAAGAAACAAGCAGTCTGCCTCTGACATCATAAAGAACCAAGCAGTATCTTTCTGACATCATGTAGAAACAATCAGTCTCTTTCTGACATCATGTTGAAACAAGCAGTCTCCTTCTGACATCATAAAGAAACAAGCAGTATCTTTCTGCCATCATAAAGAAACAAGCAGTCTCCTTCTGATATCATGTAGAAACAAGCAGTCTCCTTCTGATATCATGTAGAAACAAGCAGTCTCCTGACATCATAAAGAAACAAGCAGTATCTTTCTGACATCATAAAGAAACAAGCAGTCTCCTTCTGATATCATGTAGAAACAAGCAGTCTCCTTCTGATTTCATGTAGAAACAAGCAGTCTCTTTCTGACATCATAAAGAAACAAGCAGACTCTTTCTGACATCATAAAGAAACAAGCAGACTTTCTGACATCATGTAGAAACAAGCACTCTTTCTGACAACAAGTAGAAACAAGCAGACTTTCTGACATCATGTAAAGACAAGCAGACTCTTTCTGACATCATGTAGAAACAAGCAGACTCTTTATGAAATCTTCTAGAAACAAGCAGACTCTTTCTGACATCATGTAAAAGCAAGCAGTCTCATTCTGACATCATGTAGAAACAAGCAGACTCTTTTAGACATCATAAAGAAACAAGCAGACTCTTTCTGACATCATGTAAAAACAAGCAGACTCTTTCTGACATCATGTAAAAACAAGCAGACTCTTTCTGACATCATGTAGAAACAAGCAGATGCTTTCTGACATGTAGAAACAAGCAGACTCTTTCGGATATCATGTAGAAACAAGATATATATGTCTGATATATATCAGAATATATATATGCTTGTTGAATATAAATCTTCATTAAAACCTTTAAATGTTCGTTTTTAAAAACGTTAAAATCATCATTAAAACGTTTAAATCTTCATTAAAACGTTTAAATGTTCGTTTTTAAAAACGTTAAAATCATCATTAAAACGTTAAAATCTTCATTAAAACATTAAAATGTTCATTAAAACGTTAAAATGTTCACTAAAACGTTAAAATCTTCATTAAAATGTTTAAATGTTCATTTTTAAAAATGTTAAAATTTTCATTAAAATGTTAAAATGTTCATTAAAACCTTAAAATGTTCATTAAAACGTTAAATACTTCATTAAAACGTTTAAATGTTCATTAAAACATTAAAATGTTCATTTTTAAAAACGTTCAAATGTTCATTAAAATGTTTAAAGGTTCATTAAAACGATTAAATGTTCATTAAAACGTTAAAATGTTCATTAAAACTTTTAAATGTTAATTAAAATGTTAAAATGTTCATTAAAACATTTAAATGTTCATTAAAACGTTAAAATCTTCATTTTTAAAAACGTTAAAATGTTCATGAAAATGTTCAAATGTCCATTAAAACGTTAAATTCTTCATTAAAACATTAAAATCTTCATTAAAACGTTAAATTCTTCATTAAAACGTTAAAATGTTAATTAAAACATTAAAATGTTCATTTTTAAAAACGTTAAAATCATCATTAAAATGTTTAAATATTCATTTTTAAAAACATTAAAATGTTCATTAAAATGTTTAAATGTTCATTAAAACATTAAATTCTTCATTTAAAAGTTTAAATGTTCATTTTTAAAACATTTATAGGTTCATTAAAATGTTAAAATTTTAATTAAAACGTTAAAATGTTCATTAAAATGTTAAAATGTTTTAAAACAAGCACTCTTTCTGACATCATGTAAAAACAAGCATACTTTCTGACATCATCTAGAAACAAGCAGACTTTCTGACATCATGTAGAAACAAGCAGACTCTTTCTGACATCACAAAGAAACAAGCAGACTTTCTGACATCATGTAGAAACAAGCAGACTCTTTCTGACATCATGTAAAACAAGCAGACTCTTTCTGACATAATGTAGAAACAAGCAGACTCTTTCTGACATCATGTAAAAACAAGCAGACTCTTTCTGACATCATGTAAAAACAAGCACACTCTTTCTGACATCATGTAAAAACAAGCAGACTCTTTCTGACATCATGTAGAAACAAGCAGACTCTTTCTGACATCATGTAAAAACAAGCATACTTTCTGACATCATCTAGAAACAAGCAGACTTTCTGACATCATGTAGAAACAAGCAGACTCTTTCTGACATCACAAAGAAACAAGCAGACTTTCTGACATCATGTAGAAACAAGCAGACTCTTTCTGACATCATGTAAAACAAGCAGACTCTTTCTGACATAATGTAGAAACAAGCAGACTCTTTCTGACATCATGTAAAAACAAGCAGACTCTTTCTGACATCATGTAGAAACAAGCAGTCTCATTCTGACATCATCTAGAAACAAGCAGACTCTTTCTGACATCATGTAGAAACAAGCAGACTCTTTCTGACATCATAAAGAAACAAGCAGACTTTCTGACATCATGTAGAAACAAGCAGACTCTTTCTGACATGAAAAAACAAGCAGACTCTTTCTGACATAATGTAGAAACAAGCAGACTCTTTCTGACATCATGTAAAAACAAGCAGACTTTCTGACATCATGTAAAAACAATCAGACTCTTTCTGACATCATGTAGAAACAAGCACTCTTTCTGACATCATGTAGAAACAAGCAGACTTTCTGACATCATGTAAAAACAAGCAGACTCTGACATCATGTAGAAACAAGCAGACTCTTTCTGACATCATCTAGAAACAAGCAGACTCTTTCTGACATCATGTAAAAGCAAGCAGTCTCATTCTGACATCATGTAGAAACAAGCTGACTCTTTATGACATCATAAAGAAACAAGCAGACTCTTTCTGACATCATGTAAAAACAAGCACACTCTTTCTGACATCATGTAAAAACAAGCAGACTCTTTCTGACATCATGTAGAAACAAGCAGATGCTTTCTGACATGTAGAAACAAGCAGACTCTTTCTGACATCATGTAGAAACAAGCAGACTCTTTCTGACATCATAAAGAAACAAGCAGACTTTCTGACATCATGTAGAAACAAGCAGACTCTTTCTGACATCATGAAAAAACAAGCATACTCTTTCTGACATCATGTAGAAACAAGCAGACTCTTTCTGACATCATGTAGAAACAAGCAGTCTCATTCTGACATAATCTAGAAACAAGCAGACTCTTTATGACATCATAAAGAAACAAGCAGACTTTCTGACATCATGTAGAAACAAGCAGACTCTTTCTGACATCATGTAGAAACAAGCAGACGCTTTCTGACATCATGTAGAAACAGGCAGACTCTTTCTGACATCATCTAGAAACAAGTAGTCTCCTTCTGACATCATAAAGAAACAAGCAGTCTGCCTCTGACATCATAAAGAACCAAGCAGTATCTTTCTGACATCATGTAGAAACAATCAGTCTCTTTCTGACATCATGTTGAAACAAGCAGTCTCCTTCTGACATCATAAAGAAACAAGCAGTATCTTTCTGCCATCATAAAGAAACAAGCAGTCTCCTTCTGATATCATGTAGAAACAAGCAGTCTCCTTCTGATATCATGTAGAAACAAGCAGTCTCCTGACATCATAAAGAAACAAGCAGTATCTTTCTGACATCATAAAGAAACAAGCAGTCTCCTTCTGATATCATGTAGAAACAAGCAGTCTCCTTCTGATTTCATGTAGAAACAAGCAGTCTCTTTCTGACATCATAAAGAAACAAGCAGACTCTTTCTGACATCATAAAGAAACAAGCAGACTTTCTGACATCATGTAGAAACAAGCACTCTTTCTGACAACAAGTAGAAACAAGCAGACTTTCTGACATCATGTAAAGACAAGCAGACTCTTTCTGACATCATGTAGAAACAAGCAGACTCTTTATGAAATCTTCTAGAAACAAGCAGACTCTTTCTGACATCATGTAAAAGCAAGCAGTCTCATTCTGACATCATGTAGAAACAAGCAGACTCTTTTAGACATCATAAAGAAACAAGCAGACTCTTTCTGACATCATGTAAAAACAAGCAGACTCTTTCTGACATCATGTAAAAACAAGCAGACTCTTTCTGACATCATGTAGAAACAAGCAGATGCTTTCTGACATGTAGAAACAAGCAGACTCTTTCGGATATCATGTAGAAACAAGATATATATGTCTGATATATATCAGAATATATATATGCTTGTTGAATATAAATCTTCATTAAAACCTTTAAATGTTCGTTTTTAAAAACGTTAAAATCATCATTAAAACGTTTAAATCTTCATTAAAACGTTTAAATGTTCGTTTTTAAAAACGTTAAAATCATCATTAAAACGTTAAAATCTTCATTAAAACATTAAAATGTTCATTAAAACGTTAAAATGTTCACTAAAACGTTAAAATCTTCATTAAAATGTTTAAATGTTCATTTTTAAAAATGTTAAAATTTTCATTAAAATGTTAAAATGTTCATTAAAACCTTAAAATGTTCATTAAAACGTTAAATACTTCATTAAAACGTTTAAATGTTCATTAAAACATTAAAATGTTCATTTTTAAAAACGTTCAAATGTTCATTAAAATATTTAAAGGTTCATTAAAACGATTAAATGTTCATTAAAACGTTAAAATGTTCATTAAAACTTTTAAATGTTAATTAAAATGTTAAAATGTTCATTAAAACATTTAAATGTTCATTAAAACGTTAAAATCTTCATTTTTAAAAACGTTAAAATGTTCATGAAAATGTTCAAATGTCCATTAAAACGTTAAATTCTTCATTAAAACATTAAAATCTTCATTAAAACGTTAAATTCTTCATTAAAACGTTAAAATGTTAATTAAAACATTAAAATGTTCATTTTTAAAAACGTTAAAATCATCATTAAAATGTTTAAATATTCATTTTTAAAAACATTAAAATGTTCATTAAAATGTTTAAATGTTCATTAAAACATTAAATTCTTCATTTAAAAGTTTAAATGTTCATTTTCATTAAAATGTTAAAATTTTAATTAAAACGTTAAAATGTTCATTAAAATGTTAAAATGTTTTAAAACAAGCACTCTTTCTGACATCATGTAAAAACAAGCATACTTTCTGACATCATCTAGAAACAAGCAGACTTTCTGACATCATGTAGAAACAAGCAGACTCTTTCTGACATCACAAAGAAACAAGCAGACTTTCTGACATCATGTAGAAACAAGCAGACTCTTTCTGACATCATGTAAAACAAGCAGACTCTTTCTGACATAATGTAGAAACAAGCAGACTCTTTCTGACATCATGTAAAAACAAGCAGACTCTTTCTGACATCATGTAGAAACAAGCAGTCTCATTCTGACATCATCTAGAAACAAGCAGACTCTTTCTGACATCATGTAGAAACAAGCATACTCTTTCTGACATCATAAAGAAACAAGCAGACTTTCTGACATCATGTAGAAACAAGCAGACTCTTTCTGACATCATGAAAAAACAAGCAGACTCTTTCTGACATCACGTAGAAACAAGCAGACTCTTTCTGACATCATGTAAAAACAAGCAGACTTTCTGACATCATGTAAAAACAATCAGATTCTTTCTGACATCATGTAGAAACAAGCACTCTTTCTGACATCATGTAGAAACAAGCAGACTTTCTGACATCATGTAAAAACAAGCAGACTCTTTCTGACATCATGTAGAAACAAGCAGACTCTTTATGACATCTTCTAGAAACAAGCAGACTCTTTCTGACATCATGTAAAAGCAAGCAGTCTCATTCTGACATCATGTAGAAACAAGCAGACTCTTTATGACATCATAAAGAAACAAGCAGACTCTTTCTGACATCATGTAAAAACAAGCACACTCTTTCTGACATCATGTAAAAACAAGCAGACTCTTTCTGACATCATGTAGAAACAAGCAGATGCTTTCTGACATCATGTAGAAAGAAGCAGACTCTTTCTGACATCATAAAGAAACAAGCAGACTTTCTGACATCATGTAGAAACAAGCAGACTCTTTCTGACATCATGAAAAAGCAAGCAGACTCTTTCTGACATCATGTAGAAACAAGCAGACTCTTTCTGACATCATGTAAAAACAAGCAGACTTTCTGACATTATGTAAAAACAATCAGATTCTTTCTGACATCATGTAGAAACAAGCACTCTTTCTGACATCATGTAGAAACAAGCTGACTTTCTGACATCATGTAAAAACAAGCAGACTCTTTCTGACATCATGTAGAAACAAGCAGACTCTTTATGACATCTTCTAGAAACCAGCAGACTCTTTCTGACATCATGTAAAAGCAAGCAGTCTCATTCTGACATCATGTAGAAACAAGCAGACTCTTTATGACATCATAAAGAAACAAGCAGACTCTTTCTGACATCATGTAAAAACAAGCACACTCTTTCTGACATCATGTAAAAACAAGCAGACTCTTTCTGACATCATGTAGAAACAAGCAGATGCTTTCTGACATCATGTAGAAACAAGCAGACTCTTTCTGACATCATAAAAAACAAGCAGACTTTCTGACATCATGTAGAAACAAGCAGACTCTTTCTGACATCATGAAAAAACAAGCATACTCTTTCTGACATCATGTAGAAACAAGCAGACTCTTTCTGACATCATCTAGAAACAAGCAGACTCTTTCTGACATCATGTAGAAACAAGCAGTCTCATTCTGACATCATCTAGAAACAAGCAGACTCTTTATGACATCATAAAGAAACAAGCAGACTTTCTGACATCATGTAGAAACAAGCAGACTCTTTCTGACATCATGTAGAAACAAGCAGACGCTTTCTGACATCATGTAGAAACAAGCAGACTCTTTCTGACATCATCTAGAAACAAGTAGTCTCCTTCTGACATCATAAAGAAACAAGCAGTCTGCCTCTGACATCATAAAGAACCAAGCAGTATCTTTCTGACATCATGTAGAAACAATCAGTCTCTTTCTGACATCATGTTGAAACAAGCAGTCTCCTTCTGACATCATAAAGAAACAAGCAGTATCTTTCTGCCATCATAAAGAAACAAGCAGTCTCCTTCTGATTTCATGTAGAAACAAGCAGTCTCTTTCTGACATCATAAAGAAACAAGCAGACTCTTTCTGACATCATAAAGCAACAAGCAGACTTTCTGACATCATGTAGAAACAAGCACTCTTTCTGACATCAAGTAGAAACAAGCAGACTTTCTGACATCATGTAGAAACTAGCAGATGCTTTCTGACATGTAGAAACAAGCAGACTCTTTCTGATATCATGTAGAAACAAGATATATATGTCTGATATATATCAGAATATATATATGCTTGTTGAATATAAATCTTCATTAAAACCTTTAAATGTTCGTTTTTAAAAACGTTAAAATCATCATTAAAACGTTTAAATCTTCATTAAAACGTTTAAATGTTCGTTTTTAAAAACGTTAAAATCATCATTAAAACGTTAAAATCTTCATTAAAACATTAAAATGTTCATTAAAACGTTAAAATGTTCACTAAAACGTTAAAATCTTCATTAAAATGTTTAAATGTTCATTTTTAAAAATGTTAAAATTTTCATTAAAATGTTAAAATGTTCATTAAAACCTTAAAATGTTCATTAAAACGTTAAATACTTCATTAAAACGTTTAAATGTTCATTAAAACATTAAAATGTTCATTTTTAAAAACGTTCAAATGTTCATTAAAATGTTTAAAGGTTCATTAAAACGATTAAATGTTCATTAAAACGTTAAAATGTTCATTAAAACTTTTAAATGTTAATTAAAATGTTAAAATGTTCATTAAAACGTTTAAATGTTCATTAAAACGTTAAAATCTTCATTTTTAAAAACGTTAAAATGTTCATGAAAATGTTCAAATGTCCATTAAAACATTAAATTCTTCATTAAAACATTAAAATCTTCATTAAAACGTTAAATTCTTCATTAAAACGTTAAAATGTTAAGTAAAACATTAAAATGTTCATTTTTAAAAACGTTAAAATCATCATTAAAATGTTTAAATATTCATTTTTAAAAACATTAAAATGTTCATTAAAATGTTTAAATGTTCATTAAAACATTAAATTCTTCATTTAAAAGTTTAAATGTTCATTTTTAAAACATTTATAGGTTCATTAAAATGTTAAAATTTTAATTAAAACGTTAACATGTTCATTAAAATGTTAAAATGTTTTAAAACAAGCAGACTCTTTCTGACATCATGTAAAAACAAGCATACTTTCTGACATCATCTAGAAACAAGCAGACTTTCTGACATCATGTAGAAACAAGCAGACTCTTTCTGACATCACAAAGAAACAAGCAGACTTTCTGACATCATGTAGAAACAAGCAGACTCTTTCTGACATCATGTAAAACAAGCAGACTCTTTCTGACATAATGTAGAAACAAGCAGACTCTTTCTGACATCATGTAAAAACAAGCAGACTCTTTCTGACATCATGTAGAAACAAGCAGACTCTTTCTGACATCATAAAGAAACAAGCAGACTTTCTGACATCATGTAGAAACAAGCAGACTCTTTCTGACATCATGAAAAAACAAGCAGACTCTTTCTGACATCATGTAGAAACAAGCAGACTCTTTCTGACATCATGTAAAAACAAGCAGACTTTCTGACATCATGTAAAAACAATCAGATTCTTTCTGACATCATGTAGAAACATGCACTCTTTCTGACATCATGTAGAAACAAGCAGACTTTCTGACATCATGTAAAAACAAGCAGACTCTTTCTGACATCATGTAGAAACAAGCAGACTCTTTATGACATCTTCTAGAAACAAGCAGACTCTTTCTGACATCATGTAAAAGCAAGCAGTCTCATTCTGACATCATGTAGAAACAAGCAGACTCTTTATGACATCATAAAGAAACAAGCAGACTCTTTCTGACATCATGTAAAAACAAGCACACTCTTTCTGACATCATGTAAAAACAAGCAGACTCTTTCTGACATCATGTAGAAACAAGCAAATGCTTTCTGACATCATGTAGAAACAAGCAAACTCTTTCTGACATCATAAAGAAACAAGCAGACTTTCTGACATCATGTAGAAACAAGCAGACTCTTTCTGACATCATGAAAAAACAAGCATACTCTTTCTGACATCATGTAGAAACAAGCACTCTTTCTGACATCATCTAGACACAAGCAGACTCTTTCTGACATCATGTAGAAACAAGCAGTCTCATTCTGACATCATCTAGAAACAAGCAGACTCTTTATGACATCATAAAGAAACAAGTAGACTTTCTGACATCATGTAGAAAATGGCAGACTCTTTCTGACATCATGTAGAAACAAGCAGACGCTTTCTGACATCATGTAGAAACAAGCAGACTCTTTCTGACATCATCTAGAAACAAGTAGTCTCCTTCTGACATCATAAAGAAACAAGCAGTCTGCCTCTGACATCATAAAGAACCAAGCAGTATCTTTCTGACATCATGTAGAAACAATCAGTCTCTTTCTGACATCATGTTGAAACAAGCAGTCTCCTTCTGACATCATAAAGAAACAAGCAGTATCTTTCTGCCATCATAAAGAAACAAGCAGTCTCCTTCTGATATCATGTAGAAACAAGCAGTCTCCTTCTGATATCATGTAGAAACAAGCAGTCTCCTGACATCATAAAGAAACAAGCAGTATCTTTCTGCCATCATAAAGAAACAAGCAGTCTCCTTCTGATTTCAAGTAGAAACAAGCAGTCTCTTTCTGACATCATAAAGAAACAAGCAGACTCTTTCTGACATCATAAAGAAACAAGCAGACTTTCTGACATCATGTAGAAACAAGCACTCTTTCTGACATCAAGTAGAAACAAGCAGACTTTCTGACATCATGTAAAGACAAGCAGACTCTTTCTGACATCATGTAGAAACAAGCAGACTCTTTATGAAATCTTCTAGAAACAAGCAGACTCTTTCTGACATCATGTAAAAGCAAGCAGTCTCATTCTGACATCATGTAGAAACAAGCAGACTCTTTATGACATCATAAAGAAACAAGCAGACTCTTTCTGACATCATGTAAAAACAAGCAGACTCTTTCTGACATCATGTAGAAACAAGCAGATGCTTTCTGACATGTAGAAACAAGCAGACTCTTTCTGATATCATGTAGAAACAAGATATATATGTCTGATATATATCAGAATATATATATGCTTGTTGAATATAAATCTTCATTAAAACCTTTAAATGTTCGTTTTTAAAAACGTTAAAATCATCATTAAAACGTTTAAATCTTCATTAAAACGTTTAAATGTTCGTTTTTAAAAACGTTAAAATCATCATTAAAACGTTAAAATCTTCATTAAAACATTAAAATGTTCATTAAAACGTTAAAATGTTCACTAAAACGTTAAAATCTTCATTAAAATGTTTAAATGTTCGTTTTTAAAAATGTTAAAATTTTCATTAAAATGTTAAAATGTTCATTAAAACCTTAAAATGTTCATTAAAACGTTAAATACTTCATTAAAACATTTAAATGTTCATTAAAACATTAAAATGTTCATTTTTAAAAACGTTCAAATGTTCATTAAAATGTTTAAAGGTTCATTAAAACGATTAAATGTTCATTAAAACGTTAAAATGTTCATTAAAACTTTTAAATGTTAATTAAAATGTTAAAATGTTCATTAAAACGTTTAAATGTTCATTAAAACATTAAAATCTTCATTTTTAAAAACGTTAAAATGTTCATGAAAATGTTCAAATGTCCATTAAAACGTTAAATTCTTCATTAAAACATTAAAATCTTCATTAAAACTTTAAAATCTTCATTAAAACGTTAAAATGTTAATTAAAACATTAAAATGTTCATTTTTAAAAACGTTAAAATCATCATTAAAATGTTTAAATATTCATTTTTAAAAACATTAAAATGTTCATTAAAATGTTTAAATGTTCATTAAAACATAAATTCTTCATTTAAAAGTTTAAATGTTCATTTTTAAAACATTAATAGGTTCATTAAAATGTTAAAATTTTAATTAAAACGTTAAAATGTTCATTAAAACGTTAAAATGTTTTAAAACAAGCAGACTCTTTCTGACATCATGTAAAAACAAGTATACTTTCTGACATCATCTAGAAACAAGCAGACTTTCTGACATCATGTAGAAACAAGCAGACTCTTTCTGACATCACAAAGAAACAAGCAGACTTTCTGACATCATGTAGAAACAAGCAGACTCTTTCTGACATCATGTAAAACAAGCAGACTCTTTCTGACATCATGTAGAAACAAGCAGACTCTTTCTGACATCATGTAAAAACAAGCAGACTCTTTCTGACATCATGTAGAAACAAGCAGTCTCATTCTGACATCATCTAGAAACAAGCAGACTCTTTCTGACATCATGTAGAAACAAGCAGACTCTTTCTGACATCATAAAGAAACAAGCAGACTTTCTGACATCATGTAGAAACAAGCAGACTCTTTCTGACATCATGAAAAAACAGGCAGACTCTTTCTGACATCATGTAGAAACAAGCAGACTCTTTCTGACATCATGTAGAAACAAGCAGACTTTCTGACATCATGTAAAAACAAGCAGACTCTTTCTGACATCATGTAGAAACAAGCAGACTCTTTATGACATCTTCTAGAAACAAGCAGACTCTTTCTGACATCATGTAAAAGCAAGCAGTCTCATTCTGACATCATGTAGAAACAAGCAGACTCTTTATGACATCATAAAGAAACAAGCAGACTTTCTGACATCATGTAAAAACAAGCACACTCTTTCTGACATCATGTAAAAACAAGCAGACTCTTTCTGACATCATGTAGAAACAAGCAGATGCTTTCTGACATGTAGAAACAAGCAGACTCTTTCTGACATCATGTAGAAACAAGCAGACTATTTCTGACATCATAAAGAAACAAGCAGACTTTCTGACATCATGTAGAAACAAGCAGACTCTTTCTGACATCATGAAAAAACAAGCATACTCTTTCTGACATCATGTAGAAACAAGCAGACTCTTTCTGACATCATCTAGAAACAAGCAGACTCTTTCTGACATCATGTAGAAACAAGCAGTCTCATTCTGACATCATCTAGAAACAAGCAGACTCTTTATGACATCATAAAGAAACAAGCAGACTTTCTGACATCATGTAGAAACAAGCAGACTCTTTCTGACATCATGTAGAAACAAGCAGACACTTTCTGACATCATGTGGAAACAAGCAGTCTCTTTCTGACATCATCTAGAAACAAGTAGTCACCTTCTGACATCATAAAGAAACAAGCAGTCTGCCTCTGACATCATAAAGAACCAAGCAGTATCTTTCTGACATCATGTAGAAACAATCAGTCTCTTTCTGACATCATGTTGAAACAAGCAGTCTCCTTCTGACATCATAAAGAAACAAGCAGTATCTTTCTGCCATCATAAAGAAACAAGCAGTCTCCTTCTGATATCATGTAGAAACAAGCAGTCTCCTTCTGATATCATGTAGAAACAAGCAGTCTCCTGACATCATAAAGAAACAAGCAGTATCTTTGTGACATCATAAAGAAACAAGCAGTCTCCTTCTGATATCATGTAGAAACAAGCAGTCTCCTTCTGATTTCATGTAGAAACAAGCAGTCTCTTTCTGACATCATAAAGAAACAAGCAGACTCTTTCTGATATCATAAAGAAACAAGCAGACTTTCTGACATCATGTAGAAACAAGCACTCTTTCTGACATCAAGTAGAAACAAGCAGACTTTCTGACATCATGTAAAGACAAGCAGACTCTTTCTGACATCATGTAGAAACAAGCAGACTCTTTATGAAATCTTCTAGAAACAAGCAGACTCTTTCTGACATCATGTAAAAGCAAGCAGTCTCATTCTGACATCATGTAGAAACAAGCAGACTCTTTATGACATCATAAAGAAACAAGCAGACTCTTTCTGACATCATAAAGAAACAAGCAGACTTTCTGACATCATGTAGAAACAAGCAGACTCTTTCTGACATCATGAAAAAACAAGCAGACTCTTTCTGACATCATGTAGAAACAAGCAGACTCTTTCTGACATCATGTAAAAACAAGCAGACTTTCTGACATCATGTAAAAACAATCAGATTCTTTCTGACATCATGTAGAAACAAGCACTCTTTCTGACATCATGTAGAAACAAGCAGACTTTCTGACATCATGTAAAAACAAGCAGACTCTTTCTGACATCATGTAGAAACAAGTAGACTCTTTCTGACATCATGTAAAAGCAAGCAGTCTCATTCTGACATCATGTAGAAACAAGCAGACTCTTTATGACATCATAAAGAAACAAGCAGACTCTTTCTGACATCATGTAAAAACAAGCACACTCTTTCTGACATCATGTAAAAACAAGCAGACTCTTTCTGACATCATGTAGAAACAAGCAGATGCTTTCTGACATCATGTAGAAACAAGCAGACTCTTTCTGACATCATAAAGAAACAAGCAGACTTTCTGACATCATGTAGAAACAAGCAGACTCTTTCTGACATCATGAAAAAACAAGCATACTCTTTCTGACATCATGTAGAAACAAGCAGACTCTTTCTGACATCATCTAGAAACAAGCAGACTCTTTCTGACATCATGTAGAAACAAGCAGTCTCATTCTGACATCATCTAGAAACAAGCAGACTTTATGACATCATAAAGAAACAAGCAGACTTTCTGACATCATGTAGAAACAAGCAGACTCTTTCTGACATCATGTAGAAACAAGCAGACGCTTTCTGACATCATGTAGAAACAAGCAGACTCTTTCTGACATCATCTAGAAACAAGTAGTCTCCTTCTGACATCATAAAGAAACAAGCAGTTTGCCTCTGACATCATAAAGAACCAAGCAGTATCTTTCTGACATCATGTAGAAACAATCAGTCTCTTTCTGACATCATGTTGAAACAAGCAGTCTCCTTCTGACATCATAAAGAAACAAGCAGTATCTTTCTGCCATCATAAAGAAACAAGCAGTCTCCTTCTGATATCATGTAGAAACAAGCAGTCTCCTTCTGATATCATGTAGAAACAAGCAGTCTCCTGACATCATAAAGAAACAAGCAGTATCTTTCTGCCATCATAAAGAAACAAGCAGTCTCCTTCTGATTTCATGTAGAAACAAGCAGTCTCTTTCTGACATCATAAAGAAACAAGCAGACTCTTTCTGACATCATAAAGAAACAAGCAGACTTTCTGACATCATGTAGAAACAAGCACTCTTTCTGACATCAAGTAGAAACAAGCAGACTTTCTGACATCATGTAAAGACAAGCAGACTCTTTCTGACATCATGTAGGAACAAGCAGACTCTTTATGAAATCTTCTAGAAACAAGCAGACTCTTTCTGACATCATGTAGAAACAAGCAGACTCTTTATGACATCATAAAGAAACAAGCAGACTCTTTCTGACATCATGTAAAAACAAGCAGACTCTTTCTGACATCATGTAAAAACAAGCAGACTCTTTCTGACATCATGTAGAAACAAGCAGATGCTTTCTGACATGTAGAAACAAGCAGACTCTTTCTGATATCATGTAGAAACAAGATATATATGTCTGATATATATCAGAATATATATATGCTTGTTGAATATAAATCTTCATTAAAACGTTTAAATGTTCGTTTTTAAAAACGTTAAAATCATCATTAAAACGTTAAAATCTTCATTAAAACATTAAAATGTTCATTAAAACGTTAAAATGTTCACTAAAACGTTAAAATCTTCATTAAAATGTTTAAATGTTCATTTTTAAAAATGTTAAAATTTTCGTTAAAATGTTAAAATGTTCATTAAAACCTTAAAATGTTCATTAAAACGTTAAATACTTCATTAAAACATTTAAATGTTCATTAAAACATTAAAATGTTCATTTTTAAAAACGTTCAAATGTTCATTAAAATGTTTAAAGGTTCGTTAAAACGATTAAATGTTCATTAAAACGTTAAAATGTTCATTAAAACTTTTAAATGTTAATTAAAATGTTAAAATGTTCATTAAAACGTTTAAATGTTCATTAAAACATTAAAATCTTCATTTTTAAAAAACGTTAAAATGTTCATGAAAATGTTCAAATGTCCATTAAAACGTTAAATTCTTCATTAAAACATTAAAATCTTCATTAAAACGTTAAATTCTTCATTAAAACGTTAAAATGTTAATTAAAACATTAAAATGTTCATTTTTAAAAACGTTAAAATCATCATTAAAATGTTTAAATATTCATTTTTAAAAACATTAAAATGTTCATTAAAATGTTTAAATGTTCATTAAAACATAAATTCTTCATTTAAAAGTTTAAATGGTTCATTTTTAAAACATTAATAGGTTCATTAAAATGTTAAAATTTTAATTAAAACGTTAAATTGTTCATTAAAACGTTAAAATGTTTTAAAACAAGCAGACTCTTTCTGACATCATGTAAAAACAAGCATACTTTCTGACATCATCTAGAAACAAGCAGACTTTCTGACATCATGTAGAAACAAGCAGACTCTTTCTGACATCACAAAGAAACAAGCAGACTTTCTGACATCATGTAGAAACAAGCAGACTCTTTCTGACATCATGTAAAACAAGCAGACTCTTTCTGACATCATGTAGAAACAAGCAGACTCTTTCTGACATCATGTAAAAACAAGCAGACTCTTTCTGACATCATGTAGAAACAAGCAGTCTCATTCTGACATCATCTAGAAACAAGCAGACTCTTTCTGACATCATGTAGAAACAAGCAGACCCTTTCTGACATCATAAAGAAACAAGCAGACTTTCTGACATCATGTAGAAACAAGCAGACTCTTTCTGACATCATGAAAAAACAAGCAGACTCTTTCTGACATCATGTAGAAACAAGCAGACTCTTTCTGACATCATGTAGAAACAAGCAGACTTTCTGACATCATGTAAAAACAATCAGACTCTTTCTGACATCATGTAGAAACAAGCACTCTTTCTGACATCATGTAGAAACAAGCAGACTTTCTGACATCATGTAAAAACAAGCAGACTCTTTCTGACATCATGTAGAAACAAGCAGACTCTTTATGACATCTTCTAGAAACAAGCAGACTCTTTCTGACATCATGTAAAAGCAAGCAGTCTCATTCTGACATCATGTAGAAACAAGCAGACTCTTTATGACATCATAAAGAAACAAGCAGACTCTTTCTGACATCATGTAAAAACAAGCACACTCTTTCTGACATCATGTAAAAACAAGCAGACTCTTTCTGACATCATGTAGAAACAAGCAGATGCTTTCTGACATCATGTAGAAACAAGCAGACTCTTTCTGACATCATAAAGAAACAAGCAGACTTTCTGACATCATGTAGAAACAAGCAGACTCTTTCTGACATCATGAAAAAACAAGCATACTCTTTCTGACATCATGTAGAAACAAGCAGACTCTTTCTGACATCATCTAGAAACAAGCAGACTCTTTCTGACATCATCTAGAAACAAGCAGACTTTATGACATCATAAAGAAACAAGCAGACTTTCTGACATCATGTAGAAACAAGCAGACTCTTTCTGACATCATGTAGAAACAAGCAGACGCTTTCTGACATCATGTAGAAACAAGCAGACTCTTTCTGACATCATCTAGAAACAAGTAGTCTCCTTCTGACATCATAAAGAAACAAGCAGTTTGCCTCTGACATCATAAAGAACCAAGCAGTATCTTTCTGACATCATGTAGAAACAATCAGTCTCTTTCTGACATCATGTTGAAACAAGCAGTCTCCTTCTGACATCATAAAGAAACAAATAGTATCTTTCTGCCATCATAAAGAAACAAGCAGTCTCCTTCTGATATCATGTAGAAACAAGCAGTCTCCTTCTGATATCATGTAGAAACAAGCAGTCTCCTGACATCATAAAGAAACAAGCAGTATCTTTCTGCCATCATAAAGAAACAAGCAGTCTCCTTCTGATTTCATGTAGAAACAAGCAGTCTCTTTCTGACATCATAAAGAAACAAGCAGACTCTTTCTGACATCATAAAGAAACAAGCAGACTTTCTGACATCATGTAGAAACAAGCACTCTTTCTGACATCAAGTAGAAACAAGCAGACTTTCTGACATCATGTAAAGACAAGCAGACTCTTTCTGACATCATGTAGAAACAAGCAGACTCTTTATGAAATCTTCTAGAAACAAGCAGACTCTTTCTGACATCATGTAAAAGCAAGCAGTCTCATTCTGACATCATGTAGAAACAAGCAGACTCTTTATGACATCATAAAGAAACAAGCAGACTCTTTCTGACATCATGTAAAAACAAGCAGACTCTTTCTGACATCATGTAAAAACAAGCAGACTCTTTCTGACATCATGTAGAAACAAGCAGATGCTTTCTGACATGTAGAAACAAGCAGACTCTTTCTGATATCATGTAGAAACAAGATATATATGTCTGATATATATCAGAATATATATATGCTTGTTGAATATAAATCTTCATTAAAACGTTTAAATGTTCGTTTTTAAAAACGTTAAAATCATCATTAAAACGTTAAAATCTTCATTAAAACATTAAAATGTTCATTAAAACGTTAAAATGTTCACTAAAACGTTAAAATCTTCATTAAAATGTTTAAATGTTCATTTTTAAAAATGTTAAAATTTTCGTTAAAATGTTAAAATGTTCATTAAAACCTTAAAATGTTCATTAAAACGTTAAATACTTCATTAAAACATTTAAATGTTCATTAAAACATTAAAATGTTCATTTTTAAAAACGTTCAAATGTTCATTAAAATGTTTAAAGGTTCGTTAAAACGATTAAATGTTCATTAAAACGTTAAAATGTTCATTAAAACTTTTAAATGTTAATTAAAATGTTAAAATGTTCATTAAAACGTTTAAATGTTCATTAAAACATTAAAATCTTCATTTTTAAAAACGTTAAAATGTTCATGAAAATGTTCAAATGTCCATTAAAACGTTAAATTCTTCATTAAAACATTAAAATCTTCATTAAAACGTTAAATTCTTCATTAAAACGTTAAAATGTTAATTAAAACATTAAAATGTTAATTTTTAAAACGTTAAAATCATCATTAAAATGTTTAAATATTCATTTTTAAAAACATTAAAATGTTCATTAAAATGTTTAAATGTTCATTAACCCTTTGATGCATAATGGTCACTAAAGTGGACAGGTACTCAAAATTTTTATTTATTTATTTTTGCTATTAAGCACAGCTGTTGAAGACTTTATTGCATTTGAGCCCCTCCATTTGGACTTCGGTAAGCCAAGCCAACATATTTCATGTTCAGAAAGCACGCTGCACACTGAAGTGGACATGTAATAAATTATTTGTAAATTATAAAATTTTACAAAAAATATTTGTTGAAATTTGTTTCAGTCACACCTAAAGATGAATAAAAAAATTGTTAAAAAAATCATGGTTGAAGATTTCATAATTCATGCATCAAAGGGTTAAAACATAAATTCTTCATTTAAAAGTTTAAATGGTTCATTTTTAAAACATTAATAGGTTCATTAAAATGTTAAAATTTTAATTAAAACGTTAAATTGTTCATTAAAACGTTAAAATGTTTTAAAACAAGCAGACTCTTTCTGACATCATGTAAAAACAAGCATACTTTCTGACATCATCTAGAAACAAGCAGACTTTCTGACATCATGTAGAAACAAGCAGACTCTTTCTGACATCACAAAGAAACAAGCAGACTTTCTGACATCATGTAGAAACAAGCAGACTCTTTCTGACATCATGTAAAACAAGCAGACTCTTTCTGACATCATGTAGAAACAAGCAGACTCTTTCTGACATCATGTAAAAACAAGCAGACTCTTCCTGACATCATGTAGAAACAAGCAGACCCTTTCTGACATCATAAAGAAACAAGCAGACTTTCTGACATCATGTAGAAACAAGCAGACTCTTTCTGACATCATGAAAAAACAAGCAGACTCTTTCTGACATCATGTAGAAACAAGCAGACTCTTTCTGACATCATGTAGAAACAAGCAGACTTTCTGACATCATGTAAAAACAATCAGACTCTTTCTGACATCATGTAGAAACAAGCACTCTTTCTGACATCATGTAGAAACAAGCAGACTTTCTGACATCATGTAAAAACAAGCAGACTCTTTCTGACATCATGTAGAAACAAGCAGACTCTTTATGACATCTTCTAGAAACAAGCAGACTCTTTCTGACATCATGTAAAAGCAAGCAGTCTCATTCTGACATCATGTAGAAACAAGCTGACTCTTTATGACATCATAAAGAAACAAGCAGACTCTTTCTGACATCATGTAAAAACAAGCACACTCTTTCTGACATCATGTAAAAACAAGCAGACTCTTTCTGACATAATGTAGAAACAAGCAGATGCTTTCTGACATCATGTAGAAACAAGCAGACTCTTTCTGACATCATAAAGAAACAAGCAGACTTTCTGACATCATGTAGAAACAAGCGGACTCTTTCTGACATCATGAAAAAACAAGCATACTCTTTCTGACATCATGTAGAAACAAGCAGACTCTTTCTGACATCATCTAGACACAAGCAGACTCTTTCTGACATCATGTAGAAACAAGCAGTCTCATTCTGACATCATCTAGAAACAAGCAGACTCTTTATGACATCATAAAGAAACAAGTAGACTTTCTGACATCATGTAGAAACAAGCAGACTCTTTCTGACATCATGTAGAAACAAGCAGACTCTTTCTGACATCATCTAGAAACAAGTAGTCTCCTTCTGACATCATAAAGAAACAAGCAGTCTGCCTCTGACATCATTAAAAACCAAGCAGTATCTTTCTGACATCATGTAGAAACAATCAGTCTCTTTCTGACATCATGTTGAAACAAGCAGTCTCCTTCTGACATCATAAAGAAACAAGCAGTATCTTTCTGTCATCATAAAGAAACAAGCAGTCTCCTTCTGATATCATGTAGAAACAAGCAGTCTCCTTCTGATATCATGTAGAAACAAGCAGTCTCCTGACATCATAAAGAAACAAGCAGTATCTTTCTGCCATCATAAAGAAACAAGCAGTCTCCTTCTGATTTCAAGTAGAAACAAGCAGTCTCTTTCTGACATCATAAAGAAACAAGCAGACTCTTTCTGATATCATAAAGAAACAAGCAGACTTTCTGACATCATGTAGAAACAAGCACTCTTTCTGACATCAAGTAGAAACAAGCAGACTTTCTGACATCATGTAAAGACAAGCAGACTCTTTCTGACATCATGTAGAAACAAGCAGACTCTTTATGAAATCTTCTAGAAACAAGCAGACTCTTTCTGACATCATGTAAAAGCAAGCAGTCTCATTCTGACATCATGTAGAAACAAGCAGACTCTTTATGACATCATAAAGAAACAAGCAGACTCTTTCTGACATCATGTAAAAACAAGCAGACTCTTTCTGACATCATGTAGAAACAAGCAGATGCTTTCTGACATGTAGAAACAAGCAGACTCTTTCTGATATCATGTAGAAACAAGATATATATGTCTGATATATATCAGAATATATATATGCTTGTTGAATATAAATCTTCATTAAAACCTTTAAATGTTCGTTTTTAAAAACGTTAAAATCATCATTAAAACGTTTAAATCTTCATTAAAACGTTTAAATGTTCGTTTTTAAAAACGTTAAAATCATCATTAAAACGTTAAAATCTTCATTAAAACATTAAAATGTTCATTAAAACGTTAAAATGTTCACTAAAACGTTAAAATCTTCATTAAAATGTTTAAATGTTCGTTTTTAAAAATGTTAAAATTTTCATTAAAATGTTAAAATGTTCATTAAAACCTTAAAATGTTCATTAAAACGTTAAATACTTCATTAAAACATTTAAATGTTCATTAAAACATTAAAATGTTCATTTTTAAAAACGTTCAAATGTTCATTAAAATGTTTAAAGGTTCATTAAAACGATTAAATGTTCATTAAAACGTTAAAATGTTCATTAAAACTTTTAAATGTTAATTAAAATGTTAAAATGTTCATTAAAACGTTTAAATGTTCATTAAAACATTAAAATCTTCATTTTTAAAAACGTTAAAATGTTCATGAAAATGTTCAAATGTCCATTAAAATGTTAAATTCTTCATTAAAACATTTAAATCTTCATTAAAACGTTAAATTCTTCATTAAAACGTTAAAATGTTAATTAAAACATTAAAATGTTCATTTTTAAAAACGTTAAAATCATCATTAAAATGTTTAAATATTCATTTTTAAAAACATTAAAATGTTCATTAAAATGTTTAAATGTTCATTAAAACATAAATTCATCATTTAAAAGTTTAAATGTTCATTTTTAAAACATTAATAGGTTCATTAAAATGTTAAAATTTTAATTAAAATGTTAAAATGTTCATTAAAACGTTAAAATGTTTTAAAACAAGCAGACTCTTTCTGACATCATGTAAAAACAAGCATACTTTCTGACATCATCTAGAAACAAGCAGACTTTCTGACATCATGTAGAAACAAGCAGACTCTTTCTGACATCACAAAGAAACAAGCAGACATTCTGACATCATGTAGAAACAAGCAGACTCTTTCTGACATCATGTAAAACAAGCAGACTCTTTCTGACATCATGTAGAAACAAGCAGACTCTTTCTGACATCATGTAAAAACAAGCAGACTCTTTCTGACATCATGTAGAAACAAGCAGTCTCATTCTGACATCATCTAGAAACAAGCAGACTCTTTCTGACATCATGTAGAAACAAGCAGACTCTTTCTGACATCATAAAGAAACAAGCAGACTTTCTGACATCATGTAGAAACAAGCAGACTCTTTCTGACATCATGAAAAAACAAGCAGACTCTTTCTGACATCATGTAGAAACAAGCAGACTCTTTCTGACATCATGTAGAAACAAGCAGACTTTCTGACATCATGTAAAAACAAGCAGACTCTTTCTGACATCATGTAGAAACAAGCAGACTCTTTATGACATCTTCTAGAAACAAGCAGACTCTTTCTGACATCATGTAAAAGCAAGCAGTCTCATTCTGACATCATGTAGAAACAAGCAGACTCTTTATGACATCATAAAGAAACAAGCAGACTTTCTGACATCATGTAAAAACAAGCACACTCTTTCTGACATCATGTAAAAACAAGCAGACTCTTTCTGACATCATGTAGAAACAAGCAGATGCTTTCTGACATGTAGAAACAAGCAGACTCTTTCTGACATCATGTAGAAACAAGCAGACTATTTCTGACATCATAAAGAAACAAGCAGACTTTCTGACATCATGTAGAAACAAGCAGACTCTTTCTGACATCATGAAAAAACAAGCTTACTCTTTCTGACATCATGTAGAAACAAGCAGACTCTTTCTGACATCATCTAGAAACAAGCAGACTCTTTCTGACATCATGTAGAAACAAGCAGTCTCATTCTGACATCATCTAGAAACAAGCAGACTCTTTATGACATCATAAAGAAACAAGCAGACTTTCTGACATCATGTAGAAACAAGCAGACTCTTTCTGACATCATGTAGAAACAAGCAGACACTTTCTGACATCATGTAGAAACAAGCAGTCTCTTTCTGACATCATCTAGAAACAAGTAGTCACCTTCTGACATCATAAAGAAACAAGCAGTCTGCCTCTGACATCATAAAGAACCAAGCAGTATCTTTCTGACATCATGTAGAAACAATCAGTCTCTTTCTGACATCATGTTGAAACAAGCAGTCTCCTTCTGACATCATAAAGAAACAAGCAGTATCTTTCTGCCATCATAAAGAAACAAGCAGTCTCCTTCTGATATCATGTAGAAACAAGCAGTCTCCTTCTGATATCATGTAGAAACAAGCAGTCTCCTGACTTCATAAAGAAACAAGCAGTATCTTTCTGACATCATAAAGAAACAAGCAGTCTCCTTCTGATATCATGTAGAAACAAGCAGTCTCCTTCTGATTTCATGTAGAAACAAGCAGTCTCTTTCTGACATCATAAAGAAACAAGCAGACTCTTTCTGATATCATAAAGAAACAAGCAGACTTTCTGACATCATGTAGAAACAAGCACTCTTTCTGACATCAAGTAGAAACAAGCAGACTTTCTGACATCATGTAAAGACAAGCAGACTCTTTCTGACATCATGTAGAAACAAGCAGACTCTTTATGAAATCTTCTAGAAACAAGCAGACTCTTTCTGACATCATGTAAAAGCAAGCAGTCTCATTCTGACATCATGTAGAAACAAGCAGACTCTTTATGACATCATAAAGAAACAACCAGACTCTTTCTGACATCATAAAGAAACAAGCAGACTTTCTGACATCATGTAGAAACAAGCAGACTCTTTCTGACATCATGAAAAAACAAGCAGACTCTTTCTGACATCATGTAGAAACAAGCAGACTCTTTCTGACATCATGTAAAAACAAGCAGACTTTCTGACATCATGTAAAAACAAGCAGACTCTTTCTGACATCATGTAGAAACAAGCAGACTCTTTCTGACATCATGTAAAAGCAAGCAGTCTCATTCTGACATCATGTAGAAACAAGCAGACTCTTTATGACATCATAAAGAAACAAGCAGACTCTTTCTGACATCATGTAAAAACAAGCACACTCTTTCTGACATCATGTAAAAACAAGCAGACTCTTTCTGACATCATGTAGAAACAAGCAGATGCTTTCTGACATCATGTAGAAACAAGCAGACTCTTTCTGACATCATAAAGAAACAAGCAGACTTTCTGACATCATGTAGAAACAAGCAGACTCTTTCTGACATCATGAAAAAACAAGCATACTGTTTCTGACATCATGTAGAAACAAGCAGACTCTTTCTGACATCATCTAGAAACAAGCAGACTCTTTCTGACATCATGTAGAAACAAGCAGTCTCATTCTGACATCATCTAGAAACAAGCAGACTCTTTATGACATCATAAAGAAACAAGCAGACTTTCTGACATCATGTAGAAACAAGCAGACTCTTTCTGACATCATGTAGAAACAAGCAGACGCTTTCTGACATCATGTAGAAACAAGCAGACTCTTTCTGACATCATCTAGAAACAAGTAGTCTCCTTCTGACATCATAAAGAAACAAGCAGTTTGCCTCTGACATTGTTGCGAGTCCCACATGCCAAAGACAGTGGCAAGTACGGGGTCAGAAGGTGAGCCATACTGGACTGGCTTGTGCGAGCAAAATCAGCCAGTCGACAGGAGCTGGGCTGCAGGTCAAAAAACTGTGGTCAGAAACAAGGGTCACACAAGGGTCACAGGGACAAGAGGACAGAACTGGGCGAAGGGTCAGGAGACTGACCCCACCTCTTTGCCCCACCCCTGGCTTGGAAAGATGGGATTGGAGGAGAACAGAGTGAAGACAAGCCCATCAGATTCAGAAGCCCTCTCGGGAACATTGGAGAGAAACTGAAGAATGCTGCAAAAGATGATGCAATGACCTGTGTTAAGAAGGAAAATGACACCAAATGTTTTGTGTTGAGCTACAAAGTGTGTATCTGGTAAATGACCCCTTGACCTTAAGCTGGTCCAGGAAGGGTATATAAGAACAGCTCTGAACAGCAGAGAGGGATTGAGAGATTCGACAGCAGCTGGGGCAGAGGACAAGAAGAGACAGAGCAGATTTGGAGGGGTCATCCCCCGTCCTGCTGGATGGGGGATGACAGGCAGTTTTTTGGAGAGAAGCAGAGCTAGACAAGCTTCGTTCTTGGGGAGATTCTGAGAAGACGAGAGCTGGTGTAAACTAACTCTTATTTAATCATTTTGAACTAATTCCTCCGTGGGGGATAGTAGTTGTTTTTTCATCTACCCATTTTTGTATTTTGATTTTGTAATAAACCTTTTTTGAAAAAGAAACATAATCCTGATTCTTTCAGGTTTTCTCTAAAGCTTCACGTTTGGAGCCCTGACCATAATTGCACAGAGGTAAGCATGTCGAAGATCGGTCTCTGAATTATCAGGACTTACTTTACAGTTTATAACAGAATAATATAAAGAAACCTTAGGATAAGGGAAGTTTTAACTTCTCTCCCCTTGCGAGTAACGAGTTGTCTTAAGGGTGATAAAAGCAAAATATTCGAGGTTATTTTGGCTCTGATTGCAGGTTGAAAAAGTCTCTAATCAGCTGGAAGGTTGGATTAATAAATAAATTGATAAACTTATGTTAGCCTGATCAACTAGCATAAATCATTTTATAGTTACCAACCTCCCACATAAGCTGTTAGGGGCGCAATTAATTCCGGGTAGCCCAAACAATTGCTGAGAGGCTTGGCTTGCCTCCAGACTTCTCTCTAGTATCTTAACCAAAAGGTAACGAGTTTAAAAGAAGTGTAGCACTCTGAGGCTGGCTATTCGTGCAAGTCATTTCACCTTTAAAATAAAAGACAAGATTCTAATTAGATAGTCCAAACCCGGATCTGGTACGATTATACTCGTCGATACACCCCCGAACCCTGATGGATGCACCGTCTCATAAGTTCTAACGGAACTGGGTTTTAAAGGAACCGGTAAATGGGACGGGCACGCGACATGGCGCGCCAAACGTGGGGCTACGGAGTGAAGGTCTAAATATTAGATACCGGGCTATCCGACGTAGAACTGTCTTTTAGGCTGATAAAAGCTTGCGCGCTAAGGACCTATTAAGCTTATAACCTTGGAGTGAAAACCGCACCAGTTTCTCGAAAAAGAAAGAAATCTGGGAGAACGGACGATCAACTTAAAAAGGTATAAAGAAAATACGGCATTCCGACGCAAGAAAAGCCAAGGATAAAAGCTAGGCAAAAAATAAAAATAAATAAAGAATAAGAAAAACTTTTAACCAGCCATGGCAGATAGATCTTTCAATATCCTGTAACCGGAGCTTTCAGAATGAGGCTGGAAAAGCTAGTATGGAGCTGCGGCGGGGCGCTGTCCGGGTGCTGAGGCACAAGTGAGATGCGATTAAACGTCATGGCTGGATCAAAATCTAGTGAAGGACTGATATGTAAGAATCTGTGTGACTTGGGCCTCGTTTCTGGTAACACGGGGAGGTATTTGTCACGAACTGTAAAGTAATCATGTTTCCTAGCTTCATAGAATCTCATGTCGGGCATCGTCACGCGCAATGGAGGCTAGAAGCCGGGAACATGTTTAATGTGTGAACCTCTGTGCTTAAGGGCTCCGTGAGGGGAGAAACCGTGCCGCCTGTAAAGGACGGACTTATAACTGGGAGCATTGGAACTCTGCTCCAATTAAACTTTGATTTTAGAGGATCTGCTTGAAACAAGCACCTAGCTTCCGCTCTCGGCAGCCTGCAGATATGAGAAGCCACAGCTGAACAGAGAAAAAGCACTCAGTCAGCTGAGCAACAACAGACAAGCAGGATGTGGTGACATCACCCCTCCCCCTACTAGTTCTGTTGAGAAGGGAGAGTCCTGAACTAACAGCTCCGTATGATTCTGACCTGACAGACAGCTACACTAATAATGCGTAAGCATTTTTAACCTTGCCACATTTGGTGTTGTTGGCAGGATCCATGTAGTACTGTCAAGTAGGTCCGTGGATGTGAAGTTTGTGGCACCCTGCGCGGGAGTACGAGGACGCGCTGGTGGAAAGAGGGGGGAAGATGTGACAGTGTGAGCGTTCTGTCACAATGTCTTGATTGATGATGCGCCCTGGCCAGCTGGCTAAGGGGATGTCCCTTTGGCTGAGTGGTTAGAGCGTATGACTCCCACCCCGGGGGTCTCGGGATCAAATCCCGCCCGGGCCCTCATTAATCCACCTTGCCACACTTTACAGTTTTTAGCGTAAGCTTCCCACCTGCAGCTACAAGCAGAGTTAGCTTGTTGCTGTTCAGGTGTGTGAGGAGAATATTTGAAGCTCTGCAGTAAAAGATGTCTTCAGTCTGGAGGGAGAGAGTCTCTGCTTGAAGGTGGAGACTGAGATGTTCCAACCAGCAGCTCAGCTGACCAGATGGCAGTAGAAACTGGTGGAGAAGCAGGAACCCAGTTCTGAACCCTCATGAACAAACATCTGGTTCTTCAGAGACTGAAGTGAGTGATGATGATGATGATGGTGTGTATCTGGACTCTGAGCTAGTCAGACTCTTGGTCTGAGACTGGAGATGAAGATGATCCAGAGGAGGAGGCAGCCCCACCCCAAAGAAGGCTGTTGCAGTCCCCTGGCTAGATTTTTCTCGCATGGGGGATGTTGCGAGTCCCACATGCCAAAGACAGTGGCAAGTACGGGGTCAGAAGGTGAGCCATACTGGACTGGCTTGTGCGAGCAAAATCAGCCAGTCGACAGGAGCTGGGCTGCAGGTCAAAAAACTGTGGTCAGAAACAAGGGTCACACAAGGGTCACAGGGACAAGAGGACAGAACTGGGCGAAGGGTCAGGAGACTGACCCCACCTCTTTGCCCCACCCCTGGCTTGGAAAGATGGGATTGGAGGAGAACAGAGTGAAGACAAGCCCATCAGATTCAGAAGCCCTCTCGGGAACATTGGAGAGAAACTGAAGAATGCTGCAAAAGATGATGCAATGACCTGTGTTAAGAAGGAAAATGACACCAAATGTTTTGTGTTGAGCTACAAAGTGTGTATCTGGTAAATGACCCCTTGACCTTAAGCTGGTCCAGGAAGGGTATATAAGAACAGCTCTGAACAGCAGAGAGGGATTGAGAGATTCGACAGCAGCTGGGGCAGAGGACAAGAAGAGACAGAGCAGATTTGGAGGGGTCATCCCCCGTCCTGCTGGATGGGGGATGACAGGCAGTTTTTTGGAGAGAAGCAGAGCTAGACAAGCTTCGTTCTTGGGGAGATTCTGAGAAGACGAGAGCTGGTGTAAACTAACTCTTATTTAATCATTTTGAACTAATTCCTCCGTGGGGGATAGTAGTTGTTTTTTCATCTACCCATTTTTGTATTTTGATTTTGTAATAAACCTTTTTTGAAAAAGAAACATAATCCTGATTCTTTCAGGTTTTCTCTAAAGCTTCACGTTTGGAGCCCTGACCATAATTGCACAGAGGTAAGCATGTCGAAGATCGGTCTCTGAATTATCAGGACTTACTTTACAGTTTATAACAGAATAATATAAAGAAACCTTAGGATAAGGGAAGTTTTAACTTCTCTCCCCTTGCGAGTAACGAGTTGTCTTAAGGGTGATAAAAGCAAAATATTCGAGGTTATTTTGGCTCTGATTGCAGGTTGAAAAAGTCTCTAATCAGCTGGAAGGTTGGATTAATAAATAAATTGATAAACTTATGTTAGCCTGATCAACTAGCATAAATCATTTTATAGTTACCAACCTCCCACATAAGCTGTTAGGGGCGCAATTAATTCCGGGTAGCCCAAACAATTGCTGAGAGGCTTGGCTTGCCTCCAGACTTCTCTCTAGTATCTTAACCAAAAGGTAACGAGTTTAAAAGAAGTGTAGCACTCTGAGGCTGGCTATTCGTGCAAGTCATTTCACCTTTAAAATAAAAGACAAGATTCTAATTAGATAGTCCAAACCCGGATCTGGTACGATTATACTCGTCGATACACCCCCGAACCCTGATGGATGCACCGTCTCATAAGTTCTAACGGAACTGGGTTTTAAAGGAACCGGTAAATGGGACGGGCACGCGACAACATCATAAAGAACCAAGCAGTATCTTTCTGACATCATGTAGAAACAATCAGTCTCTTTCTGACATCATGTTGAAACAAGCAGTCTCCTTCTGACATCATAAAGAAACAAGCAGTATCTTTCTGCCATCATAAAGAAACAAGCAGTCTCCTTCTGATATCATGTAGAAACAAGCAGTCTCCTTCTGATATCATGTAGAAACAAGCAGTCTCCTGACATCATAAAGAAACAAGCAGTATCTTTCTGCCATCATAAAGAAACAAGCAGTCTCCTTCTGATTTCATGTAGAAACAAGCAGTCTCTTTCTGACATCATAAAGAAACAAGCAGACTCTTTCTGACATCATAAAGAAACAAGCAGACTTTCTGACATCATGTAGAAACAAGCACTCTTTCTGACATCAAGTAGAAACAAGCAGACTTTCTGACATCATGTAAAGACAAGCAGACTCTTTCTGACATCATGTAGAAACAAGCAGACTCTTTATGAAATCTTCTAGAAACAAGCAGACTCTTTCTGACATCATGTAAAAGCAAGCAGTCTCATTCTGACATCATGTAGAAACAAGCAGACTCTTTATGACATCATAAAGAAACAAGCAGGCTCTTTCTGACATCATGTAAAAACAAGCAGACTCTTTCTGACATCATGTAAAAACAAGCAGACTCTTTCTGAAATCATGTAGAAACAAGCAGATGCTTTCTGACATGTAGAAACAAGCAGACTCTTTCTGACATCATGTAAAAGCAAGCAGTCTCATTCTGACATCATGTAGAAACAAGCAGACTCTTTATGACATCATAAAGAAACAAGCAGACTCTTTCTGACATCATGTAAAAACAAGCAGACTCTTTCTGACATCATGTAAAAACAAGCAGATGCTTTCTGACATGTAGAAACAAGCAGACTCTTTCTGATATCATGTAGAAACAAGATATATATGTCTGATATATATCAGAATATATATATGCTTGTTGAATATAAATCTTCATTAAAACCTTTAAATGTTCGTTTTTAAAAACGTTAAAATCATCATTAAAACGTTTAAATCTTCATTAAAACGTTTAAATGTTCGTTTTTAAAAACGTTAAAATCATCATTAAAACGTTAAAATCTTCATTAAAACATTAAAATGTTCATTAAAACGTTAAAATGTTCACTAAAACGTTAAAATCTTCATTAAAATGTTTAAATGTTCATTTTTAAAAATGTTAAAATTTTCATTAAAATGTTAAAATGTTCATTAAAACCTTAAAATGTTCATTAAAACGTTAAATACTTCATTAAAACATTTAAATGTTCATTAAAACATTAAAATGTTCATTTTTAAAAACGTTCAAATGTTCATTAAAATGTTTAAAGGTTCATTAAAACGATTAAATGTTCATTAAAATGTTAAAATGTTCATTAAAACTTTTAAATGTTCATTAAAACATTAAAATCTTCATTTTTAAAAACGTTAAAATGTTCATGAAAATGTTCAAATGTCCATTAAAACGTTAAATTCTTCATTAAAACATTAAAATCTTCATTAAAACGTTAAATTCTTCATTAAAACGTTAAAATGTTAATTAAAACATTAAAATGTTCATTTTTAAAAACGTTAAAATCATCATTAAAATGTTTAAATATTCATTTTTAAAAACATTAAAATGTTCATTAAAATGTTTAAATGTTCATTAAAACATAAATTCTTCATTTAAAAGTTTAAATAGTTCATTTTTAAAACATTAATAGGTTCATTAAAATGTTAAAATTTTAATTAAAACGTTAAATTGTTCATTAAAACGTTAAAATGTTTTAAAACAAGCAGACTCGTTCTGACATCATGTAAAAACAAGCATACTTTCTGACATCATCTAGAAACAAGCAGACTTTCTGACATCATGTAGAAACAAGCAGACTCTTTCTGACATCACAAAGAAACAAGCAGACTTTCTGACATCATGTAGAAACAAGCAGACTCTTTCTGACATCATGTAAAACAAGCAGACTCTTTCTGACATCATGTAGAAACAAGCAGACTCTTTCTGACATCATGTAAAAACAAGCAGACTCTTTCTGACATCATGTAGAAACAAGCAGTCTCATTCTGACATCATCTAGAAACAAGCAGACTCTTTCTGACATCATGTAGAAACAAGCAGACCCTTTCTGACATCATAAAGAAACAAGCAGACTTTCTGACATCATGTAGAAACAAGCAGACTTTCTGACATCATGAAAAAACAAGCAGACTCTTTCTGACATCATGTAGAAACAAGCAGACTCTTTCTGACATCATGTAGAAACAAGCAGACTTTCTGACATCATGTAAAAACAATCAGACTCTTTCTGACATCATGTAGAAACAAGCACTCTTTCTGACATCATGTAGAAACAAGCAGACTTTCTGACATCATGTAAAAACAAGCAGACTCTTTCTGACATCATGTAGAAACAAGCAGACTCTTTATGACATCTTCTAGAAACAAGCAGACTCTTTCTGACATCACGTAAAAGCAAGCAGTCTCATTCTGACATCATGTAGAAACAAGCAGACTCTTTATGACATCATAAAGAAACAAGCAGACTTTCTGACATCATGTAAAAACAAGCACACTCTTTCTGACATCATGTAAAAACAAGCAGACTCTTTCTGACATCATGTAGAAACAAGCAGATGCTTTCTGACATGTAGAAACAAGCAGACTCTTTCTGACATCATGTAGAAACAAGCAGACTATTTCTGACATCATAAAGAAACAAGCAGACTTTCTGACATCATGTAGAAACAAGCAGACTCTTTCTGACATCATGAAAAAACAAGCATACTCTTTCTGACATCATGTAGAAACAAGCAGACTCTTTCTGACATCATCTAGAAACAAGCAGACTCTTTCTGACATCATGTAGAAACAAGCAGACTCTTTCTGACATCATGTAGAAACAAGCAGACTTTCTGACATCATGTAGAAACAAGCAGACTTTCTGACATCATGTAAAAACAAGCAGACTCTTTCTGACATCATGTAGAAACAAGCAGACTCTTTATGACATCTTCTAGAAACAAGCAGACTCTTTCTGACATCATGTAAAAGCAAGCAGTCTCATTATGACATCATGTAGAAACAAGCAGACTCTTTATGACATCATAAAGAAACAAGCAGACTTTCTGACATCATGTAAAAACAAGCACACTCTTTCTGACATCATGTAAAAAC
The DNA here is from genome assembly GCF_043380555.1 of Nothobranchius furzeri. Lineage (NCBI taxonomy): Eukaryota > Metazoa > Chordata > Actinopteri > Cyprinodontiformes > Nothobranchiidae > Nothobranchius > Nothobranchius furzeri. The sequence goes on along the minus strand of NC_091751.1, from coordinate 46,715,421 downwards.
AAGCAGACTCTTTCTGACATCATGTAGAAACAAGCAGATGCTTTCTGACATGTAGAAACAAGCAGACTCTTTCTGACATCATGTAGAAACAAGCAGACTATTTCTGACATCATGTAAAAACAAGCATACTTTCTGACATCATCTAGAAACAAGCAGACTTTCTGACATCATGTAGGAACAAGCAGACTCTTTCTGACATCACAAAGAAACAAGCAGACTTTCTGACATCATGTAGAAACAAGCAGACTCTTTCTGACATCATGTAAAACAAGCAGACTCTTTCTGACATCATGTAGAAACAAGCAGACTCTTTCTGACATCATGTAAAAACAAGCAGACTCTTTCTGACATCATGTAGAAACAAGCAGTCTCATTCTGACATCATCTAGAAACAAGCAGACTCTTTCTGACATCATGTAGAAACAAGCAGACCCTTTCTGACATCATAAAGAAACAAGCAGACTTTCTGACATCATGTAGAAACAAGCAGACTTTCTGACATCATGAAAAAACAAGCAGACTCTTTCTGACATCATGTAGAAACAAGCAGACTCTTTCTGACATCATGTAGAAACAAGCAGACTTTCTGACATCATGTAAAAACAATCAGACTCTTTCTGACATCATGTAGAAACAAGCACTCTTTCTGACATCATGTAGAAACAAGCAGACTTTCTGACATCATGTAAAAACAAGCAGACTCTTTCTGACATCATGTAGAAACAAGCAGACTCTTTATGACATCTTCTAGAAACAAGCAGACTCTTTCTGACATCACGTAAAAGCAAGCAGTCTCATTCTGACATCATGTAGAAACAAGCAGACTCTTTATGACATCATAAAGAAACAAGCAGACTTTCTGACATCATGTAAAAACAAGCACACTCTTTCTGACATCATGTAAAAACAAGCAGACTCTTTCTGACATCATGTAGAAACAAGCAGATGCTTTCTGACATGTAGAAACAAGCAGACTCTTTCTGACATCATGTAGAAACAAGCAGACTATTTCTGACATCATAAAGAAACAAGCAGACTTTCTGACATCATGTAGAAACAAGCAGACTCTTTCTGACATCATGAAAAAACAAGCATACTCTTTCTGACATCATGTAGAAACAAGCAGACTCTTTCTGACATCATCTAGAAACAAGCAGACTCTTTCTGACATCATGTAGAAACAAGAAGTCTCATTCTGACATCATCTAGAAACAAGCAGACTCTTTATGACATCATAAAGAAACAAGCAGACTTTCTGACATCATGTAGAAACAAGCAGACTCTTTCTGACATCATGTAGAAACAAGCAGACACTTTCTGACATCATGTAAAAACAAGCAGACTCTTTCTGACATCATGTAGAAACAAGCAGACTTTCTGACATCATGTAGAAACAAGCAGACTTTCTGACATCATGTAAAAACAAGCAGACTCTTTCTGACATCATGTAGAAACAAGCAGACTCTTTATGACATCTTCTATAAACAAGCAGACTCTTTCTGACATAATGTAAAAGCAAGCAGTCTCAATCTGACATCATGTAGAAACAAGCAGACTCTTTATGACATCATAAAGAAACAAGCAGACTTTCTGACATCATGTAAAAACAAGCACACTCTTTCTGACATCATGTAAAAACAAGCAGACTCTTTCTGACATCATGTAGAAACAAGCAGATGCTTTCTGACATGTAGAAACAAGCAGACTCTTTCTGACATCATGTAGAAACAAGCAGACTATTTCTGACATCATAAAGAAACAAGCAGACTTTCTGACATCATGTAGAAACAAGCAGACTCTTTCTGACATCATGAAAAAACAAGCATACTCTTTCTGACATCATGTAGAAACAAGCAGACTCTTTCTGACATCATCTAGAAACAAGCAGACTCTTTCTGACATCATGTAGAAACAAGCAGTCTCATTCTGACATCATCTAGAAACAAGCAGACTCTTTATGACATCATAAAGAAACAAGCAGACTTTCTGACATCATGTAGAAACAAGCAGACTCTTTCTGACATCATGTAGAAACAAGCAGACACTTTCTGACATCATGTAGAAACAAGCAGTCTCTTTCTGACATCATCTAGAAACAAGTAGTCACCTTCTGACATCATAAAGAAACAAGCAGTCTGCCTTTTCACATCATAAAGAACCAAGCAGTATCTTTCTGACATCATGTAGAAACAATCAGTCTCTTTCTGACATCATGTTGAAACAAGCAGTCTCCTTCTGACATCATAAAGAAACAAGCAGTATCTTTCTGCCATCATAAAGAAACAAGCAGTCTCCTTCTGATATCATGTAGAAACAAGCAGTCTCCTTCTGATATCATGTAGAAACAAGCAGTCTTCTGACATCATAAAGAAACAAGCAGTATCTTTCTGACATCATAAAGAAACAAGCAGTCTCCTTCTGATATCATGTAGAAACAAGCAGTCTCCTTCTGATTTCATGTAGAAACAAGCAGTCACTTTCTGACATCATAAAGAAACAAGCAGACTCTTTCTGATATCATAAAGAAACAAGCAGACTTTCTGACATCATGTAGAAACAAGCACTCTTTCTGACATCAAGTAGAAACAAGCAGACTTTCTGACATCATGTAAAGACAAGCAGACTCTTTCTGACATCATGTAGAAACAAGCAGACTCTTTATGAAATCTTCTAGAAACAAGCAGACTCTTTCTGACATCATGTAAAAGCAAGCAGTCTCATTCTGACATCATGTAGAAACAAGCAGACTCTTTATGACATCATAAAGAAACAAGCAGACTCTTTCTGACATCATAAAGAAACAAGCAGACTTTCTGACATCATGTAGAAACAAGCAGACTCTTTCTGACATCATGAAAAAACAAGCAGACTCTTTCTGACATCATGTAGAAACAAGCAGACTCTTTCTGACATCATGTAAAAACAAGCAGACTTTCTGACATCATGTAAAAACAATCAGATTCTTTCTGACATCATGTAGAAACAAGCACTCTTTTTGACATCATGTAGAAACAAGCAGACTTTCTGACATCATGTAAAAACAAGCAGACTCTTTCTGACATCATGTAGAAACAAGCAGACTCTTTCTGACATCATGTAAAAGCAAGCAGTCTCATTCTGACATCATGTAGAAACAAGCAGACTCTTTATGACATCATAAAGAAACAAGCAGACTCTTTCTGACATCATGTAAAAACAAGCACACTCTTTCTGACATCATGTAAAAACAAGCAGACTCTTTCTGACATCATGTAGAAACAAGCAGATGCTTTCTGACATCATGTAGAAACAAGCAGACTCTTTCTGACATCATAAAGAAACAAGCAGACTTTCTGACATCATGTAGAAACAAGCAGACTCTTTCTGACATCATGAAAAAACAAGCATACTGTTTCTGACATCATGTAGAAACAAGCAGACTCTTTCTGACATCATCTAGAAACAAGCAGACTCTTTCTGACATCATGTAGAAACAAGCAGTCTCATTCTGACATCATCTAGAAACAAGCAGACTCTTTATGACATCATGTAGAAACAAGCAGACTTTCTGACATCATGTAGAAACAAGCAGACTCTTTCTGACATCATGTAGAAACAAGCAGACGCTTTCTGACATCATGTAGAAACAAGCAGACTCTTTCTGACATCATCTAGAAACAAGTAGTCTCCTTCTGACATCATAAAGAAACAAGCAGTTTGCCTCTGACATCATAAAGAACCAAGCAGTATCTTTCTGACATCATGTAGAAACAATCAGTCTCTTTCTGACATCATGTTGAAACAAGCAGTCTCCTTCTGACATCATAAAGAAACAAGCAGTATCTTTCTGCCATCATAAAGTAACAAGCAGTCTCCTTCTGATATCATGTAGAAACAAGCAGTCTCCTTCTGATATCATGTAGAAACAAGCAGTCTCTTTCTGACATCATAAAGAAACAAGCAGACTCTTTCTGACATCATAAAGAAACAAGCAGACTTTCTGACATCATGTAAAAACAAGCAGTATCTTTCTGACATCATACAGAAACAAGCAGTCTCCTGATATCATGTAGAAACAAGATATATATGTCTGATATATATCAGAATATATATATATGCTTGTTGAATATAAATCTTCATTAAAACCTTTAAATGTTCGTTTTTAAAAACGTTAAAATCATCATTAAAACGTTTAAATCTTCATTAAAACGTTTAAATGTTCGTTTTTAAAAACGTTAAAATCATCATTAAAACGTTAAAATCTTCATTAAAACATTAAAATGTTCATTAAAACGTTAAAATGTTCACTAAAACGTTAAAATCTTCATTAAAATGTTTAAATGTTCATTTTTAAAAATGTTAAAATTTTCATTAAAATGTTAAAATGTTCATTAAAACCTTAAAATGTTCATTAAAACGTTAAATACTTCATTAAAACATTTAAATGTTCATTAAAACATTAAAATGTTCATTTTTAAAAACGTTCAAATGTTCATTAAAATGTTTAAAGGTTCATTAAAACGATTAAATGTTCATTAAAACGTTAAAATGTTCATTAAAACTTTTAAATGTTAATTAAAATGTTAAAATGTTCATTAAAACGTTTAAATGTTCATTAAAACATTAAAATCTTCATTTTTAAAAACGTTAAAATGTTCATGAAAATGTTCAAATGTCCATTAAAACGTTAAATTCTTCATTAAAACATTAAAATCTTCATTAAAACGTTAAATTCTTCATTAAAACGTTAAAATGTTAATTAAAACATTAAAATGTTCATTTTTAAAAACGTTAAAATCATCATTAAAATGTTTAAATATTCATTTTTAAAAACATTAAAATGTTCATTAAAATGTTTAAATGTTCATTAAAACATAAATTCTTCATTTAAAAGTTTAAATGGTTCATTTTTAAAACATTAATAGGTTCATTAAAATGTTAAAATTTTAATTAAAACGTTAAATTGTTCATTAAAACGTTAAAATGTTTTAAAACAAGCAGACTCTTTCTGACATCATGTAAAAACAAGCATACTTTCTGACATCATCTAGAAACAAGCAGACTTTCTGACATCATGTAGAAACAAGCAGACTCTTTCTGACATCACAAAGAAACAAGCAGACTTTCTGACATCATGTAGAAACAAGCAGACTCTTTCTGACATCATGTAAAACAAGCAGACTCTTTCTGACATCATGTAGAAACAAGCAGACTCTTTCTGACATCATGTAAAAACAAGCAGACTCTTTCTGACATCATGTAGAAACAAGCAGTCTCATTCTGACATCATCTAGAAACAAGCAGACTCTTTCTGACATCATGTAGAAACAAGCAGACCCTTTCTGACATCATAAAGAAACAAGCAGACTTTCTGACATCATGTAGAAACAAGCAGACTTTCTGACATCATGAAAAAACAAGCAGACTCTTTCTGACATCATGTAGAAACAAGCAGACTCTTTCTGACATCATGTAGAAACAAGCAGACTTTCTGACATCATGTAAAAACAATCAGACTCTTTCTGACATCATGTAGAAACAAGCAGACTCTTTCTGACATCATAAAGAAACAAGCAGACTTTCTGACATCATGTAGAAACAAGCACTCTTTCTGACATCAAGTAGAAACAAGCAGACTTTCTGACATCATGTAAAGACAAGCAGACTCTTTCTGACATCATGTAGAAACAAGCAGACTCTTTATGAAATCTTCTAGAAACAAGCAGACTCTTTCTGACATCATGTAAAAGCAAGCAGTCTCATTCTGACATCATGTAGAAACAAGCAGACTCTTTATGACATCATAAAGAAACAAGCAGACTCTTTCTGACATCATGTAAAAACAAGCAGACTCTTTCTGACATCATGTAAAAACAAGCAGACTCTTTCTGAAATCATGTAGAAACAAGCAGATGCTTTCTGACATGTAGAAACAAGCAGACTCTTTCTGACATCATGTAAAAGCAAGCAGTCTCATTCTGACATCATGTAGAAACAAGCAGACTCTTTATGACATCATAAAGAAACAAGCAGACTCTTTCTGACATCATGTAAAAACAAGCAGACTCTTTCTGACATCATGTAAAAACAAGCAGATGCTTTCTGACATGTAGAAACAAGCAGACTCTTTCTGATATCATGTAGAAACAAGATATATATGTCTGATATATATCAGAATATATATATGCTTGTTGAATATAAATCTTCATTAAAACCTTTAAATGTTCGTTTTTAAAAACGTTAAAATCATCATTAAAACGTTTAAATCTTCATTAAAACGTTTAAATGTTCGTTTTTAAAAACGTTAAAATCATCATTAAAACGTTAAAATCTTCATTAAAACATTAAAATGTTCATTAAAACGTTAAAATGTTCACTAAAACGTTAAAATCTTCATTAAAATGTTTAAATGTTCATTTTTAAAAATGTTAAAATTTTCATTAAAATGTTAAAATGTTCATTAAAACCTTAAAATGTTCATTAAAACGTTAAATACTTCATTAAAACATTTAAATGTTCATTAAAACATTAAAATGTTCATTTTTAAAAACGTTCAAATGTTCATTAAAATGTTTAAAGGTTCATTAAAACGATTAAATGTTCATTAAAACGTTAAAATGTTCATTAAAACTTTTAAATGTTAATTAAAATGTTAAAATGTTCATTAAAACGTTTAAATGTTCATTAAAACATTAAAATCTTCATTTTTAAAAACGTTAAAATGTTCATGAAAATGTTCAAATGTCCATTAAAACGTTAAATTCTTCATTAAAACATTAAAATCTTCATTAAAACGTTAAATTCTTCATTAAAACGTTAAAATGTTAATTAAAACATTAAAATGTTCATTTTTAAAAACGTTAAAATCATCATTAAAATGTTTAAATATTCATTTTTAAAAACATTAAAATGTTCATTAAAATGTTTAAATGTTCATTAAAACATAAATTCTTCATTTAAAAGTTTAAATGGTTCATTTTTAAAACATTAATAGGTTCATTAAAATGTTAAAATTTTAATTAAAACGTTAAATTGTTCATTAAAACGTTAAAATGTTTTAAAACAAGCAGACTCTTTCTGACATCATGTAAAAACAAGCATACTTTCTGACATCATCTAGAAACAAGCAGACTTTCTGACATCATGTAGAAACAAGCAGACTCTTTCTGACATCACAAAGAAACAAGCAGACTTTCTGACATCATGTAGAAACAAGCAGACTCTTTCTGACATCATGTAAAACAAGCAGACTCTTTCTGACATCATGTAGAAACAAGCAGACTCTTTCTGACATCATGTAAAAACAAGCAGACTCTTTCTGACATCATGTAGAAACAAGCAGTCTCATTCTGACATCATCTAGAAACAAGCAGACTCTTTCTGACATCATGTAGAAACAAGCAGACCCTTTCTGACATCATAAAGAAACAAGCAGACTTTCTGACATCATGTAGAAACAAGCAGACTTTCTGACATCATGAAAAAACAAGCAGACTCTTTCTGACATCATGTAGAAACAAGCAGACTCTTTCTGACATCATGTAGAAACAAGCAGACTTTCTGACATCATGTAAAAACAATCAGACTCTTTCTGACATCATGTAGAAACAAGCACTCTTTCTGACATCATGTAGAAACAAGCAGACTTTCTGACATCATGTAAAAGCAAGCAGTCTCATTCTGACATCATGTAGAAACAAGCAGACTCTTTATGACATCATAAAGAAACAAGCAGACTTTCTGACATCATGTAAAAACAAGCACACTCTTTCTGACATCATGTAAAAACAAGCAGACTCTTTCTGACATCATGTAGAAACAAGCAGATGCTTTCTGACATGTAGAAACAAGCAGACTCTTTCTGACATCATGTAGAAACAAGCAGACTATTTCTGACATCATAAAGAAACAAGCAGACTTTCTGACATCATGTAGAAACAAGCAGACTCTTTCTGACATCATGAAAAAACAAGCATACTCTTTCTGACATCATGTAGAAACAAGCAGACTCTTTCTGACATCATCTAGAAACAAGCAGACTCTTTATGACATCATAAAGAAACAAGCAGACTTTCTGACATCATGTAGAAACAAGCAGACTCTTTCTGACATCATGTAGAAACAAGCAGACACTTTCTGACATCATGTAGAAACAAGCAGTCTCTTTCTGATATCATCTAGAAACAAGTAGTCACCTTGTGACATCATAAAGAAACAAGCAGTCTGCCTCTGACATCATAAAGACCCAAGCAGTATCTTTCTGACATCATGTAGAAACAATCAGTCTCTTTCTGACATCATGTTGAAACAAGCAGTCTCCTTCTGACATCATAAAGAAACAAGCAGTATCTTTCTGCCATCATAAAGAAACAAGCAGTCTCCTTCTGATATCATGTAGAAACAAGCAGTCTCCTTCTGATATCATGTAGAAACAAGCAGTCTCCTGACATCATAAAGAAACAAGCAGTATCTTTCTGACATCATAAAGAAACAAGCAGTCTCCTTCTGATATCATGTAGAAACAAGCAGTCTCCTTCTGATTTCATGTAGAAACAAGCAGTCTCTTTCTGACATCATAAAGAAACAAGCAGACTCTTTCTGATATCATAAAGAAACAAGCAGACTTTCTGACATCATGTAGAAACAAGCACTCTTTCTGACATCAAGTAGAAACAAGCAGACTTTCTGACATCATGTAAAGACAAGCAGACTCTTTCTGACATCATGTAGAAACAAGCAGACTCTTTATGAAATCTTCTAGAAACAAGCAGACTCTTTCTGACATCATGTAAAAGCAAGCAGTCTCATTCTGACATCATGTAGAAACAAGCAGACTCTTTATGACATCATAAAGAAACAAGCAGACTCTTTCTGACATCATGTAAAAACAAGCAGACTCTTTCTGACATCATGTAAAAACAAGCAGACTCTTTCTGACATGTAGAAACAAGCAGATGCTTTCTGACATGTAGAAACAAGCAGACTCTTTCTGATATCATGTAGAAACAAGATATATATGTCTGATATATATCAGAATATATATATGCTTGTTGAATATAAATCTTCATTAAAACCTTTAAATGTTCGTTTTTAAAAACGTTAAAATCATCATTAAAACGTTTAAATCTTCATTAAAACGTTTAAATGTTCGTTTTTAAAAACGTTAAAATCATCATTAAAACGTTAAAATCTTCTTTAAACCTTAAAATGTTCATTAAAACGTTAAAATGTTCACTAAAACGTTAAAATCTTCATTAAAATGTTTAAATGTTCATTTTTAAACATGTTAAAATTTTCATTAAAATGTTAAAATCTTCATTAAAACCTTAAAATGTTCATTAAAACGTTAAATACTTCATTAAAACGTTTAAATGTTCATTAAAACATTAAAATGTTCATTTTTAAAAACGTTCAAATGTTCATTAAAATGTTTAAAGGTTCATTAAAACGATTAAATGTTCATTAAAACGTTAAAATGTTCATTAAAACTTTTAAATGTTAATTAAAATGTTAAAATGTTCATTAAAACGTTTAAATGTTCATTAAAACGTTAAAATCTTCATTTTTAAAAACGTTAAAATGTTCATGAAAATGTTCAAATGTCCATTAAAACGTTAAATTCTTCATTAAAACATTAAAATCTTCATTAAAACGTTAAATTCTTCATTAAAACGTTAAAATGTTAATTTAAACATTAAAATGTTCATTTTTAAAAACGTTAAAATCATCATTAAAATGTTTAAATATTCATTTTTAAAAACATTAAATTCTTCATTTAAAAGTTTAAATGTTCATTAAAACATTAAATTCTTCATTTAAAAGTTTAAATGTTCATTTTTAAAACATTTATAGGTTCATTAAAATGTTAAAACTTTAATTAAAACGTTAAAATGTTCATTAAAACGTTAAAATGTTTTAAAACAAGCAGACTCTTTCTGACATCATGTAAAAACAAGCATACTTTCTGACATCATCTAGAAACAAGCAGACTTTCTGACATCATGTAGAAACAAGCAGACTCTTTCTGACATCACAAAGAAACACGCAGACTTTCTGACATCATGTAGAAACAAGCAGACTCTTTCTGACATCATGTAGAAACAAGCAGACTCTTTCTGACATCATAAAGAAACAAGCAGACTTTCTGACATCATGTAGAAACAAGCAGACTCTTTCTGACATCATGAAAAAACAAGCAGACTCTTTCTGACATCATGTAGAAAAAAGCAGACTCTTTCTGACATCATGTAAAAACAAGCAGACTTTCTGACATCATGTAAAAACAATCAGATTCTTTCTGACATGTAGAAACAAGCACTCTTTCTGACATCATGTAGAAACAAGCAGACTTTCTGACATCATGTAAAAACAAGCAGACTCTTTATGACATCTTCTAGAAACAAGCAGACTCTTTCTGACATCATGTAAAAGCAAGCAGTCTCATTCTGACATCATGTAGAAACAAGCAGACTCTTTATGACATCATAAAGAAACAAGCAGACTCTTTCTGACATCATGTAAAAACAAGCACACTCTTTCTGACATCATGTAAAAACAAGCAGACTCTTTCTGACATCATGTAGAAACAAGCAGACTCTTTCTGACATCATGTAGAAACAAGCAGACTCTTTCTGACATCATAAAGAAACAAGCAGACTTTCTGACATCATGTAGAAACAAGCAGACTCTTTCTGACATCATGAAAAAACAAGCATACTCTTTCTGACATCATGTAGAAACAAGCAGACTCTTTCTGACATCATCTAGAAACAAGCAGACTCTTTCTGACATCATGTAGAAACAAGCAGTCTCATTCTGACATCATCTAGAAACAAGCAGACTCTTTCTGCCATCATGAAGAAACAAGCAGTCTCCTTCTGATATCATGTAGAAACAAGCAGTCTCCTTCTGATATCATGTAGAAACAAGCAGTCTCCTGACATCATAAAGAAACAAGCAGTATCTTTCTGACATCATAAAGAAACAAGCAGTCTCCTTCTGATATCATGTAGAAACAAGCAGTCTCCTTCTGATTTCATGTAGAAACAAGCAGTCTCTTTCTGACATCATAAAGAAACAAGCAGACTCTTTCTGATATCATAAAGAAACAAGCAGACTTTCTGACATCATGTAGAAACAAGCACTCTTTCTGACATCAAGTAGAAACAAGCAGACTTTCTGACATCATGTAAAGACAAGCAGACTCTTTCTGACATCATGTAGAAACAAGCAGACTCTTTATGAAATCTTCTAGAAACAAGCAGACTCTTTCTGACATCATGTAAAAGCAAGCAGTCTCATTCTGACATCATGTAGAAATAAGCAGACTCTTTATGACATCATAAAGAAACAAGCAGACTCTTTCTGACATCATAAAGAAACAAGCAGACTTTCTGACATCATGTAGAAACAAGCAGACTCTTTCTGACATCATGAAAAAACAAGCAGACTCTTTCTGACATCATGTAGAAACAAGCAGACTCTTTCTGACATCATGTAAAAACAAGCAGACTTTCTGACATCATGTAAAAACAATCAGATTCTTTCTGACATCATGTAGAAACAAGCACTCTTTCTGACATCATGTAGAAACAAGCAGACTTTCTGACATCATGTAAAAACAAGCAGACTCTTTCTGACATCATGTAGAAACAAGCAGACTCTTTATGACATCTTCTAGAAACAAGCAGACTCTTTCTGACATCATGTAAAAGCAAGCAGTCTCATTCTGACATCATGTAGAAACAAGCAGACTCTTTATGACATCATAAAGAAACAAGCAGACTCTTTCTGACATCATGTAAAAACAAGCACACTCTTTCTGACATCATGTAAAAACAAGCAGACTCTTTCTGACATCATGTAGAAACAAGCAGATGCTTTCTGACATCATGTAGAAACAAGCAGACTCTTTCTGACATCATAAAGAAACAAGCAGACTTTCTGACATCATGTAGAAACAAGCAGACTCTTTCTGACATCATGAAAAAACAAGCATACTCTTTCTGACATCATGTAGAAACAAGCAGACTCTTTCTGACATCATCTAGAAACAAGCAGACTCTTTCTGACATCATGTAGAAACAAGCAGTCTCATTCTGACATCATCTAGAAACAAGCAGACTCTTTATGACATCATAAAGAAACAAGCAGACTTTCTGACATCATGTAGAAACAAGCAGACTCTTTCTGACATCATGTAGAAACAAGCAGACGCTTTCTGACATCATGTAGAAACAAGCAGACTCTTTCTGACATCATCTAGAAACAAGCAGTCTCCTTCTGACATCATAAAGAAACAAGCAGTCTGCCTCTGACATCATAAAGAACCAAGCAGTATCTTTCTGACATCATGTAGAAACAATCAGTCTCTTTCTGACATCATGTTGAAACAAGCAGTCTCCTTCTGACATCATAAAGAAACAAGCAGTATCTTTCTGCCATCATAAAGAAACAAGCAGTCTCCTTCTGATATCATGTAGAAACAAGCAGTCTCCTTCTGATATCATGTAGAAAAAAGCAGTCTCCTGACATCATAAAGAAACAAGCAGTATCTTTCTGCCATCATAAAGAAACAAGCAGTCTCCTTCTGATTTCATGTAGAAACAAGCAGTCTCTTTCTGACATCATAAAGAAACAAGCAGACTCTTTCTGACATCATAAAGAAACAAGCAGACTTTCTGACATCATGTAGAAACAAGCACTCTTTCTGACATCAAGTAGAAACAAGCAGACTTTCTGACATCATGTAAAGACAAGCAGACTCTTTCTGACATCATGTAGAAACAAGCAGACTCTTTATGAAATCTTCTAGAAACAAGCAGACTCTTTCTGACATCATGTAAAAGCAAGCAGTCTCATTCTGACATCATGTAGAAACAAGCAGACTCTTTATGACATCAGAAAGAAACAAGCAGACTCTTTCTGACATCATGTAAAAACAAGCAGACTCTTTCTGACATCATGTAAAAACAAGCAGACTCTTTCTGACATCATGTAGAAACAAGCAGATGCTTTCTGACATGTAGAAACAAGCAGACTCTTTCTGATATCATGTAGAAACAAGATATATATGTCTGATATATATCAGAATATATATATGCTTGTTGAATATAAATCTTCATAAAAACCTTTAAATGTTCGTTTTTAAAAACGTTAAAATCATCATTAAAACTTTTAAATCTTCATTAAAACGTTTAAATGTTCATTTTTAAAAACGTTAAAATCATCATTAAAACGTTAAAATCTTCATTAAAACATTAAAATGTTCATTAAAACGTTAAAATGTTCACTAAAACGTTAAAATCTTCATTAAAATGTTTAAATGTTCATTTTTAAAAATGTTAAAATTTTCATTAAAATGTTAAAATGTTCATTAAAACCTTAAAATGTTCATTAAAACGTTAAATACTTCATTAAAACATTTAAATGTTCATTAAAACATTAAAATGTTCATTTTTAAAAACGTTCAAATGTTCATTAAAATGTTTAAAGGTTCATTAAAACGATTAAATGTTCATTAAAACGTTAAAATGTTCATTAAAACTTTTAAATGTTAATTAAAATGTTAAAATGTTCATTAAAACGTTTAAATGTTCATTAAAACATTAAAATCTTCATTTTTAAAAACGTTAAAATGTTCATGAAAATGTTCAAATGTCCATTAAAACGTTAAATTCTTCATTAAAACATTAAAATCTTCATTAAAACGTTAAATTCTTCATTAAAACGTTAAAATGTTAATTAAAACATTAAAATGTTCATTTTTAAAAACGTTAAAATCATCATTAAAATGTTTAAATATTCATTTTTAAAAACATTAAAATGTTCATTAAAATGTTTAAATGTTCATTAAAACATAAATTCTTCATTTAAAAGTTTAAATGTTCATTTTTAAAACATTAATAGGTTCATTAAAATGTTAAAATTTTAATTAAAACGTTAAATTGTTCATTAAAACGTTAAAATGTTTTAAAACAAGCAGACTCTTTCTGACATCATGTAAAAACAAGCATACTTTCTGACATAATCTAGAAACAAGCAGACTTTCTGACATCATGTAGAAACAAGCAGACTCTTTCTGACATCTCAAAGAAACAAGCAGACTTTCTGACATCATGTAGAAACAAGCAGACTCTTTCTGACATCATGTAAAACAAGCAGACTCTTTCTGACATCATGTAGAAACAAGCAGACTCTTTCTGACATCATGTAAAAACAAGCAGACTCTTTCTGACATCATGTAGAAACAAGCAGTCTCATTCTGACATCATCTAGAAACAAGCAGACTCTTTCTGACATCATGTAGAAACAAGCAGACTCTTTCTGACATCATAAAGAAACAAGCAGACTTTCTGACATCATGTAGAAACAAGCAGACTCTTTCTGACATCATGAAAAAACAAGCAGACTCTTTCTGACATCATGTAGAAACAAGCAGACTCTTTCTGACATCATGTAGAAACAAGCAGACTTTCTGACATCATGTAAAAACAATCAGACTCTTTCTGACATCATGTAGAAACAAGCACTCTTTCTGACATCATGTAGAAACAAGCAGACTTTCTGACATCATGTAAAAACAAGCAGACTCTTTCTGACATCATGTAGAAACAAGCAGACTCTTTATGACATCTTCTAGAAACAAGCAGACTCTTTCTGACATCATGTAATAGCAAGCAGTCTCATTCTGACATCATCTAGAAACAAGCAGACTCTTTATGACATCATAAAGAAACAAGCAGACTTTCTGACATCATGTAAAAACAAGCACACTCTTTCTGACATCATGTAAAAACAAGCAGACTCTTTCTGACATCATGTAGAAACAAGCAGATGCTTTCTGACATGTAGAAACAAGCAGACTCTTTCTGACATCATGTAGAAACAAGCAGACTATTTCTGACATCATAAAGAAACAAGCAGACTTTCTGACATCATGTAGAAACAAGCAGACTCTTTCTGACATCATGAAAAAACAAGCATACTCTTTCTGACATCATGTAGAAACAAGCAGACTCTTTCTGACATCATCTAGAAACAAGCAGACTCTTTCTGACATCATGTAGAAACAAGCAGTCTCATTCTGACATCATCTAGAAACAAGCAGACTCTTTATGACATCATAAAGAAACAAGCAGACTTTCTGACATCATGTAGAAACAAGCAGACTCTTTCTGACATCATGTAGAAACAAGCAGACACTTTCTGACATCATGTAGAAACAAGCAGTCTCTTTCTGATATCATCTAGAAACAAGTAGTCACCTTCTGACATCATAAAGAAACAAGCAGTCTGCCTCTGACATCATAAAGAACCAAGCAGTATCTTTCTGACATCATGTAGAAACAATCAGTCTCTTTCTGACATCATGTTGAAACAAGCAGTCTCCTTCTGACATCATAAAGAAACAAGCAGTATCTTTCTGCCATCATAAAGAAACAAGCAGTCTCCTTCTGATATCATGTAGAAACAAGCAGTCTCCTTCTGATATCTTGTAGAAACAAGCAGTCTCCTGACATCATAAAGAAACAAGCAGTATCTTTCTGACATCATAAAGAAACAAGCAGTCTCCTTCTGATATCATGTAGAAGCAAGCAGTCTCCTTCTGATTTCTTGTAGAAACAAGCTGTCTCTTTCTGACATCATAAAGAAACAAGCAGACTCTTTCTGATATCATAAAGAAACAAGCAGACTTTCTGACATCATGTAGAAACAAGCACTCTTTCTGACATCAAGTAGAAACAAGCAGACTTTCTGACATCATGTAAAGACAAGCAGACTCTTTCTGACATCATGTAGAAACAAGCAGACTCTTTATGAAATCTTCTAGAAACACGCAGACTCTTTCTGACATCATGTAAAAGCAAGCAGTCTCATTCTGACATCATGTAGAAACAAGCAGACTCTTTATGACATCATAAAGAAACAAGCAGACTCTTTCTGACATCATGTAAAAACAAGCAGACTCTTTCTGACATCATGTAAAAACAAGCAGACTCTTTCTGACATCATGTAGAAACAAGCAGATGCTTTCTGACATGTAGAAACAAGCAGACTCTTTCTGATATCATGTAGAAACAAGATATATATGTCTGATATAAATCAGAATATATATATGCTTGTTGAATATAAATCTTCATTAAAACCTTTAAATGTTCGTTTTTAAAAACGTTAAAATCATCATTAAAACTTTTAAATCTTCATTAAAACGTTTAAATGTTCATTTTTAAAAACGTTAAAATCATCATTAAAACGTTAAAATCTTCATTAAAACATTAAAATGTTCATTAAAACGTTAAAATGTTCACTAAAACGTTAAAATCTTCATTAAAATGTTTAAATGTTCATTTTTAAAAATGTTAAAATTTTCATTAAAATGTTAAAATGTTCATTAAAACCTTAAAATGTTCATTAAAACGTTAAATACTTCATTAAAACATTTAAATGTTCATTAAAACATTAAAATGTTCATTTTTAAAAACGTTCAAATGTTCATTAAAATGTTTAAAGGTTCATTAAAACGATTAAATGTTCATTAAAACGTTAAAATGTTCATTAAAACTTTTAAATGTTAATTAAAATGTTAAAATGTTCATTAAAACGTTTAAATGTTCATTAAAACATTAAAATCTTCATTTTTAAAAACGTTAAAATGTTCATGAAAATGTTCAAATGTCCATTAAAACGTTAAATTCTTCATTAAAACATTAAAATCTTCATTAAAACGTTAAATTCTTCATTAAAACGTTAAAATGTTAATTAAAACATTAAAATGTTCATTTTTAAAAACGTTAAAATCATCATTAAAATGTTTAAATATTCATTTTTAAAAACATTAAAATGTTCATTAAAATGTTTAAATGTTCATTAAAACATAAATTCTTCATTTAAAAGTTTAAATGTTCATTTTTAAAACATTAATAGGTTCATTAAAATGTTAAAATTTTAATTAAAACGTTAAATTGTTCATTAAAACGTTAAAATGTTTTAAAACAAGCAGACTCTTTCTGACATCATGTAAAAACAAGCATACTTTCTGACATAATCTAGAAACAAGCAGACTTTCTGACATCATGTAGAAACAAGCAGACTCTTTCTGACATCTCAAAGAAACAAGCAGACTTTCTGACATCATGTAGAAACAAGCAGACTCTTTCTGACATCATGTAAAACAAGCAGACTCTTTCTGACATCATGTAGAAACAAGCAGACTCTTTCTGACATCATGTAAAAACAAGCAGACTCTTTCTGACATCATGTAGAAACAAGCAGTCTCATTCTGACATCATCTAGAAACAAGCAGACTCTTTCTGACATCATGTAGAAACAAGCAGACTCTTTCTGACATCATAAAGAAACAAGCAGACTTTCTGACATCATGTAGAAACAAGCAGACTCTTTCTGACATCATGAAAAAACAAGCAGACTCTTTCTGACATCATGTAGAAACAAGCAGACTCTTTCTGACATCATGTAGAAACAAGCAGACTTTCTGACATCATGTAAAAACAATCAGACTCTTTCTGACATCATGTAGAAACAAGCACTCTTTCTGACATCATGTAGAAACAAGCAGACTTTCTGACATCATGTAAAAACAAGCAGACTCTTTCTGACATCATGTAGAAACAAGCAGACTCTTTATGACATCTTCTAGAAACAAGCAGACTCTTTCTGACATCATGTAATAGCAAGCAGTCTCATTCTGACATCATCTAGAAACAAGCAGACTCTTTATGACATCATAAAGAAACAAGCAGACTTTCTGACATCATGTAAAAACAAGCACACTCTTTCTGACATCATGTAAAAACAAGCAGACTCTTTCTGACATCATGTAGAAACAAGCAGATGCTTTCTGACATGTAGAAACAAGCAGACTCTTTCTGACATCATGTAGAAACAAGCAGACTATTTCTGACATCATAAAGAAACAAGCAGACTTTCTGACATCATGTAGAAACAAGCAGACTCTTTCTGACATCATGAAAAAACAAGCATACTCTTTCTGACATCATGTAGAAACAAGCAGACTCTTTCTGACATCATCTAGAAACAAGCAGACTCTTTCTGACATCATGTAGAAACAAGCAGTCTCATTCTGACATCATCTAGAAACAAGCAGACTCTTTATGACATCATAAAGAAACAAGCAGACTTTCTGACATCATGTAGAAACAAGCAGACTCTTTCTGACATCATGTAGAAACAAGCAGACACTTTCTGACATCATGTAGAAACAAGCAGTCTCTTTCTGATATCATCTAGAAACAAGTAGTCACCTTCTGACATCATAAAGAAACAAGCAGTCTGCCTCTGACATCATAAAGAACCAAGCAGTATCTTTCTGACATCATGTAGAAACAATCAGTCTCTTTCTGACATCATGTTGAAACAAGCAGTCTCCTTCTGACATCATAAAGAAACAAGCAGTATCTTTCTGCCATCATAAAGAAACAAGCAGTCTCCTTCTGATATCATGTAGAAACAAGCAGTCTCCTTCTGATATCTTGTAGAAACAAGCAGTCTCCTGACATCATAAAGAAACAAGCAGTATCTTTCTGACATCATAAAGAAACAAGCAGTCTCCTTCTGATATCATGTAGAAGCAAGCAGTCTCCTTCTGATTTCTTGTAGAAACAAGCTGTCTCTTTCTGACATCATAAAGAAACAAGCAGACTCTTTCTGATATCATAAAGAAACAAGCAGACTTTCTGACATCATGTAGAAACAAGCACTCTTTCTGACATCAAGTAGAAACAAGCAGACTTTCTGACATCATGTAAAGACAAGCAGACTCTTTCTGACATCATGTAGAAACAAGCAGACTCTTTATGAAATCTTCTAGAAACACGCAGACTCTTTCTGACATCATGTAAAAGCAAGCAGTCTCATTCTGACATCATGTAGAAACAAGCAGACTCTTTATGACATCATAAAGAAACAAGCAGACTCTTTCTGACATCATGTAAAAACAAGCAGACTCTTTCTGACATCATGTAAAAACAAGCAGACTCTTTCTGACATCATGTAGAAACAAGCAGATGCTTTCTGACATGTAGAAACAAGCAGACTCTTTCTGATATCATGTAGAAACAAGATATATATGTCTGATATAAATCAGAATATATATATGCTTGTTGAATATAAATCTTCATTAAAACCTTTAAATGTTCGTTTTTAAAAACGTTAAAATCATCATTAAAACGTTTAAATCTTCATTAAAATGTTTAAATGTTCGTTTTTAAAAACGTTAAAATCATCATTAAAACGTTAAAATCTTCATTAAAACATTAAAATGTTCATTAAAACGTTAAAATGTTCACTAAAACGTTAAAATCTTCATTAAAATGTTTAAATGTTCATTTTTAAACATGCTAAAATTTTCATTAAAATGTTAAAATGTTCATTAAAACCTTAAAATGTTCATTAAAACGTTAAATACTTCATTAAAACGTTTAAATGTTCATTAAAACATTAAAATGTTCATTTTTAAAAACGTTCAAATGTTCATTAAAATGTTTAAAGGTTCATTAAAACGATTAAATGTTCATTAAAACGTTAAAATGTTCATTAAAACTTTTAAATGTTAATTAAAATGTTAAAATGTTCATGAAAATGTTAAATGTCCATTAAAACGTTAAATTCTTCATTAAAACATTAAAATCTTCATTAAAACGTTAAATTCTTCATTAAAACGTTAAAATGTTAATTAAAACATTAAAATGTTCATTTTTAAAAACGTTAAAATCATCATTAAAATGTTTAAATATTCATTTTTAAAAACATTAAATTCTTCATTTAAAAGTTTAAATGTTCATTAAAACATTAAATTCTTCATTTAAAAGTTTAAATGTTCATTTTTAAAACATTTATAGGTTCATTAAAATGTTAAAATTTTAATTAAAACGTTAAAATGTTCATTAAAACGTTAAAATGTTTTAAAACAAGCAGACACTTTCTGACATCATGTAAAAACAAGCATACTTTCTGACATCATCTAGAAACAAGCAGACTTTCTGACATCATGTAGAAACAAGCAGACTCTTTCTGACATCACAAAGAAACAAGCAGACTTTCTGACATCATGTAGAAACAAGCAGACTCTTTCTGACATCATGTAGAAACAAGCAGACTCTTTCTGACATCATAAAGAAACAAGCAGACTTTCTGACATCATGTAGAAACAAGCAGACTCTTTCTGACATCATGAAAAAACAAGCAGACTCTTTCTGACATCATGTAGAAAAAAGCAGACTCTTTCTGACATCATGTAAAAACAAGCAGACTTTCTGACATCATGTAAAAACAATCAGATTCTTTCTGACATCATGTAGAAACAAGCAGTCTCCTTCTGACATCATAAAGAAACAAGCAGTCTGCCTCTGACATCATAAAGAACCAAGCAGTATCTTTCTGACATCATGTAGAAACAATCAGTCTCTTTCTGACATCATGTTGAAACAAGCAGTCTCCTTCTGACATCATAAAGAAACAAGCAGTATCTTTCTGCCATCATAAAGAAACAAGCAGTCTCCTTCTGATATCATGTAGAAACAAGCAGTCTCCTTCTGATATCTTGTAGAAACAAGCAGTCTCCTGACATCATAAAGAAACAAGCAGTATCTTTCTGACATCATAAAGAAACAAGCAGTCTCCTTCTGATATCATGTAGAAGCAAGCAGTCTCCTTCTGATTTCTTGTAGAAACAAGCAGTCTCTTTCTGACATCATAAAGAAACAAGCAGACTCTTTCTGATATCATAAAGAAACAAGCAGACTTTCTGACATCATGTAGAAACAAGCACTCTTTCTGACATCAAGTAGAAACAAGCAGACTTTCTGACATCATGTAAAGACAAGCAGACTCTTTCTGACATCATGTAGAAACAAGCAGACTCTTTATGAAATCTTCTAGAAACACGCAGACTCTTTCTGACATCATGTAAAAGCAAGCAGTCTCATTCTGACATCATGTAGAAACAAGCAGACTCTTTATGACATCATAAAGAAACAAGCAGACTCTTTCTGACATCATGTAAAAACAAGCAGACTCTTTCTGACATCATGTAAAAACAAGCAGACTCTTTCTGACATCATGTAGAAACAAGCAGATGCTTTCTGACATGTAGAAACAAGCAGACTCTTTCTGATATCATGTAGAAACAAGATATATATGTCTGATATAAATCAGAATATATATATGCTTGTTGAATATAAATCTTCATTAAAACCTTTAAATGTTCGTTTTTAAAAACGTTAAAATCATCATTAAAACGTTTAAATCTTCATTAAAATGTTTAAATGTTCGTTTTTAAAAACGTTAAAATCATCATTAAAACGTTAAAATCTTCATTAAAACATTAAAATGTTCATTAAAACGTTAAAATGTTCACTAAAACGTTAAAATCTTCATTAAAATGTTTAAATGTTCATTTTTAAACATGTTAAAATTTTCATTAAAATGTTAAAATGTTCATTAAAACCTTAAAATGTTCATTAAAACGTTAAATACTTCATTAAAACGTTTAAATGTTCATTAAAACATTAAAATGTTCATTTTTAAAAACGTTCAAATGTTCATTAAAATGTTTAAAGGTTCATTAAAACGATTAAATGTTCATTAAAACGTTAAAATGTTCATTAAAACTTTTAAATGTTAATTAAAATGTTAAAATGTTCATGAAAATGTTAAATGTCCATTAAAACGTTAAATTCTTCATTAAAACATTAAAATCTTCATTAAAACGTTAAATTCTTCATTAAAACGTTAAAATGTTAATTAAAACATTAAAATGTTCATTTTTAAAAACGTTAAAATCATCATTAAAATGTTTAAATATTCATTTTTAAAAACATTAAATTCTTCATTTAAAAGTTTAAATGTTCATTAAAACATTAAATTCTTCATTTAAAAGTTTAAATGTTCATTTTTAAAACATTTATAGGTTCATTAAAATGTTAAAATTTTAATTAAAACGTTAAAATGTTCATTAAAACGTTAAAATGTTTTAAAACAAGCAGACACTTTCTGACATCATGTAAAAACAAGCATACTTTCTGACATCATCTAGAAACAAGCAGACTTTCTGACATCATGTAGAAACAAGCAGACTCTTTCTGACATCACAAAGAAACAAGCAGACTTTCTGACATCATGTAGAAACAAGCAGACTCTTTCTGACATCATGTAGAAACAAGCAGACTCTTTCTGACATCATAAAGAAACAAGCAGACTTTCTGACATCATGTAGAAACAAGCAGACTCTTTCTGACATCATGAAAAAACAAGCAGACTCTTTCTGACATCATGTAGAAAAAAGCAGACTCTTTCTGACATCATGTAAAAACAAGCAGACTTTCTGACATCATGTAAAAACAATCAGATTCTTTCTGACATCATGTAGAAACAAGCACTCTTTCTGACATCATGTAGAAACAAGCAGACTTTCTGACATCATGTAAAAACAAGCAGACTCTTTCTGACATCATGTAGAAACAAGCAGACTCTTTATGACATCTTCTAGAAACAAGCAGACTCTTTCTGACATCATGTAAAAGCAAGCAGTCTCATTCTGACATCATGTAGAAACAAGCAGACTCTTTATGACATCATAAAGAAACAAGCAGACTCTTTCTGACATCATGTAAAAACAAGCACACTCTTTCTGACATCATGTAAAAACAAGCAGACTCTTTCTGACATCATGTAGAAACAAGCAGACTCTTTCTGACATCATGTAGAAACAAGCAGACTCTTTCTGACATCATAAAGAAACAAGCAGACAATCTGACATCATGTAGAAACAAGCAGACTCTTTCTGACATCATGAAAAAACAAGCATACTCTTTCTGACATCATGTAGAAACAAGCAGACTCTTTCTGACATCATCTAGAAACAAGCAGACTCTTTCTGACATCATGTAGAAACAAGCAGTCTCATTCTGACATCATCTAGAAACAAGCAGACTCTTTATGACATCATAAAGAAACAAGCAGACTTCCTGACATTGTGTAAAAACAAGCAGACTCTTTCTGACATCATGTAGAAACAAGCAGACGCTTTCTGACATCATGTAGAAACAAGCAGACTCTTTCTGACATCATCTAGAAACAAGTAGTCTCCTTCTGACATCATAAAGAAACAAGCAGTCTGCCTCTGACATCATAAAGAACCAAGCAGTATCTTTCTGACATCATGTAGAAACAATCAGTCTCTTTCTGACATCATGTTGAAACAAGCAGTCTCCTTCTGACATCATAAAGAAACAAGCAGTATCTTTCTGCCATCATAAAGAAACAAGCAGTCTCCTTCTGATTTCATGTAGAAACAAGCAGTCTCTTTCTGACATCACAAAGAAACAAGCAGACTCTTTCTGACATCATAAAGAAACAAGCAGACTTTCTGACATCATGTAGAAACAAGCACTCTTTCTGACATCAAGTAGAAACAAGCAGACTTTCTGACATCATGTAAAGACAAGCAGACTCTTTCTGACATCATGTAGAAACAAGCAGACTCTTTATGACATCATAAAGAAACAAGCAGACTCTTTCTGACATCATGTAAAAACAAGCAGACTCTTTCTGACATCATGTAAAAACAAGCAGACTCTTTCTGACATCATGTAGAAACAAGCAGATGCTTTCTGACATGTAGAAACAAGCAGACTCTTTCTGATATCATGTAGAAACAAGATATATATGTCTGATATAAATCAGAATATATATATGCTTGTTGAATATAAATCTTCATTAAAACCTTTAAATGTTCGTTTTTAAAAACGTTAAAATCATCATTAAAACGTTTAAATCTTCATTAAAATGTTTAAATGTTCGTTTTTAAAAACGTTAAAATCACCATTAAAACGTTAAAATCTTCATTAAAATGTTTAAATGTTCATTTTTAAAAATGTTAAAATTTTCATTAAAATGTTAAAATGTTCATTAAAACCTTAAAATGTTCATTAAAACGTTAAATACTTCATTAAAACGTTTAAATGTTCATTAAAACATTAAAATGTTCATTTTTAAAAACGTTCAAATGTTCATTAAAATGTTTAAAGGTTCATTAAAACGATTAAATGTTCATTAAAACGTTAAAATGTTCATTAAAACTTTTAAATTTTAATTAAAATGTTAAAATGTTCATTAAAACGTTTAAATGTTCATTAAAACGTTAAAATCTTCCTTTTTAAAAACGTTAAAATGTTCATGAAAATGTTCAAATGTCTATTAAAACGTTAAATTCTTCATTAAAACATTAAAATCTTCATTAAAACGTTAAATTCTTCATTAAAACGTTAAAATGTTAATTAAAACATTAAAATGTTCATTTTTAAAAACGTTAAAATCATCATTAAAATGTTTAAATATTCATTTTTAAAAACATTAAATTCTTCATTTAAAAGTTTAAATGTTCATTAAAACATTAAATTCTTCATTTAATAGTTTAAATGTTCATTTTTAAAACATTTATAGGTTCATTAAAATGTTAAAATTTTAATTAAAACGTTAAAATGTTCATTAAAACGTTAAAATGTTTTAAAACAAGCAGACTCTTTCTGACATCATGTAAAAACAAGCATACTTTCTGACATCATCTAGAAACAAGCAGACTTTCTGACATCATGTAGAAACAAGCAGACTCTTTCTGACATCACAAAGAAACAAGCAGACTTTCTGACATCATGTAGAAACAAGCAGACTCTTTCTGACATCATGTAGAAACAAGCAGACTCTTTCTGACATCATAAAGAAACAAGCAGACTTTCTGACATCATGTAGAAACAAGCAGACTCTTTCTGACATCATGAAAAAACAAGCAGACTCTTTCTGACATCATGTAGAAAAAAGCAGACTCTTTCTGACATCATGTAAAAACAAGCAGACTTTCTGACATCATGTAAAAACAATCAGATTCTTTCTGACATCATGTAGAAACAAGCACTCTTTCTGACATCATGTAGAAACAAGCAGACTTTCTGACATCATGTAAAAACAAGCAGACTCTTTCTGACATCATGTAGAAACAAGCAGACTCTTTATGACATCTTCTAGAAACAAGCAGACTCTTTCTGACATCATGTAAAAGCAAGCAGTCTCATTCTGACATCATGTAGAAACAAGCAGACTCTTTATGACATCATAAAGAAACAAGCAGACTCTTTCTGACATCATGTAAAAACAAGCACACTCTTTCTGACATCATGTAAAAACAAGCAGACTCTTTCTGACATCATGTAGAAACAAGCAGACTCTTTCTGACATCATAAAGAAACAAGCAGACTTTCTGACATTATGTAGAAACAAGCAGACTCTTTCTGACATCATGAAAAAACAAGCATACTCTTTCTGACATCATGTAGAAACAAGCAGACTCTTTCTGACATCATCTAGAAACAAGCAGACTCTTTCTGACATCATGTAGAAACAAGCAGTCTCATTCTGACATCATCTAGAAACAAGCAGACTCTTTATGACATCATAAAGAAACTAGCAGACTTCCTGACATTGTGTATAAACAAGCAGACTCTTTCTGACATCATGTAGAAACAAGCAGACGCTTTCTGACATCATGTAGAAACAAGCAGACTCTTTCTGACATCATCTAGAAACAAGTAGTCTCCTTCTGACATCATAAAGAAACAAGCAGTCTGCCTCTGACATCATAAAGAACCAAGCAGTATCTTTCTGACATCATGTAGAAACAATCAGTCTCTTTCTGACATCATGTTGAAACAAGCAGTCTCCTTCTGACATCATAAAGAAACAAGCAGTATCTTTCTGCCATCATAAAGAAACAAGCAGTCTCCTTCTGATTTCATGTAGAAACAAGCAGTCTCTTTCTGACATCACAAAGAAACAAGCAGACTCTTTCTGACATCATAAAGAAACAAGCAGACTTTCTGACATCATGTAGAAACAAGCACTCTTTCTGACATCAAGTAGAAACAAGCAGACTTTCTGACATCATGTAAAGACAAGCAGACTCTTTCTGACATCATGTAGAAACAAGCAGACTCTTTATGAAATCTTCTAGAAACAAACAAACCTTTAAATGTTCGTTTTTAAAAACGTTAAAATCATCATTAAAACGTTTAAATCTTCATTAAAATGTTTAAATGTTCGTTTTTAAAAACGTTAAAATCACCATTAAAACGTTAAAATCTTCATTAAAATGTTTAAATGTTCATTTTTAAAAATGTTAAAATTTTCATTAAAATGTTAAAATGTTCATTAAAACCTTAAAATGTTCATTAAAACGTTAAATACTTCATTAAAACGTTTAAATGTTCATTAAAACATTAAAATGTTCATTTTTAAAAACGTTCAAATGTTCATTAAAATGTTTAAAGGTTCATTAAAACGATTAAATGTTCATTAAAACGTTAAAATGTTCATTAAAACTTTTAAATGTTAATTAAAATGTTAAAATGTTCATTAAAACGTTTAAATGTTCATTAAAACGTTAAAATCTTCATTTTTAAAAACGTTAAAATGTTTATGAAAATGTTCAAATGTCCATTAAAACGTTAAATTCTTCATTAAAACATTAAAATCTTCATTAAAACGTTAAATTCTTCATTATAACGTTAAAATGTTAATTAAAACATTAAAATGTTCATTTTTAAAAACGTTAAAATCATCATTAAAATGTTTAAATATTCATTTTTAAAAACATTAAAATGTTCATTAAAATGTTTAAATGTTCATTAAAACATTAAATTCTTCATTTAAAAGTTTAAATGTTCATTTTTAAAACATTTATAGGTTCATTAAAATGTTAAAATTTTAATTAAAACGTTAAAATGTTCATTAAAACGTTAAAATGTTTTAAAACAAGCAGACTCTTTCTGACATCATGTAAAAACAAGCATACTTTCTGACATCATCTAGAAACAAGCAGACTTTCTGACATCATGTAGAAACAAGCAGACTCTTTCTGACATCACAAAGAAACAAGCAGACTTTCTGACATCATGTAGAAACAAGCAGACTCTTTCTGACATCATGTAAAACAAGCAGACTCTTTCTGACATAATGTAGAAACAAGCAGACTCTTTCTGACATCATGTAAAAACAAGCAGACTCTTTCTGACATCATGTAGAAACAAGCAGTCTCATTCTGACATCATCTAGAAACAAGCAGACTCTTTCTGACATCATGTAGAAACAAGCAGACTCTTTCTGACATCATAAAGAAACAAGCAGACTTTCTGACATCATGTAGAAACAAGCAGACTCTTTCTGACATCATGAAAAAACAAGCAGACTCTTTCTGACATAATGTAGAAACAAGCAGACTCTTTCTGACATCATGTAATAACAAGCAGACTTTCTGACATCATGTAAAAACAATCAGACTCTTTCTGACATCATGTAGAAACAAGCACTCTTTCTGACATCATGTAGAAACAAGCAGACTTTCTGACATCATGTAAAAACAAGCAGACTCTGACATCATGTAGAAACAAGCAGACTCTTTATGACATCTTCTAGAAACAAGCAGACTCTTTCTGACATCATGTAAAAGCAAGCAGTCTCATTCTGACATCATGTAGAAACAAGCTGACTCTTTCTGACATCATAAAGAAACAAGCAGACTCTTTCTGACATCATGTAAAAACAAGCACACTCTTTCTGACATCATGTAAAAACAAGCAGACTCTTTCTGACATCATGTAGAAACAAGCAGATGCTTTCTGAGATCATGTAGAAACAAGCAGACTCTTTCTGACATCATGTAGAAACAAGCAGACTCTTTCTGACATCATAAAGAAACAAGCAGACTTTCTGACATCATGTAGAAACAAGCAGACTCTTTCTGACATCATGAAAAAACAAGCATACTCTTTCTGACATCATGTAGAAACAAGCAGACTCTTTCTGACATCATCTAGAAACAAGCAGACTCTTGCTGACATCATGTAGAAACAAGCAGTCTCATTCTGACATAATCTAGAAACAAGCAGACTCTTTATGACATCATAAAGAAACAAGCAGACTTTCTGACATCATGTAGAAACAAGCAGACTCTTTCTGACATCATGTAGAAACAAGCATACTTTCTGACATCATCTAGAAACAAGCAGACTTTCTGACATAATGTAGAAACAAGCAGACTCTTTCTGACATCACAAAGAAACAAGCAGACTTTCTGACATCATGTAGAAACAAGCAGACTCTTTCTGACATCATGTAAAACAAGCAGACTCTTTCTGACATAATGTAGAAACAAGCAGACTCTTTCTGACATCATGTAAAAACAAGCAGACTCTTTCTGACATCATGTAGAAACAAGCAGTCTCATTCTGACATCATCTAGAAACAAGCAGACTCTTTCTGACATCATGTAGAAACAAGCAGACTCTTTCTGACATCATAAAGAAACAAGCAGAATTTCTGACATCATGTAGAAACAAGCAGACTCTTTCTGACATCATGAAAAAACAAGCAGACTCTTTCTGACATAATGTAGAAACAAGCAGACTCTTTCTGACATCATGTAAAAACAAGCAGACTTTCTGACATCATGTAAAAACAATCAGACTCTTTCTGACATCATGTAGAAACAAGCACTCTTTCTGACATAATGTAGAAACAAGCAGACTTTCTGACATCATGTAAAAACAAGCAGACTCTGACATCATGTAGAAACAAGCAGACTCTTTATGACATCTTCTAGAAACAAGCAGACTCTTTCTGACATCATGTAAAAGCAAGCAGTCTCATTCTGACATCATGTAGAAACAAGCAGACTCTTTATGACATCATAAAGAAACAAGCAGACTCTTTCTGACATCATGTAGAAACAAGCACTCTTTCTGACATCAAGTAGAAACAAGCAGACTTTCTGACATCATGTAAAGACAAGCACTCTTTCTGACATCATGTAGAAACAAGCAGACTCTTTATGAAATCTTCTAGAAACAAGCAGACTCTTTCTGACATCATGTAAAAGCAAGCAGTCTCATTCTGACATCATGTAGAAACAAGCAGACTCTTTATGACATCATAAAGAAACAAGCAGACTCTTTCTGACATCATGTAAAAACAAGCAGACTCTTTCTGACATCATGTAAAAACAAGCAGACTCTTTCTGACATCATGTAGAAACAAGCAGATGCTTTCTGACATGTAGAAACAAGCAGACTCTTTCTGATATCATGTAGAAACAAGATATATATGTCTGATATATATCAGAATATATATATGCTTGTTGAATATAAATCTTCATTAAAACCTTTAAATGTTCGTTTTTAAAAACGTTAAAATCATCATTAAAACGTTTAAATCTTCATTAAAACGTTTAAATGTTCGTTTTTAAAAACGTTAAAATCATCATTAAAACGTTAAAATCTTCATTAAAACATTAAAATGTTCATTAAAACGTTAAAATGTTCACTAAAACGTTAAAATCTTCATTAAAATGTTTAAATGTTCATTTTTAAAAATGTTAAAATTTTCATTAAAATGTTAAAATGTTCATTAAAACCTTAAAATGTTCATTAAAACGTTAAATACTTCATTAAAACATTTAAATGTTCATTAAAACATTAAAATGTTCATTTTTAAAAACGTTCAAATGTTCATTAAATGTTTAAAGGTTCATTAAAACGATTAAATGTTCATTAAAACGTTAAAATGTTCATTAAAACTTTTAAATGTTAATTAAAATGTTAAAATGTTCATTAAACCGTTTAAATGTTCATTAAAACATTAAAATCTTCATTTTTAAAAACGTTAAAATGTTCATGAAAATGTTCAAATGTCCATTAAAACGTTAAATTCTTCATTAAAACATTAAAATCTTCATTAAAACGTTAAATTCTTCATTAAAACGTTAAAATGTTAATTAAAACATTAAAATGTTCATTTTTAAAAACGTTAAAATCATCATTAAAATGTTTAAATATTCATTTTTAAAAACATTAAAATGTTCATTAAAATGTTTAAATGTTCATTAAAACATAAATTCTTCATTTAAAAGTTTAAATGGTTCATTTTTAAAACATTAATAGGTTCAGTAAAATGTTAAAATTTTAATTAAAACGTTAAATTGTTCATTAAAACGTTAAAATGTTTTAAAACAAGCAGACTCTTTCTGACATCATGTAAAAACAAGCATACTTTCTGACATCATCTAGAAACAAGCAGACTTTCTGACATCATGTAGAAACAAGCAGACTCTTTCTGACATCACAAAGAAACAAGCAGACTTTCTGACATCATGTAGAAACAAGCAGACTCTTTCTGACATCATGTAAAACAAGCAGACTCTTTCTGACATCATGTAGAAACAAGCAGACTCTTTCTGACATCATGTAAAAACAAGCAGACTCTTTCTGACATCATGTAGAAACAAGCAGTCTCATTCTGACATCATCTAGAAACAAGCAGACTCTTTCTGACATCATGTAGAAACAAGCAGACCCTTTCTGACATCATAAAGAAACAAGCAGACTTTCTGACATCATGTAGAAACAAGCAGACTCTTTCTGACATCATGAAAAAACAAGCAGACTCTTTCTGACATCATGTAGAAACAAGCAGACTCTTTCTGACATCATGTAGAAACAAGCAGACTTTCTGACATCATGTAAAAACAATCAGACTCTTTCTGACATCATGTAGAAACAAGCACTCTTTCTGACATCATGTAGAAACAAGCAGACTTTCTGACATCATGTAAAAACAAGCAGACTCTTTCTGACATCATGTAGAAACAAGCAGACTCTTTATGACATCTTCTAGAAACAAGCAGACTCTTTCTGACATCATGTAAAAGCAAGCAGTCTCATTCTGACATCATGTAGAAACAAGCAGACTCTTTATGACATCATAAAGAAACAAGCAGACTCTTTCTGACATCATGTAAAAACAAGCACACTCTTTCTGACATCATGTAAAAACAAGCAGACTCTTTCTGACATCATGTAGAAACAAGCAGATGCTTTCTGACATCATGTAGAAACAAGCAGACTCTTTCTGACATCATAAAGAAACAAGCAGACTTTCTGACATCATGTAGAAACAAGCGGACTCTTTCTGACATCATGTAAAAACAAGCACACTCTTTCTGACATCATGTAAAAACAAGCAGACTCTTTCTGACATCATCTAGACACAAGCAGACTCTTTCTGACATAATGTAGAAACAAGCAGTCTCATTCTGACATCATCTAGAAACAAGCAGACTCTTTATGACATCATAAAGAAACAAGTAGACTTTCTGACATCATGTAGAAACAAGCAGACTCTTTCTGACATCATGTAGAAACAAGCAGACTCTTTCTGACATCATCTAGAAACAAGTAGTCTCCTTCTGACATCATAAAGAAACAAGCAGTCTGCCTCTGACATCATAAAGAACCAAGCAGTATCTTTCTGACATCATGTAGAAACAATCAGTCTCTTTCTGACATCATGTTGAAACAAGCAGTCTCCTTCTGACATCATAAAGAAACAAGCAGTATCTTTCTGCCATCATAAAGAAACAAGCAGTCTCCTTCTGATATCATGTAGAAACAAGCAGTCTCCTTCTGATAGCATGTAGAAACAAGCAGTCTCCTGACATCATAAAGAAACAAGCAGTATCTTTCTGCCATCATAAAGAAACAAGCAGTCTCCTTCTGATTTCAAGTAGAAACAAGCAGTCTCTTTCTGACATCATAAAGAAACAAGCAGACTCTTTCTGACATCATAAAGAAACAAGCAGACTTTCTGACATCATGTAGAAACAAGCACTCTTTCTGACATCAAGTAGAAACAAGCAGACTTTCTGACATCATGTAAAGACAAGCAGACTCTTTCTGACATCATGTAGAAACAAGCAGACTCTTTATGAAATCTTCTAGAAACAAGCAGACTCTTTCTGACATCATGTAAAAGCAAGCAGTCTCATTCTGACATCATGTAGAAACAAGCAGACTCTTTATGACATCACAAAGAAACAAGCAGACTCTTTCTGACATCATGTAAAAACAAGCAGACTCTTTCTGACATCATGTAAAAACAAGCAGACTCTTTCTGACATCATGTAGAAACAAGCAGATGCTTTCTGACATGTAGAAACAAGCAGACTCTTTCTGATATCATGTAGAAACAAGATATATATGTCTGATATATATCAGAATATATATATGCTTGTTGAATATAAATCTTCATAAAAACCTTTAAATGTTCGTTTTTAAAAACGTTAAAATCATCATTAAAACGTTTAAATCTTCATTAAAACGTTTAAATGTTCATTTTTAAAAACGTTAAAAACATCATTAAAACGTTAAAATCTTCATTAAAACATTAAAATGTTCATTAAAACGTTAAAATGTTCACTAAAACGTTAAAATCTTCATTAAAATGTTTAAATGTTCATTTTTAAAAATGTTAAAATTTTCATTAAAATGTTAAAATGTTCATTAAAACCTTAAAATGTTCATTAAAACGTTAAATACTTCATTAAAACATTTAAATGTTCATTAAAACATTAAAATGTTCATTTTTAAAAACGTTCAAATGTTCATTAAAATGTTTAAAGGTTCATTAAAACGATTAAATGTTCATTAAAATGTTAAAATGTTCATTAAAACTTTTAAATGTTAATTAAAATGTTAAAATGTTCATTAAAACGTTTAAATGTTCATTAAAACATTAAAATCTTCATTTTTAAAAACGTTAAAATGTTCATGAAAATGTTCAAATGTCCATTAAAACGTTAAATTCGTCATTAAAACATTAAAATCTTCATTAAAACGTTAAATTCTTCATTAAAACGTTAAAATGTTAATTAAAACATTAAAATGTTCATTTTTAAAAACGTTAAAATCATCATTAAAATGTTTAAATATTGATTTTTAAAAACATTAAAATGTTCATTAAAATGTTTAAATGTTCATTAAAACATAAATTCTTCATTTAAAAGTTTAAATGTTCATTTTTAAAACATTAATAGGTTCATTAAAATGTTAAAATTTTAATTAAAACGTTAAATTGTTCATTAAAACGTTAAAATGTTTTAAAACAAGCAGACTCTTTCTGACATCATGTAAAAACAAGCATACTTTCTGACATCATCTAGAAACAAGCAGACTTTCTGACATCATGTAGAAACAAGCAGACTCTTTCTGACATCACAAAGAAACAAGCAGACTTTCTGACATCATGTAGAAACAAGCAGACTCTTTCTGACATCATGTAAAACAAGCAGACTCTTTCTGACATCATGTAGAAACAAGCAGACTCTTTCTGACATCATGTAAAAACAAGCAGACTCTTTCTGACATCATGTAGAAACAAGCAGTCTCATTCTGACATCATCTAGAAACAAGCAGACTCTTTCTGACATCATGTAGAAACAAGCAGACTCTTTCTGACATCATAAAGAAACAAGCAGACTTTCTGACATCATGTAGAAACAAGCAGACTCTTTCTGACATCATGAAAAAACAAGCAGACTCTTTCTGACATCATGTAGAAACAAGCAGACTCTTTCTGACATCATGTAGAAACAAGCAGACTTTCTGACATCATGTAAAAACAATCAGACTCTTTCTGACATCATGTAGAAACAAGCACTCTTTCTGACATCATGTAGAAACAAGCAGACTTTCTGACATCATGTAAAAACAAGCAGACTCTTTCTGACATCATGTAGAAACAAGCAGACTCTTTATGACATCTTCTAGAAACAAGCAGACTCTTTCTGACATCATGTAAAAGCAAGCAGTCTCATTCTGACATCATGTAGAAACAAGCAGACTCTTTATGACATCATAAAGAAACAAGCAGACTTTCTGACATCATGTAAAAACAAGCACACTCTTTCTGACATCATGTAAAAACAAGCAGACTCTTTCTGACATCATGTAGAAACAAGCAGATGCTTTCTGACATGTAGAAACAAGCAGACTCTTTCTGACATCATGTAGAAACAAGCAGACTATTTCTGACATCATAAAGAAACAAGCAGACTTTCTGACATCATGTAGAAACAAGCAGGCTCTTTCTGACATCATGAAAAAACAAGCATACTCTTTCTGACATCATGTAGAAACAAGCAGACTCTTTCTGACATCATCTAGAAACAAGCAGACTCTTTCTGACATCATGTAGAAACAAGCAGTCTCATTCTGACATCATCTAGAAACAAGCAGACTATTTATGACATCATAAAGAAACAAGCAGACTTTCTGACATCATGTAGAAACAAGCAGACTCTTTCTGACATCATGTAAAAACAAGCAGACACTTTCTGACATCATGTAGAAACAAGCAGTCTCTTTCTGATATCATCTAGAAACAAGTAGTCACCTTCTGAAAACATAAAGAAACAAGCAGTCTGCCTCTGACATCATAAAGAACCAAGCAGTATCTTTCTGACATCATGTAGAAACAATCAGTCTCTTTCTGACATCATGTTGAAACAAGCAGTCTCCTTCTGACATCATAAAGAAACAAGCAGTATCTTTCTGCCATCATAAAGAAACAAGCAGTCTCCTTCTGATATCATGTAGAAACAAGCAGTCTCCTTCTGATATCTTGTAGAAACAAGCAGTCTCCTGACATCATAAAGAAACAAGCAGTATCTTTCTGACATCATAAAGAAACAAGCAGTCTCCTTCTGATATCATGTAGAAGCAAGCAGTCTCCTTCTGATTTCATGTAGAAACAAGCAGTCTCTTTCTGACATCATAAAGAAACAAGCAGACTCTTTCTGATATCATAAAGAAACAAGCAGACTTTCTGACATCATGTAGAAACAAGCACTCTTTCTGACATCAAGTAGAAACAAGCAGACTTTCTGACATCATGTAAAGACAAGCAGACTCTTTCTGACATCATGTAGAAACAAGCAGACTCTTTATGAAATCTTCTAGAAACACGCAGACTCTTTCTGACATCATGTAAAAGCAAGCAGTCTCATTCTGACATCATGTAGAAACAAGCAGACTCTTTATGACAT
Organism: Nothobranchius furzeri; assembly: GCF_043380555.1. Lineage (NCBI taxonomy): Eukaryota > Metazoa > Chordata > Actinopteri > Cyprinodontiformes > Nothobranchiidae > Nothobranchius > Nothobranchius furzeri. The sequence goes on along the minus strand of NC_091751.1, from coordinate 46,680,476 downwards.
CATAAAGAAACAAGCAGACTCTTTCTGACATCATGTAAAAACAAGCAGACTCTTTCTGACATCATGTAAAAACAAGCAGACTCTTTCTGACATCATGTAGAAACAAGCAGACTCTTTATGAAATCTTCTAGAAACAAGCAGACTCTTTCTGACATCATGTAAAAGCAAGCAGTCTCATTCTGACATCATGTAGAAACAAGCAGACTCTTTATGACATCATAAAGAAACAAGCAGACTCTTTCTGACATCATGTAAAAACAAGCAGACTCTTTCTGACATCATGTAAAAACAAGCAGACTCTTTCTGACATCATGTAGAAACAAGCAGATGCTTTCTGACATGTAGAAACAAGCAGACTCTTTCTGATATCATGTAGAAACAAGATATATATGTCTGATATATATCAGAATATATATATGCTTGTTGAATATAAATCTTCATAAAAACCTTTAAATGTTCGTTTTTAAAAACGTTAAAATCATCATTAAAACGTTTAAATCTTCATTAAAACGTTTAAATGTTCATTTTTAAAAACGTTAAAATCATCATTAAAACGTTAAAATCTTCATTAAAACATTAAAATGTTCATTAAAACGTTAAAATGTTCACTAAAACGTTAAAATCTTCATTAAAATGTTTAAATGTTCATTTTTAAAAATGTTAAAATTTTCATTAAAATGTTAAAATGTTCATTAAAACCTTAAAATGTTCATTAAAACGTTAAATACTTCATTAAAACATTTAAATGTTCATTAAAACATTAAAATGTTCATTTTTAAAAACGTTCAAATGTTCATTAAAATGTTTAAAGGTTCATTAAAACGATTAAATGTTCATTAAAACGTTAAAATGTTCATTAAAACTTTTAAATGTTAATTAAAATGTTAAAATGTTCATTAAAACGTTTAAATGTTCATTAAAACATTAAAATCTTCATTTTTAAAAACGTTAAAATGTTCATGAAAATGTTCAAATGTCCATTAAAACGTTAAATTCTTCATTAAAACATTAAAATCTTCATTAAAACGTTAAATTCTTCATTAAAACGTTAAAATGTTAATTAAAACATTAAAATGTTCATTTTTAAAAACGTTAAAATCATCATTAAAATGTTTAAATATTGATTTTTAAAAACATTAAAATGTTCATTAAAATGTTTAAATGTTCATTAAAACATAAATTCTTCATTTAAAAGTTTAAATGTTCATTTTTAAAACATTAATAGGTTCATTAAAATGTTAAAATTTTAATTAAAACGTTAAATTGTTCATTAAAACGTTAAAATGTTTTAAAACAAGCAGACTCTTTCTGACATCATGTAAAAACAAGCATACTTTCTGACATCATCTAGAAACAAGCAGACTTTCTGACATCATGTAGAAACAAGCAGACTCTTTCTGACATCACAAAGAAACAAGCAGACTTTCTGACGTCATGTAGAAACAAGCAGACTCTTTCTGACATCATGTAAAACAAGCAGACTCTTTCTGACATCATGTAGAAACAAGCAGACTCTTTCTGACATCATGTAAAAACAAGCAGACTCTTTCTGACATCATGTAGAAACAAGCAGTCTCATTCTGACATCATCTAGAAACAAGCAGACTCTTTCTGACATCATGTAGAAACAAGCAGACTCTTTCTGACATCATAAAGAAACAAGCAGACTTTCTGACATCATGTAGAAACAAGCAGACTCTTTCTGACATCATGAAAAAACAAGCAGACTCTTTCTGACATCATGTAGAAACAAGCAGACTCTTTCTGACATCATGTAGAAACAAGCAGACTTTCTGACATCATGTAAAAACAATCAGACTCTTTCTGACATCATGTAGAAACAAGCACTCTTTCTGACATCATGTAGAAACAAGCAGACTTTCTGACATCATGTAAAAACAAGCAGACTCTTTCTGACATCATGTAGAAACAAGCAGACTCTTTATGACATCTTCTAGAAACAAGCAGACTCTTTCTGACATCATGTAAAAGCAAGCAGTCTCATTCTGACATCATGTAGAAACAAGCAGACTCTTTATGACATCATAAAGAAACAAGCAGACTTTCTGACATCATGTAAAAACAAGCACACTCTTTCTGACATCATGTAAAAACAAGCAGACTCTTTCTGACATCATGTAGAAACAAGCAGATGCTTTCTGACATGTAGAAACAAGCAGACTCTTTCTGACATCATGTAGAAACAAGCAGACTATTTCTGACATCATAAAGAAACAAGCAGACTTTCTGACATCATGTAGAAACAAGCAGACTCTTTCTGACATCATGAAAAAACAAGCATACTCTTTCTGACATCATGTAGAAACAAGCAGACTCTTTCTGACATCATCTAGAAACAAGCAGACTCTTTCTGACATCATGTAGAAACAAGCAGTCTCATTCTGACATCATCTAGAAACAAGCAGACTATTTATGACATCATAAAGAAACAAGCAGACTTTCTGACATCATGTAGAAACAAGCAGACTCTTTCTGACATCATGTAGAAACAAGCAGACACTTTCTGACATCATGTAGAAACAAGCAGTCTCTTTCTGATATCATCTAGAAACAAGTAGTCACCTTCTGACATCATAAAGAAACAAGCAGTCTGCCTCTGACATCATAAAGAACCAAGCAGTATCTTTCTGACATCATGTAGAAACAATCAGTCTCTTTCTGACATCATGTTGAAACAAGCAGTCTCCTTCTGACATCATAAAGAAACAAGCAGTATCTTTCTGCCATCATAAAGAAACAAGCAGTCTCCTTCTGATATCATGTAGAAACAAGCAGTCTCCTTCTGATATCTTGTAGAAACAAGCAGTCTCCTGACATCATAAAGAAACAAGCAGTATCTTTCTGACATCATAAAGAAACAAGCAGTCTCCTTCTGATATCATGTAGAAGCAAGCAGTCTCCTTCTGATTTCATGTAGAAACAAGCAGTCTCTTTCTGACATCATAAAGAAACAAGCAGACTCTTTCTGATATCATAAAGAAACAAGCAGACTTTCTGACATCATGTAGAAACAAGCACTCTTTCTGACATCAAGTAGAAACAAGCAGACTTTCTGACATCATGTAAAGACAAGCAGACTCTTTCTGACATCATGTAGAAACAAGCAGACTCTTTATGAAATCTTCTAGAAACACGCAGACTCTTTCTGACATCATGTAAAAGCAAGCAGTCTCATTCTGACATCATGTAGAAACAAGCAGACTCTTTATGACATCATAAAGAAACAAGCAGACTCTTTCTGACATCATGTAAAAACAAGCAGACTCTTTCTGACATCATGTAAAAACAAGCAGACTCTTTCTGACATCATGTAGAAACAAGCAGACTCTTTATGAAATCTTCTAGAAACAAGCAGACTCTTTCTGACATCATGTAAAAGCAAGCAGTCTCATTCTGACATCATGTAGAAACAAGCAGACTCTTTATGACATCATAAAGAAACAAGCAGACTCTTTCTGACATCATGTAAAAACAAGCAGACTCTTTCTGACATCATGTAAAAACAAGCAGACTCTTTCTGACATCATGTAGAAACAAGCAGATGCTTTCTGACATGTAGAAACAAGCAGACTCTTTCTGATATCATGTAGAAACAAGATATATATGTCTGATATATATCAGAATATATATATGCTTGTTGAATATAAATCTTCATAAAAACCTTTAAATGTTCGTTTTTAAAAACGTTAAAATCATCATTAAAACGTTTAAATCTTCATTAAAACGTTTAAATGTTCATTTTTAAAAACGTTAAAATCATCATTAAAACGTTAAAATCTTCATTAAAACATTAAAATGTTCATTAAAACGTTAAAATGTTCACTAAAACGTTAAAATCTTCATTAAAATGTTTAAATGTTCATTTTTAAAAATGTTAAAATTTTCATTAAAATGTTAAAATGTTCATTAAAACCTTAAAATGTTCATTAAAACATTTAAATGTTCATTAAAACATTAAAATGTTCATTTTTAAAAACGTTCAAATGTTCATTAAAATGTTTAAAGGTTCATTAAAACGATTAAATGTTCATTAAAACGTTAAAATGTTCATTAAAACTTTTAAATGTTAATTAAAATGTTAAAATGTTCATTAAAACGTTTAAATGTTCATTAAAACATTAAAATCTTCATTTTTAAAAACGTTAAAATGTTCATGAAAATGTTCAAATGTCCATTAAAACGTTAAATTCTTCATTAAAACATTAAAATCTTCATTAAAACGTTAAATTCTTCATTAAAACGTTAAAATGTTAATTAAAACATTAAAATGTTCATTTTTAAAAACGTTAAAATCATCATTAAAATGTTTAAATATTGATTTTTAAAAACATTAAAATGTTCATTAAAATGTTTAAATGTTCATTAAAACATAAATTCTTCATTTAAAAGTTTAAATGTTCATTTTTAAAACATTAATAGGTTCATTAAAATGTTAAAATTTTAATTAAAACGTTAAATTGTTCATTAAAACGTTAAAATGTTTTAAAACAAGCAGACTCTTTCTGACATCATGTAAAAACAAGCATACTTTCTGACATCCTCTAGAAACAAGCAGACTTTCTGACATCATGTAGAAACAAGCAGACTCTTTCTGACATCACAAAGAAACAAGCAGACTTTCTGACATCATGTAGAAACAAGCAGACTCTTTCTGACATCATGTAAAACAAGCAGACTCTTTCTGACATCATGTAGAAACAAGCAGACTCTTTCTGACATCATGTAAAAACAAGCAGACTCTTTCTGACATCATGTAGAAACAAGCAGTCTCATTCTGACATCATCTAGAAACAAGCAGACTCTTTCTGACATCATGTAGAAACAAGCAGACTCTTTCTGACATCATAAAGAAACAAGCAGACTTTCTGACATCATGTAGAAACAAGCAGACTCTTTCTGACATCATGAAAAAACAAGCAGACTCTTTCTGACATCATGTAGAAACAAGCAGACTCTTTCTGACATCATGTAGAAACAAGCAGACTTTCTGACATCATGTAAAAACAATCAGACTCTTTCTGACATCATGTAGAAACAAGCACTCTTTCTGACATCATGTAGAAACAAGCAGACTTTCTGACATCATGTAAAAACAAGCAGACTCTTTCTGACATCATGTAGAAACAAGCAGACTCTTTATGACATCTTCTAGAAACAAGCAGACTCTTTCTGACATCATGTAAAAGCAAGCAGTCTCATTCTGAAATCATGTAGAAACAATCAGACTCTTTATGACATCATAAAGAAACAAGCAGACTTTCTGACATCATGTAAAAACAAGCACACTCTTTCTGACATCATGTAAAAACAAGCAGACTCTTTCTGACATCATGTAGAAACAAGCAGATGCTTTCTGACATGTAGAAACAAGCAGACTCTTTCTGACATCATGTAGAAACAAGCAGACTATTTCTGACATCATAAAGAAACAAGCAGACTTTCTGACATCATGTAGAAACAAGCAGACTCTTTCTGACATCATGAAAAAACAAGCATACTCTTTCTGACATCATGTAGAAACAAGCAGACTCTTTCTGACATCATCTAGAAACAAGCAGACTCTTTCTGACATCATGTAGAAACAAGCAGTCTCATTCTGACATCATCTAGAAACAAGCAGACTCTTTATGACATCATAAAGAAACAAGCAGACTTTCTGACATCATGTAGAAACAAGCAGACTCTTTCTGACATCATGTAGAAACAAGCAGACACTTTCTGACATCATGTAGAAACAAGCAGTCTCTTTCTGATATCATCTAGAAACAAGTAGTCACCTTCTGACATCATAAAGAAACAAGCAGTCTGCCTCTGACATCATAAAGAATCAAGCAGTATCTTTCTGACATCATGTAGAAACAATCAGTCTCTTTCTGACATCACTTTGAAACAAGCAGTCTCCTTCTGACATCATAAAGAAACAAGCAGTATCTTTCTGCCATCATAAAGAAACAAGCAGTCTCCTTCTGATATCATGTAGAAACAAGCAGTCTCCTTCTGATATCTTGTAGAAACAAGCAGTCTCCTGACATCATAAAGAAACAAGCAGTATCTTTCTGACATCATAAAGAAACAAGCAGTCTCCTTCTGATATCATGTAGAAGCAAGCAGTCTCCTTCTGATTTCATGTAGAAACAAGCAGTCTCTTTCTGACATCATAAAGAAACAAGCAGACTCTTTCTGATATCATAAAGAAACAAGCAGACTTTCTGACATCATGTAGAAACAAGCACTCTTTCTGACATCAAGTAGAAACAAGCAGACTTTCTGACATCATGTAAAGACAAGCAGACTCTTTCTGACATCATGTAGAAACAAGCAGACTCTATGAAATCTTCTAGAAACACGCAGACTCTTTCTGACATCATGTAAAAGCAAGCAGTCTCATTCTGACATCATGTAGAAACAAGCAGACTCTTTATGACATCATAAAGAAACAAGCAGACTCTTTCTGACATCATGTAAAAACAAGCAGACTCTTTCTGACATCATGTAAAAACAAGCAGACTCTTTCTGACATCATGTAGAAACAAGCAGATGCTTTCTGACATGTAGAAACAAGCAGACTCTTTCTGATATCATGTAGAAACAAGATATATATGTCTGATATATATCAGAATATATATATGCTTGTTGAATATAAATCTTCATTAAAACCTTTAAATGTTCGTTTTTAAAAACGTTAAAATCATCATTAAAACGTTTAAATCTTCATTAAAACGTTTAAATGTTCGTTTTTAAAAACGTTAAAATCATCATTAAAACGTTAAAATCTTCATTAAAACATTAAAATGTTCATTAAAACGTTAAAATGTTCACTAAAACGTTAAAATCTTCATTAAAATGTTTAAATGTTCATTTTTAAACATGTTAAAATTTTCATTAAAATGTTAAAATGTTCATTAAAACCTTAAAATGTTCATTAAAACGTTAAATACTTCATTAAAACGTTTAAATGTTCATTAAAACATTAAAATGTTCATTTTTAAAAACGTTCAAATGTTCATTAAAATGTTTAAAGGTTCATTAAAACGATTAAATGTTCATTAAAACGTTAAAATGTTCATTAAAACTTTTAAATGTTAATTAAAATGTTAAAATGTTCATTAAAACGTTTAAATGTTCATTAAAACGTTAAAATCTTCATTTTTAAAAACGTTAAAATGTTCATGAAAATGTTCAAATGTCCATTAAAACGTTAAATTCTTCATTAAAACATTAAAATCTTCATTAAAACGTTAAATTCTTCATTAAAACGTTAAAATGTTAATTAAAACATTAAAATGTTCATTTTTAAAAACGTTAAAATCATCATTAAAATGTTTAAATATTCATTTTTAAAAACATTAAATTCTTCATTTAAAAGTTTAAATGTTCATTAAAACATTAAATTCTTCATTTAAAAGTTTAAATGTTCATTTTTAAAACATTTATAGGTTCATTAAAATGTTAAAATTTTAATTAAAACGTTAAAATGTTCATTAAAACGTTAAAATGTTTTAAAACAAGCAGACACTTTCTGACATCATGTAAAAACAAGCATACTTTCTGACATCATCTAGAAACAAGCAGACTTTCTGACATCATGTAGAAACAAGCAGACTCTTTCTGACATCACAAAGAAACAAGCAGTCTTTCTGACATCATGTAGAAACAAGCAGACTCTTTCTGACATCATGTAGAAACAAGCAGACTCTTTCTGACATCATAAAGAAACAAGCAGACTTTCTGACATCATGTAGAAACAAGCAGACTCTTTCTGACATCATGAAAAAACAAGCAGACTCTTTCTGACATCATGTAGAAAAAAGCAGACTCTTTCTGACATCATGTAAAAACAAGCAGACTTTCTGACATCATGTAAAAACAATCAGATTCTTTCTGACATCATGTAGAAACAAGCACTCTTTCTGGCATCATGTAGAAACAAGCAGACTTTCTGACATCATGTAAAAACAAGCAGACTCTTTCTGACATCATGTAGAAACAAGCAGACTCTTTATGACATCTTCTAGAAACAAGCAGACTCTTTCTGACATCATGTAAAAGCAAGCAGTCTCATTCTGACATCATGTAGAAACAAGCAGACTCTTTATGACATCATAAAGAAACAAGCAGACTCTTTCTGACATCATGTAAAAACAAGCACACTCTTTCTGACATCATGTAAAAACAAGCAGACTCTTTCTGACATCATGTAGAAACAAGCAGACTCTTTCTGACATCATGTAGAAACAAGCAGACTCTTTCTGACATCATAAAGAAACAAGCAGACATTCTGACATCATGTAGAAACAAGCAGACTCTTTCTGACATCATGAAAAAACAAGCATACTCTTTCTGACATCATGTAGAAACAAGCAGACTCTTTCTGACATCATCTAGAAACAAGCAGACTCTTTCTGACATCATGTAGAAACAAGCAGTCTCATTCTGACATCATCTAGAAACAAGCAGACTCTTTATGACATCATAAAGAAACAAGCAGACTTCCTGACATTGTGTAAAAACAAGCAGACTCTTTCTGACATCATATAGAAACAAGCAGACGCTTTCTGACATCATGTAGAAACAAGCAGACTCTTTCTGACATCATCTAGAAACAAGTAGTCTCCTTCTGACATCATAAAGAAACAAGCAGTCTGCCTCTGACATCATAAAGAACCAAGCAGTATCTTTCTGACATCATGTAGAAACAATCAGTCTCTTTCTGACATCATGTTGAAACAAGCAGTCTCCTTCTGACATCATAAAGAAACAAGCAGTATCTTTCTGCCATCATAAAGAAACAAGCAGTCTCCTTCTGATTTCATGTAGAAACAAGCAGTCTCTTTCTGACATCACAAAGAAACAAGCAGACTCTTTCTGACATCATAAAGAAACAAGCAGACTTTCTGACATCATGTAGAAACAAGCACTCTTTCTGACATCAAGTAGAAACAAGCAGACTTTCTGACATCATGTAAAGACAAGCAGACTCTTTCTGACATCATGTAGAAACAAGCAGACTCTTTATGAAATCTTCTAGAAACAAGCAGACTCTTTCTGACATCATGTAAAAGCAAGCAGTCTCATTCTGACATCATGTAGAAACAAGCAGACTCTTTATGACATCATAAAGAAACAAGCAGACTCTTTCTGACATCATGTAAAAACAAGCAGACTCTTTCTGACATCATGTAAAAACAAGCAGACTCTTTCTGACATCATGTAGAAACAAGCAGATGCTTTCTGACATGTAGAAACAAGCAGACTCTTTCTGATATCATGTAGAAACAAGATATATATGTCTGATATAAATCAGAATATATATATGCTTGTTGAATATAAATCTTCATTAAAACCTTTAAATGTTCGTTTTTAAAAACGTTAAAATCATCATTAAAACGTTTAAATCTTCATTAAAATGTTTAAATGTTCGTTTTTAAAAACGTTAAAATCATCATTAAAACGTTAAAATCTTCATTAAAACATTAAAATGTTCATTAAAACGTTAAAATGTTCACTAAAACGTTAAAATCTTCATTAAAATGTTTAAATGTTCATTTTTAAAAATGTTAAAATTTTCATTAAAATGTTAAAATGTTCATTAAAACCTTAAAATGTTCATTAAAACGTTAAATACTTCATTAAAACGTTTAAATGTTCATTAAAACATTAAAATGTTCATTTTTAAAAACGTTCAAATGTTCATTAAAATGTTTAAAGGTTCATTAAAACGATTAAATGTTCATTAAAACGTTAAAATGTTCATTAAAACTTTTAAATGTTAATTAAAATGTTAAAATGTTCATTAAAACGTTTAAATGTTCATTAAAACGTTAAAATCTTCCTTTTTAAAAACGTTAAAATGTTCATGAAAATGTTCAAATGTCTATTAAAACGTTAAATTCTTCATTAAAACATTAAAATCTTCATTAAAACGTTAAATTCTTCATTAAAACGTTAAAATGTTAATTAAAACATTAAAATGTTCATTTTTAAAAACGTTAAAATCATCATTAAAATGTTTAAATATTCATTTTTAAAAACATTAAATTCTTCATTTAAAAGTTTAAATGTTCATTTTTAAAACATTTATAGGTTCATTAAAATGTTAAAATTTTAATTAAAACGTTAAAATGTTCATTAAAACGTTAAAATGTTTTAAAACAAGCAGACTCTTTCTGACATCATGTAAAAACAAGCATACTTTCTGACATCATCTAGAAACAAGCAGACTTTCTGACATCATGTAGAAACAAGCAGACTTTCTGACATCATGTAGAAACAAGCAGATTCTTTCTGACATCATGTAAAACAAGCAGACTCTTTCTGACATCATGTAGAAACAAGCAGACTCTTTCTGACATCATGTAGAAACAAGCAGTCTCATTCTGACATCATCTAGAAACAAGCAGACTCTTTCTGACATCATGTAAAAACAAGCAGACTCTTTCTGACATCATGTAAAAACAAGCAGACTCTTTCTGACATCATGTAGAAACAAGCAGACTCTTTATCACATCTTCTAGAAACAAGCAGACTCTTTCTGACATCATGTAAATGCAAGCAGTCTCATTCTGACATCATGTAGAAACAAGCAGACTCTTAATGACATCATAAAGAAACAAGCAGACTCTTTCTGACATCATGTAAAAACAAGCAGACTCTTTCTGACATCATGTAGAAACAAGCAGACTCTTTCTGACATCATGAAAAAACAAGCATACTCTTTCTGACATCATGTAGAAACAAGCAGACTCTTTCTGACATCATCTAGAAACAAGCAGACTCTTTCTGACATCATGTAGAAACAAGCAGTCTCATTCTGACATCATCTAGAAACAAGCAGACTCTTTATGACATCATAAAGAAACAAGCAGACTTTCTGACATCATGTAGAAACAAGCAGACTCTTTCTGACATCATGTAGAAACAAGCAGACACTTTCTGACATCATGTAGAAACAAGCAGTCTCTTTCTGATATCATCTAGAAACAAGTAGTCACCTTCTGACATCATAAAGAAACAAGCAGTCTGCCTCTGACATCATAAAGAATCAAGCAGTATCTTTCTGACATCATGTAGAAACAATCAGTCTCTTTCTGACATCACTTTGAAACAAGCAGTCTCCTTCTGACATCATAAAGAAACAAGCAGTATCTTTCTGCCATCATAAAGAAACAAGCAGTCTCCTTCTGATATCATGTAGAAACAAGCAGTCTCCTTCTGATATCTTGTAGAAACAAGCAGTCTCCTGACATCATAAAGAAACAAGCAGTATCTTTCTGACATCATAAAGAAACAAGCAGTCTCCTTCTGATATCATGTAGAAGCAAGCAGTCTCCTTCTGATTTCATGTAGAAACAAGCAGTCTCTTTCTGACATCATAAAGAAACAAGCAGACTCTTTCTGATATCATAAAGAAACAAGCAGACTTTCTGACATCATGTAGAAACAAGCACTCTTTCTGACATCAAGTAGAAACAAGCAGACTTTCTGACATCATGTAAAGACAAGCAGACTCTTTCTGACATCATGTAGAAACAAGCAGACTCTATGAAATCTTCTAGAAACACGCAGACTCTTTCTGACATCATGTAAAAGCAAGCAGTCTCATTCTGACATCATGTAGAAACAAGCAGACTCTTTATGACATCATAAAGAAACAAGCAGACTCTTTCTGACATCATGTAAAAACAAGCAGACTCTTTCTGACATCATGTAAAAACAAGCAGACTCTTTCTGACATCATGTAGAAACAAGCAGATGCTTTCTGACATGTAGAAACAAGCAGACTCTTTCTGATATCATGTAGAAACAAGATATATATGTCTGATATATATCAGAATATATATATGCTTGTTGAATATAAATCTTCATTAAAACCTTTAAATGTTCGTTTTTAAAAACGTTAAAATCATCATTAAAACGTTTAAATCTTCATTAAAACGTTTAAATGTTCGTTTTTAAAAACGTTAAAATCATCATTAAAACGTTAAAATCTTCATTAAAACATTAAAATGTTCATTAAAACGTTAAAATGTTCACTAAAACGTTAAAATCTTCATTAAAATGTTTAAATGTTCATTTTTAAACATGTTAAAATTTTCATTAAAATGTTAAAATGTTCATTAAAACCTTAAAATGTTCATTAAAACGTTAAATACTTCATTAAAACGTTTAAATGTTCATTAAAACATTAAAATGTTCATTTTTAAAAACGTTCAAATGTTCATTAAAATGTTTAAAGGTTCATTAAAACGATTAAATGTTCATTAAAACGTTAAAATGTTCATTAAAACTTTTAAATGTTAATTAAAATGTTAAAATGTTCATTAAAACGTTTAAATGTTCATTAAAACGTTAAAATCTTCATTTTTAAAAACGTTAAAATGTTCATGAAAATGTTCAAATGTCCATTAAAACGTTAAATTCTTCATTAAAACATTAAAATCTTCATTAAAACGTTAAATTCTTCATTAAAACGTTAAAATGTTAATTAAAACATTAAAATGTTCATTTTTAAAAACGTTAAAATCATCATTAAAATGTTTAAATATTCATTTTTAAAAACATTAAATTCTTCATTTAAAAGTTTAAATGTTCATTAAAACATTAAATTCTTCATTTAAAAGTTTAAATGTTCATTTTTAAAACATTTATAGGTTCATTAAAATGTTAAAATTTTAATTAAAACGTTAAAATGTTCATTAAAACGTTAAAATGTTTTAAAACAAGCAGACACTTTCTGACATCATGTAAAAACAAGCATACTTTCTGACATCATCTAGAAACAAGCAGACTTTCTGACATCATGTAGAAACAAGCAGACTCTTTCTGACATCACAAAGAAACAAGCAGTCTTTCTGACATCATGTAGAAACAAGCAGACTCTTTCTGACATCATGTAGAAACAAGCAGACTCTTTCTGACATCATAAAGAAACAAGCAGACTTTCTGACATCATGTAGAAACAAGCAGACTCTTTCTGACATCATGAAAAAACAAGCAGACTCTTTCTGACATCATGTAGAAAAAAGCAGACTCTTTCTGACATCATGTAAAAACAAGCAGACTTTCTGACATCATGTAAAAACAATCAGATTCTTTCTGACATCATGTAGAAACAAGCACTCTTTCTGGCATCATGTAGAAACAAGCAGACTTTCTGACATCATGTAAAAACAAGCAGACTCTTTCTGACATCATGTAGAAACAAGCAGACTCTTTATGACATCTTCTAGAAACAAGCAGACTCTTTCTGACATCATGTAAAAGCAAGCAGTCTCATTCTGACATCATGTAGAAACAAGCAGACTCTTTATGACATCATAAAGAAACAAGCAGACTCTTTCTGACATCATGTAAAAACAAGCACACTCTTTCTGACATCATGTAAAAACAAGCAGACTCTTTCTGACATCATGTAGAAACAAGCAGACTCTTTCTGACATCATGTAGAAACAAGCAGACTCTTTCTGACATCATAAAGAAACAAGCAGACATTCTGACATCATGTAGAAACAAGCAGACTCTTTCTGACATCATGAAAAAACAAGCATACTCTTTCTGACATCATGTAGAAACAAGCAGACTCTTTCTGACATCATCTAGAAACAAGCAGACTCTTTCTGACATCATGTAGAAACAAGCAGTCTCATTCTGACATCATCTAGAAACAAGCAGACTCTTTATGACATCATAAAGAAACAAGCAGACTTCCTGACATTGTGTAAAAACAAGCAGACTCTTTCTGACATCATATAGAAACAAGCAGACGCTTTCTGACATCATGTAGAAACAAGCAGACTCTTTCTGACATCATCTAGAAACAAGTAGTCTCCTTCTGACATCATAAAGAAACAAGCAGTCTGCCTCTGACATCATAAAGAACCAAGCAGTATCTTTCTGACATCATGTAGAAACAATCAGTCTCTTTCTGACATCATGTTGAAACAAGCAGTCTCCTTCTGACATCATAAAGAAACAAGCAGTATCTTTCTGCCATCATAAAGAAACAAGCAGTCTCCTTCTGATTTCATGTAGAAACAAGCAGTCTCTTTCTGACATCACAAAGAAACAAGCAGACTCTTTCTGACATCATAAAGAAACAAGCAGACTTTCTGACATCATGTAGAAACAAGCACTCTTTCTGACATCAAGTAGAAACAAGCAGACTTTCTGACATCATGTAAAGACAAGCAGACTCTTTCTGACATCATGTAGAAACAAGCAGACTCTTTATGAAATCTTCTAGAAACAAGCAGACTCTTTCTGACATCATGTAAAAGCAAGCAGTCTCATTCTGACATCATGTAGAAACAAGCAGACTCTTTATGACATCATAAAGAAACAAGCAGACTCTTTCTGACATCATGTAAAAACAAGCAGACTCTTTCTGACATCATGTAAAAACAAGCAGACTCTTTCTGACATCATGTAGAAACAAGCAGATGCTTTCTGACATGTAGAAACAAGCAGACTCTTTCTGATATCATGTAGAAACAAGATATATATGTCTGATATAAATCAGAATATATATATGCTTGTTGAATATAAATCTTCATTAAAACCTTTAAATGTTCGTTTTTAAAAACGTTAAAATCATCATTAAAACGTTTAAATCTTCATTAAAATGTTTAAATGTTCGTTTTTAAAAACGTTAAAATCATCATTAAAACGTTAAAATCTTCATTAAAACATTAAAATGTTCATTAAAACGTTAAAATGTTCACTAAAACGTTAAAATCTTCATTAAAATGTTTAAATGTTCATTTTTAAAAATGTTAAAATTTTCATTAAAATGTTAAAATGTTCATTAAAACCTTAAAATGTTCATTAAAACGTTAAATACTTCATTAAAACGTTTAAATGTTCATTAAAACATTAAAATGTTCATTTTTAAAAACGTTCAAATGTTCATTAAAATGTTTAAAGGTTCATTAAAATGATTAAATGTTCATTAAAACGTTAAAATGTTCATTAAAACTTTTAAATGTTAATTAAAATGTTAAAATGTTCATTAAAACGTTTAAATGTTCATTAAAACGTTAAAATCTTCCTTTTTAAAAACGTTAAAATGTTCATGAAAATGTTCAAATGTCTATTAAAACGTTAAATTCTTCATTAAAACATTAAAATCTTCATTAAAACGTTAAATTCTTCATTAAAACGTTAAAATGTTAATTAAAACATTAAAATGTTCATTTTTAAAAACGTTAAAATCATCATTAAAATGTTTAAATATTCATTTTTAAAAACATTAAATTCTTCATTTAAAAGTTTAAATGTTCATTTTTAAAACATTTATAGGTTCATTAAAATGTTAAAATTTTAATTAAAACGTTAAAATGTTCATTAAAACGTTAAAATGTTTTAAAACAAGCAGACTCTTTCTGACATCATGTAAAAACAAGCATACTTTCTGACATCATCTAGAAACAAGCAGACTTTCTGACATCATGTAGAAACAAGCAGACTTTCTGACATCATGTAGAAACAAGCAGACTCTTTCTGACATCATGTAGAAACAAGCAGACTCTTTCTGACATCATAAAGAAACAAGCAGACTTTCTGACATCATGTAGAAACAAGCAGACTCTTTCTGACATCATGAAAAAACAAGCAGACTCTTTCTGACATCATGTAGAAAAAAGCAGACTCTTTCTGACATCATGTAAAAACAAGCAGACTTTCTGACATCATGTAAAAACAATCAGATTCTTTCTGACATCATGTAGAAACAAGCACTCTTTCTGACATCATGTAGAAACAAGCAGACTTTCTGACATCATGTAAAAACAAGCAGACTCTTTCTGACATCATGTAGAAACAAGCAGACTCTTTATGACATCTTCTAGAAACAAGCAGACTCTTTCTGACATCATGTAAAAGCAAGCAGTCTCATTCTGACATCATGTAGAAACAAGCAGACTCTTTATGACATCATAAAGAAACAAGCAGACTCTTTCTGACATCATGTAAAAACAAGCACACTCTTTCTGACATCATGTAGAAACAAGCAGACTCTTTCTGACATCATGTAGAAACAAGCAGACTCTTTCTGACATCATAAAGAAACAAGCAGACTTTCTGACATCATGTAGAAACAAGCAGACTCTTTCTGACATCATGAAAAAACAAGCCTACTCTTTCTGACATCATGTAGAAACAAGCAGACTCTTTCTGACATCATCTAGAAACAAGCAGACTCTTTCTGACATCATGTAGAAACAAGCAGTCTCATTCTGACATCATCTAGAAACAAGCAGACTCTTTATGACATCATAAAGAAACAAGCAGACTTCCTGACATTGTGTAAAAACAAGCAGACTCTTTCTGACATCATGTAGAAACAAGCAGACGCTTTCTGACATCATGTAGAAACAAGCAGACTCTTTCTGACATCATCTAGAAACAAGTAGTCTCCTTCTGACTTCATAAAGAAACAAGCAGTCTGCCTCTGACATCATAAAGAACCAAGCAGTATCTTTCTGACATCATGTAGAAACAATCAGTCTCTTTCTGACATCATGTTGAAACAAGCAGTCTCCTTCTGACATCATAAAGAAACAAGCAGTATCTTTCTGCCATCATAAAGAAACAAGCAGTCTCCTTCTGATTTCATGTAGAAACAAGCAGTCTCTTTCTGACATCACAAAGAAACAAGCAGACTCTTTCTGACATCATAAAGAAACAAGCAGACTTTCTGACATCATGTAGAAACAAGCACTCTTTCTGACATCAAGTAGAAACAAGCATACTTTCTGACATCATGTAAAGACAAGCAGACTCTTTCTGACATCATGTAGAAACAAGCAGACTCTTTATGAAATCTTCTAGAAACAAGCAGACTCTTTCTGACATCACGTAAAAGCAAGCAGTCTCATTCTGACATCATGTAGAAACAAGCAGACTCTTTATGACATCATAAAGAAACAAGCAGACTCTTTCTGACATCATGTAAAAACAAGCAGACTCTTTCTGACATCATGTAAAAACAAGCAGACTCTTTCTGACATCATGTAGAAACAAGCAGATGCTTTCTGACATGTAGAAACAAGCAGACTCTTTCTGATATCATGTAGAAACAAGATATATATGTCTGATATATATCAGAATATATATATGCTTGTTGAATATAAATCTTCATTAAAACCTTTAAATGTTCGTTTTTAAAAACGTTAAAATCATCATTAAAACGTTTAAATCTTCATTAAAACGTTTAAATGTTCGTTTTTAAAAACGTTAAAATCATCATTAAAACGTTAAAATCTTCACTAAAACATTAAAATGTTCATTAAAACGTTAAAATGTTCACTAAAACGTTAAAATCTTCATTAAAATGTTTAAATGTTCATTTTTAAAAATGTTAAAATTTTCATTAAAATGTTAAAATGTTCATTAAAACCTTAAAATGTTCATTAAAACGTTAAATACTTCATTAAAACGTTTAAATGTTCATTAAAACATTAAAATGTTCATTTTTAAAAACGTTCAAATGTTCATTAAAATGTTTAAAGGTTCATTAAAACGATTAAATGTTCATTAAAACGTTAAAATGTTCATTAAAACTTTTAAATGTTAATTAAAATGTTAAAATGTTCATTAAAACGTTTAAATGTTCATTAAAACGTTAAAATCTTCATTTTTAAAAACGTTAAAATGTTTATGAAAATGTTCAAATGTCCATTAAAACGTTAAATTCTTCATTAAAACATTAAAATCTTCATTAAAACGTTAAATTCTTCATTATAACGTTAAAATGTTAATTAAAACATTAAAATGTTCATTTTTAAAAATGTTAAAATCATCATTAAAATGTTTAAATATTCATTTTTAAAAAACATTAAAATGTTCATTAAAATGTTTAAATGTTCATTAAAACATTAAATTCTTCATTTAAAAGTTTAAATGTTCATTTTTAAAACATTTATAGGTTCATTAAAATGTTAAAATTTTAATTAAAACGTTAAAATGTTCATTAAAACGTTAAAATGTTTTAAAACAGACTCTTTCTGACATCATGTAAAAACAAGCATACTTTCTGACATCATCTAGAAACAAGCAGACTTTCTGACATCATGTAGAAACAAGCAGACTCTTTCTGACATAATGTAGAAACAAGCAGACTCTTTCTGACATCATGTAAAAACAAGCAGACTCTTTCTGACATCATGTAGAAACAAGCAGTCTCATTCTGACATCATCTAGAAACAAGCAGACTCTTTCTGACATCATGTAGAAACAAGCAGACTCTTTCTGACATCATGTAAAACAAGCAGACTCTTTCTGACATAATGTAGAAACAAGCAGACTCTTTCTGACATCATGTAAAAACAAGCAGACTCTTTCTGACATCATGTAGAAACAAGCAGTCTCATTCTGACATCATCTAGAAACAAGCAGACTCTTTCTGACATCATGTAGAAACAAGCAGACTCTTTCTGACATCATAAAGAAACAAGCAGACTTTCTGACATCATGTAGAAACAAGCAGACTCTTTCTGACATCATGAAAAAACAAGCAGACTCTTTCTGACATAATGTAGAAACAAGCAGACTCTTTCTGACATCATGTAAAAACAAGCAGACTTTCTGACATCATGTAAAAACAATCAGACTCTTTCTGACATCATGTAGAAACAAGCACTCTTTCTGACATCATGTAGAAACAAGCAGACTTTCTGACATCATGTAAAAACAAGCAGACTCTGACATCATGTAGAAACAAGCAGACTCTTTATGACATCTTCTAGAAACAAGCAGACTCTTTCTGACATCATGTAAAAGCAAGCAGTCTCATTCTGACATCATGTAGAAACAAGCTGACTCTTTATGACATCATAAAGAAACAAGCAGACTCTTTCTGACATCATGTAAAAACAAGCACACTCTTTCTGACATCATGTAAAAACAAGCAGACTCTTTCTGACATCATGTAGAAACAAGCAGATGCTTTCTGACATCATGTAGAAACAAGCAGACTCTTTCTGACATCATGTAGAAACAAGCAGACTCTTTCTGACATCATAAAGAAACAAGCAGACTTTCTGACATCATGTAGAAACAAGCAGACTCTTTCTGACATCATGAAAAAACAAGCATACTCTTTCTGACATCATGTAGAAACAAGCAGACTCTTTCTGACATCATCTAGAAACAAGCAGACTCTTGCTGACATCATGTAGAAACAAGCAGTCTCATTCTGACATAATCTAGAAACAAGCAGACTCTTTATGACATCATAAAGAAACAAGCAGACTTTCTGACATAATGTAGAAACAAGCAGACTCTTTCTGACATCACAAAGAAACAAGCAGACTTTCTGACATCATGTAGAAACAAGCAGACTCTTTCTGACATCATGTAAAACAAGCAGACTCTTTCTGACATAATGTAGAAACAAGCAGACTCTTTCTGACATCATGTAAAAACAAGCAGACTCTTTCTGACATCATGTAGAAACAAGCAGTCTCATTCTGACATCATCTAGAAACAAGCAGACTCTTTCTGACATCATGTAGAAACAAGCAGACTCTTTCTGACATCATAAAGAAACAAGCAGAATTTCTGACATCATGTAGAAACAAGCAGAATCTTTCTGACATCATGAAAAAACAAGCAGACTCTTTCTGACATAATGTAGAAACAAGCAGACTCTTTCTGACATCATGTAAAAACAAGCAGACTTTCTGACATCATGTAAAAACAATCAGACTCTTTCTGACATCATGTAGAAACAAGCACTCTTTCTGACATAATGTAGAAACAAGCAGACTTTCTGACATCATGTAAAAACAAGCAGACTCTGACATCATGTAGAAACAAGCAGACTCTTTATGACATCTTCTAGAAACAAGCAGACTCTTTCCGACATCATGTAAAAGCAAGCAGTCTCATTCTGACATCATGTAGAAACAAGCAGACTCTTTATGACATCATAAAGAAACAAGCAGACTCTTTCTGACATCATGTAGAAACAAGCACTCTTTCTGACATCAAGTAGAAACAAGCAGACTTTCTGACATCATGTAAAGACAAGCAGACTCTTTCCGACATCATGTAGAAACAAGCAGACTCTTTATGAAATCTTCTAGAAACAAGCAGACTCTTTCTGACATCATGTAAAAGCAAGCAGTCTCATTCTGACATCATGTAGAAACAAGCAGACTCTTTATGACATCATAAAGAAACAAGCAGACTCTTTCTGACATCATGTAAAAACAAGCAGACTCTTTCTGACATCATGTAAAAACAAGCAGACTCTTTCTGACATCATGTAGAAACAAGCAGATGCTTTCTGACATGTAGAAACAAGCAGACTCTTTCTGATATCATGTAGAAACAAGATATATATGTCTGATATATATCAGAATATATATATGCTTGTTGAATATAAATCTTCATTAAAACCTTTAAATGTTCGTTTTTAAAAACGTTAAAATTATCATTAAAACGTTTAAATCTTCATTAAAACGTTTAAATGTTCGTTTTTAAAAACGTTAAAATCATCATTAAAACGTTAAAATCTTCATTAAAACATTAAAATGTTCATTAAAACGTTAAAATGTTCACTAAAACGTTAAAATATTCATTAAAATGTTTAAATGTTCATTTTTAAAAATGTTAAAATTTTCATTAAAATGTTAAAATGTTCATTAAAACCTTAAAATGTTCATTAAAACGTTAAATACTTCATTAAAACATTTAAATGTTCATTAAAACATTAAAATGTTCATTTTTAAAAACGTTCAAATGTTCATTAAATGTTTAAAGGTTCATTAAAACGATTAAATGTTCATTAAAACGTTAAAATGTTCATTAAAACTTTTAAATGTTAATTAAAATGTTAAAATGTTCATTAAAACGTTTAAATGTTCATTAAAACATTAAAATCTTCATTTTTAAAAACGTTAAAATGTTCATGAAAATGTTCAAATGTCCATTAAAACATTAAATTCTTCATTAAAACATTAAAATCTTCATTAAAACGTTAAATTCTTCATTAAAACGTTAAAATGTTAATTAAAACATTAAAATGTTCAGTTTTAAAAACGTTAAAATCATCATTAAAATGTTTAAATATTCATTTTTAAAAACATTAAAATGTTCATTAAAATGTTTAAATGTTCATTAAAACATAAATTCTTCATTTAAAAGTTTAAATGGTTCATTTTTAAAACATTAATAGGTTCATTAAAATGTTAAAATTTTAATTAAAACGTTAAATTGTTCATTAAAACGTTAAAATGTTTTAAAACAAGCAGACTCTTTCTGACATCATGTAAAAACAAGCATACTTTCTGACATCATCTAGAAACAAGCAGACTTTCTGACATCATGTAGAAACAAGCAGACTCTTTCTGACATCACAAAGAAACAAGCAGACTTTCTGACATCATGTAGAAACAAGCAGACTCTTTCTGACATCATGTAAAACAAGCAGACTCTTTCTGACATCATGTAGAAACAAGCAGACTCTTTCTGACATCATGTAAAAACAAGCAGACTCTTTCTGACATCATGTAGAAACAAGCAGTCTCATTCTGACATCATCTAGAAACAAGCAGACTCTTTCTGACATCATGTAGAAACAAGCAGACCCTTTCTGACATCATAAAGAAACAAGCAGACTTTCTGACATCATGTAGAAACAAGCAGACTCTTTCTGACATCATGAAAAAACAAGCAGACTCTTTCTGACATCATGTAGAAACAAGCAGACTCTTTCTGACATCATGTAGAAACAAGCAGACTTTCTGACATCATGTAAAAACAATCAGACTCTTTCTGACATCATGTAGAAACAAGCACTCTTTCTGACATCATGTAGAAACAAGCAGACTTTCTGACATCATGTAAAAACAAGCAGACTCTTTCTGACATCATGTAGAAACAAGCAGACTCTTTATGACATCTTCTAGAAACAAGCAGACTCTTTCTGACATCATGTAAAAGCAAGCAGTCTCATTCTGACATCATGTAGAAACAAGCAGACTCTTTATGACATCATAAAGAAACAAGCAGACTCTTTCTGACATCATGTAAAAACAAGCACACTCTTTCTGACATCATGTAAAAACAAGCAGACTCTTTCTGACATCATGTAGAAACAAGCAGATGCTTTCTGACATCATGTAGAAACAAGCAGACTCTTTCTGACATCATAAAGAAACAAGCAGACTTTCTGACATCATGTAGAAACAAGCGGACTCTTTCTGACATCATGAAAAGACAAGCATACTCTTTCTGACATCATGTAGAAACAAGCAGACTCTTTCTGACATCATCTAGACACAAGCAGACTCTTTCTGACATAATGTAGAAACAAGCAGTCTCATTCTGACATCATCTAGAAACAAGCAGACTCTTTATGACATCATAAAGAAACAAGTAGACTTTCTGACATCATGTAGAAACAAGCAGACTCTTTCTGACATCATGTAGAAACAAGCAGACTCTTTCTGACATCATCTAGAAACAAGTAGTCTCCTTCTGACATCATAAAGAAACAAGCAGTCTGCCTCTGACATCATAAAGAACCAAGCAGTATCTTTCTGACATCATGTAGAAACAATCAGTCTCTTTCTGACATCATGTTGAAACAAGCAGTCTCCTTCTGACATCATAAAGAAACAAGCAGTATCTTTCTGCCATCATAAAGAAACAAGCAGTCTCCTTCTGATATCATGTAGAAACAAGCAGTCTCCTTCTGATAGCATGTAGAAACAAGCAGTCTCCTGACATCATAAAGAAACAAGCAGTATCTTTCTGCCATCATAAAGAAACAAGCAGTCTCCTTCTGATTTCAAGTAGAAACAAGCAGTCTCTTTCTGACATCATAAAGAAACAAGCAGACTCTTTCTGACATCATAAAGAAACAAGCAGACTTTGTGACATTATGTAGAAACAAGCACTCTTTCTGACATCAAGTAGAAACAAGCAGACTTTCTGACATCATGTAAAGACAAGCAGACTCTTTCTGACATCATGTAGAAACAAGCAGACTCTTTATGAAATCTTCTAGAAACAAGCAGACTCTTTCTGACATCATGTAAAAGCAAGCAGTCTCATTCTGACATCATGTAGAAACAAGCAGACTCTTTATGACATCATAAAGAAACAAGCAGACTCTTTCTGACATCATGTAAAAACAAGCAGACTCTTTCTGACATCATGTAAAAACAAGCAGACTCTTTCTGACATCATGTAGAAACAAGCAGATGCTTTCTGACATGTAGAAACAAGCAGACTCTTTCTGATATCATGTAGAAACAAGATATATATGTCTGATATATATCAGAATATATATATGCTTGTTGAATATAAATCTTCATTAAAACCTTTAAATGTTCGTTTTTAAAAACGTTAAAATCATCATTAAAACGTTTAAATCTTCATTAAAACGTTTAAATGTTCGTTTTTAAAAACGTTAAAATCATCATTAAAACGTTAAAATCTTCATTAAAACATTAAAATGTTCATTAAAACGTTAAAATGTTCACTAAAACGTTAAAATCTTCATTAAAATGTTTAAATGTTCGTTTTTAAAAATGTTAAAATTTTCATTAAAATGTTAAAATGTTCATTAAAACCTTAAAATGTTCATTAAAACGTTAAATACTTCATTAAAACATTTAAATGTTCATTAAAACATTAAAATGTTCATTTTTAAAAACGTTCAAATGTTCATTAAAATGTTTAAAGGTTCATTAAAACGATTAAATGTTCATTAAAACGTTAAAATGTTCATTAAAACTTTTAAATGTTAATTAAAATGTTAAAATGTTCATTAAAACGTTTAAATGTTCATTAAAACATTAAAATCTTCATTTTTAAAAACGTTAAAATGTTCATGAAAATGTTCAAATGTCCATTAAAACGTTAAATTCTTCATTAAAACATTAAAATCTTCATTAAAACGTTAAATTCTTCATTAAAACGTTAAAATGTTAATTAAAACATTAAAATGTTCATTTTTAAAAACGTTAAAATCATCATTAAAATGTTTAAATATTCATTTTTAAAAACATTAAAATGTTCATTAAAATGTTTAAATGTTCATTAAAACATAAATTCTTCATTTAAAAGTTTAAATGTTCATTTTTAAAACATTAATAGGTTCATTAAAATGTTAAAATTTTAATTAAAATGTTAAAATGTTCATTAAAACGTTAAAATGTTTTAAAACAAGCAGACTCTTTCTGACATCATGTAAAAACAAGCATACTTTCTGACATCATCTAGAAACAAGCAGACTTTCTGACATCATGTAGAAACAAGCAGACTCTTTCTGACATCACAAAGAAACAAGCAGACTTTCTGACATCATGTAGAAACAAGCAGACTCTTTCTGACATCATGTAAAACAAGCAGACTCTTTCTGACATCATGTAGAAACAAGCAGACTCTTTCTGACATCATGTAAAAACAAGCAGACTCTTTCTGACATCATGTAGAAACAAGCAGTCTCATTCTGACATCATCTAGAAACAAGCAGACTCTTTCTGACATCATGTAGAAACAAGCAGACTCTTTCTGACATCATAAAGAAACAAGCAGACTTTCTGACATCATGTAGAAACAAGCAGACTCTTTCTGACATCATGAAAAAACAAGCAGACTCTTTCTGACATCATGTAGAAACAAGCAGACTCTTTCTGACATCATGTAGAAACAAGCAGACTTTCTGACATCATGTAAAAACAAGCAGACTCTTTCTGACATCATGTAGAAACAAGCACTCTTTCTGACATCATGTAGAAACAAGCAGACTTTCTGACATCATGTAAAAACAAGCAGACTCCTTCTGACATCATGTGGAAACAAGCAGACTCTTTATGACATCTTCTAGAAACAAGCAGACTCTTTCTGACATCATGTAAAAGCAAGCAGTCTCATTCTGACATCATGTAGAAACAAGCAGACTCTTTATGACATCATAAAGAAACAAGCAGACTTTCTGACATCATGTAAAAACAAGCACACTCTTTCTGACATGTAAAAACAAGCAGACTCTTTCTGACATCATGTAGAAACAAGCAGATGCTTTCTGACATGTAGAAACAAGCAGACTCTTTCTGACATCATGTAGAAACAAGCAGACTATTTCTGACATCATAAAGAAACAAGCAGACTTTCTGACATCATGTAGAAACAAGCAGACTCTTTCTGACATCATGAAAAAACAAGCATACTCTTTCTGACATCATGTAGAAACAAGCAGACTCTTTCTGACATCATCTAGAAACAAGCAGACTCTTTCTGACATCATGTAGAAACAAGCAGTCTCATTCTGACATCATCTAGAAACAAGCAGACTCTTTATGACATCATAAAGAAACAAGCAGACTTTCTGACATCATGTAGAAACAAGCAGACTCTTTCTGACATCATGTAGAAACAAGCAGACTCTTTCTGACATTATGTAGAAACAAGCAGTCTCTTTCTGACATCATCTAGAAACAAGTAGTCACCTTCTGACATCATAAAGAAACAAGCAGTCTGCCTCTGACATCATAAAGAACCAAGCAGTATCTTTCTGACATCATGTAGAAACAATCAGTCTCTTTCTGACATCATGTTGAAACAAGCAGTCTCCTTCTGACATCATAAAGAAACAAGCAGTATCTTTCTGCCATCATAAAGAAACAAGCAGTCTCCTTCTGATATCATGTAGAAACAAGCAGTCTCCTTCTGATATCATGTAGAAACAAGCAGTCTCCTGACATCATAAAGAAACAAGCAGTATCTTTCTGACATCATAAAGAAACAAGCAGTCTCCTTCTGATATCATGTAGAAACAAGCAGTCTCCTTCTGATTTCATGTAGAAACAAGCAGTCTCTTTCTGACATCATAAAGAAACAAGCAGACTCTTTCTGATATCATAAAGAAACAAGCAGACTTTCTGACATCATGTAGAAACAAGCACTCTTTCTGACATCAAGTAGAAACAAGCAGACTTTCTGACATCATGTAAAGACAAGCAGACTCTTTCTGACATCATGTAGAAACAAGCAGACTCTTTATGAAATCTTCTAGAAACAAGCAGACTCTTTCTGACATCATGTAAAAGCAACCAGTCTCATTCTGACATCATGTAGAAACAAGCAGACTCTTTATGACATCATAAAGAAACAAGCAGACTCTTTCTGACATCATAAAGAAACAAGCAGACTTTCTGACATCATGTAGAAACAAGCAGACTCTTTCTGACATCATGAAAAAACAAGCAGACTCTTTCTGACATCATGTAGAAACAAGCAGACTCTTTCTGACGTCATGTAAAAACAAGCAGACTTTCTGACATCATGTAAAAACAATCAGATTCTTTCTGACATCATGTAGAAACAAGCACTCTTTCTGACATCATGTAGAAACAAGCAGACTTTCTGACATCATGTAAAAACAAGCAGACTCTTTCTGACATCATGTAGAAACAAGCAGACTCTTTCTGACATCATGTAAAAGCAAGCAGTCTCATTCTGACATCATGTAGAAACAAGCAGACTCTTTATGACATCATAAAGAAACAAGCAGACTCTTTCTGACATCATGTAAAAACAAGCACACTCTTTCTGACATCATGTAAAAACAAGCAGACTCTTTCTGACATCATGTAGAAACAAGCAGATGCTTTCTGACATCATGTAGAAACAAGCAGACTCTTTCTGACATCATAAAGAAACAAGCAGACTTTCTGACATCATGTAGAAACAAGCAGACTCTTTCTGACATCATGAAAAAACAAGCATACTGTTTCTGACATCATGTAGAAACAAGCAGACTCTTTCTGACATCATCTAGAAACAAGCAGACTCTTTCTGACATCATGTAGAAACAAGCAGTCTCATTCTGACATCATCTAGAAACAAGCAGACTCTTTATGACATCATAAAGAAACAAGCAGACTTTCTGACATCATGTAGAAACAAGCAGACTCTTTCTGACATCATGTAGAAACAAGCAGACGCTTTCTGACATCATGTAGAAACAAGCAGACTCTTTCTGACATCATCTAGAAACAAGTAGTCTCCTTCTGACATCATAAAGAAACAAGCAGTTTGCCTCTGACATCATAAAGAACCAAGCAGTATCTTTCTGACATCATGTTGAAACAAGCAGTCTCCTTCTGACATCATAAAGAAACAAGCAGTATCTTTCTGCCATCATAAAGAAACAAGCAGTCTCCTTCTGATATCATGTAGAAACAAGCAGTCTCCTTCTGATATCATGTAGAAACAAGCAGTCTCCTGACATCATAAAGAAACAAGCAGTATCTTTCTGCCATCATAAAGAAACAAGCAGTCTCCTTCTGATTTCATGTAGAAACAAGCAGTCTCTTTCTGACATCATAAAGAAACAAGCAGACTCTTTCTGACATCATAAAGAAACAAGCAGACTTTCTGACATCATGTAGAAACAAGCACTCTTTCTGACATCAAGTAGAAACAAGCAGGCTTTCTGACATCATGTAAAGACAAGCAGACTCTTTCTGACATCATGTAGAAACAAGCAGACTCTTTATGAAATCTTCTAGAAACAAGCAGACTCTTTCTGACATCATGTAAAAGCAAGCAGTCTCATTCTGACATCATGTAGAAACAAGCAGACTCTTTATGACATCATAAAGAAACAAGCAGACTCTTTCTGACATCATGTAAAAACAAGCAGACTCTTTCTGACATCATGTAAAAACAAGCAGACTCTTTCTGACATCATGTAGAAACAAGCAGATGCTTTCTGACATGTAGAAACAAGCAGACTCTTTCTGATATCATGTAGAAACAAGATATATATGTCTGATATATATCAGAATATATATATGCTTGTTGAATATAAATCTTCATTAAAACCTTTAAATGTTCGTTTTTAAAAACGTTAAAATCATCATTAAAACGTTTAAATCTTCATTAAAACGTTTAAATGTTCGTTTTTAAAAACGTTAAAATCATCATTAAAACGTTAAAATCTTCATTAAAACATTAAAATGTTCATTAAAACGTTAAAATGTTCACTAAAACGTTAAAATCTTCATTAAAATGTTTAAATGTTCATTTTTAAAAATGTTAAAATTTTCATTAAAATGTTAAAATGTTCATTAAAACCTTAAAATGTTCATTAAAACGTTAAATACTTCATTAAAACATTTAAATGTTCATTAAAACATTAAAATGTTCATTTTTAAAAACGTTCAAATGTTCATTAAAATGTTTAAAGGTTCATTAAAACGATTAAATGTTCATTAAAACGTTAAAATGTTCATTAAAACTTTTGTGTTAGTTAAAATGTTAAAATGTTCATTAAAACGTTTAAATGTTCATTAAAACAATAAAATCTTCATTTTTAAAAACGTTAAAATGTTCATGAAAATGTTCAAATGTCCATTAAAACATTAAAATCTTCATTAAAACATTAAATTCTTCATTAAAACGTTAAAATGTTAATTAAAACATTAAAATGTTCATTTTTAAAAACGTTAAAATCATCATTAAAATGTTTAAATATTCATTTTTAAAAACATTAAAATGTTCATTAAAATGTTTAAATGTTCATTAAAACATAAATTCTTCATTTAAAAGTTTAAATGGTTCATTTTTAAAACATTAATAGGTTCATTAAAATGTTAAAATTTTAATTAAAACGTTAAATTGTTCATTAAAACGTTAAAATGTTTTAAAACAAGCAGACTCTTTCTGACATCATGTAAAAACAAGCATACTTTCTGACATCATCTAGAAACAAGCAGACTTTCTGACATGATGTAGAAACAAGCAGACTCTTTCTGACATCACAAAGAAACAAGCAGACTTTCTGACATCATGTAGAAACAAGCAGACTCTTTCTGACATCATGTAAAACAAGCAGACTCTTTCTGACATCATGTAGAAACAAGCAGACTCTTTCTGACATCATGTAAAAACAAGCAGACTCTTTCTGACATCATGTAGAAACAAGCAGTCTCATTCTGACATCATCTAGAAACAAGCAGACTCTTTCTGACATCATGTAGAAACAAGCAGACTCTTTCTGACATCATAAAGAAACAAGCAGACTTTCTGACATCATGTAGAAACAAGCAGACTCTTTCTGACATCATGAAAAAACAAGCAGACTCTTTCTGACATCATGTAGAAACAAGCAGACTCTTTCTGACATCATGTAGAAACAAGCAGACTTTCTGACATCATGTAAAAACAAGCAGACTCTTTCTGACATCATGTAGAAACAAGCACTCTTTCTGACATCATGTAGAAACAAGCAGACTTTCTGACATCATGTAAAAACAAGCAGACTCTTTCTGACATCATGTGGAAACAAGCAGACTCTTTATGACATCTTCTAGAAACAAGCAGACTCTTTCTGACATCATGTAAAAGCAAACAGTCTCATTCTGACATCATGTAGAAACAAGCAGACTCTTTATGACATCATAAAGAAACAAGCAGACTTTCTGACATCATGTAAAAACAAGCACACTCTTTCTGACATGTAAAAACAAGCAGACTCTTTCTGACATCATGTAGAAACAAGCAGATGCTTTCTGACATGTAGAAACAAGCAGACTCTTTCTGACATCATGTAGAAACAAGCAGACTATTTCTGACATCATAAAGAAACAAGCAGACTTTCTGACATCATGTAGAAACAAGCAGACTCTTTCTGACATCATGAAAAAACAAGCATACTCTTTCTGACATCATGTAGAAACAAGCAGACTCTTTCTGACATCATCTAGAAACAAGCAGACTCTTTCTGACATCATGTAGAAACAAGCAGTCTCATTCTGACATCATCTAGAAACAAGCAGACTCTTTATGACATCATAAAGAAACAAGCAGACTTTCTGACATCATGTAGAAACAAGCAGACTCTTTCTGACATCATGTAGAAACAAGCAGACTCTTTCTGACATTATGTAGAAACAAGCAGTCTCTTTCTGACATCATCTAGAAACAAGTAGTCACCTTCTGACATCATAAAGAAACAAGCAGTCTGCCTCTGACATCATAAAGAACCAAGCAGTATCTTTCTGACATCATGTAGAAACAATCCGTCTCTTTCTGACATCATGTTGAAACAAGCAGTCTCCTTCTGACATCATAAAGAAACAAGCAGTATCTTTCTGCCATCATAAAGAAACAAGCAGTCTCCTTCTGATATCATGTAGAAACAAGCAGTCTCCTTCTGATATCATGTAGAAACAAGCAGTCTCCTGACATCATAAAGAAACAAGCAGTATCTTTCTGACATCATAAAGAAACAAGCAGTCTCCTTCTGATATCATGTAGAAACAAGCAGTCTCCTTCTGATTTCATGTAGAAACAAGCAGTCTCTTTCTGACATCATAAAGAAACAAGCAGACTCTTTCTGATATCATAAAGAAACAAGCAGACTTTCTGACATCATGTAGAAACAAGCACTCTTTCTGACATCAAGTAGAAACAAGCAGACTTTCTGACATCATGTAAAGACAAGCAGACTCTTTCTGACATCATGTAGAAACAAGCAGACTCTTTATGAAATCTTCTAGAAACAAGCAGACTCTTTCTGACATCATGTAAAAGCAACCAGTCTCATTCTGACATCATGTAGAAACAAGCAGACTCTTTATGACATCATAAAGAAACAAGCAGACTCTTTCTGACATCATAAAGAAACAAGCAGACTTTCTGACATCATGTAGAAACAAGCAGACTCTTTCTGACATCATGAAAAAACAAGCAGACTCTTTCTGACATCATGTAGAAACAAGCAGACTCTTTCTGACGTCATGTAAAAACAAGCAGACTTTCTGACATCATGTAAAAACAATCAGATTCTTTCTGACATCATGTAGAAACAAGCACTCTTTCTGACATCATGTAGAAACAAGCAGACTTTCTGACATCATGTAAAAACAAGCAGACTCTTTCTGACATCATGTAGAAACAAGCAGACTCTTTCTGACATCATGTAAAAGCAAGCAGTCACATTCTGACATCATGTAGAAACAAGCAGACTCTTTATGACATCATAAAGAAACAAGCAGACTCTTTCTGACATCATGTAAAAACAAGCACACTCTTTCTGACATCATGTAAAAACAAGCAGACTCTTTCTGACATCATGTAGAAACAAGCAGATGCTTTCTGACATCATGTAGAAACAAGCAGACTCTTTCTGACATCATAAAGAAACAAGCAGACTTTCTGACATCATGTAGAAACAAGCAGACTCTTTCTGACATCATGAAAAAACAAGCATACTGTTTCTGACATCATGTAGAAACAAGCAGACTCTTTCTGACATCATCTAGAAACAAGCAGACTCTTTCTGACATCATGTAGAAACAAGCAGTCTCATTCTGACATCATCTAGAAACAAGCAGACTCTTTATGACATCATAAAGAAACAAGCAGACTTTCTGACATCATGTAGAAACAAGCAGACTCTTTCTGACATCATGTAGAAAGAAGCAAACGCTTTCTGACATCATGTAGAAACAAGCAGACTCTTTCTGACATCATCTAGAAACAAGTAGTCTCCTTCTGACATCATAAAGAAACAAGCAGTTTGCCTCTGACATCATAAAGAACCAAGCAGTATCTTTCTGACATCATGTTGAAACAAGCAGTCTCCTTCTGACATCATAAAGAAACAAGCAGTATCTTTCTGCCATCATAAAGAAACAAGCAGTCTCCTTCTGATATCATGTAGAAACAAGCAGTCTCCTTCTGATATCATGTAGAAACAAGCAGACTCTTTCTGACATCATGTAGAAACAAGCAGACTCTTTCTGACATTATGTAGAAACAAGCAGTCTCTTTCTGACATCATCTAGAAACAAGTAGTCACCTTCTGACATCATAAAGAAACAAGCAGTCTGCCTCTGACATCATAAAGAACCAAGCAGTATCTTTCTGACATCATGTAGAAACAATCAGTCTCTTTCTGACATCATGTTGAAACAAGCAGTCTCCTTCTGACATCATAAAGAAACAAGCAGTATCTTTCTGCCATCATAAAGAAACAAGCAGTCTCCTTCTGATATCATGTAGAAACAAGCAGTCTCCTTCTGATATCATGTAGAAACAAGCAGTCTCCTGACATCATAAAGAAACAAGCAGTATCTTTCTGACATCATAAAGAAACAAGCAGTCTCCTTCTGATATCATGTAGAAACAAGCAGTCTCCTTCTGATTTCATGTAGAAACAAGCAGTCTCTTTCTGACATCATAAAGAAACAAGCAGACTCTTTCTGATATCATAAAGAAACAAGCAGACTTTCTGACATCATGTAGAAACAAGCACTCTTTCTGACATCAAGTAGAAACAAGCAGACTTTCTGACATCATGTAAAGACAAGCAGACTCTTTCTGACATCATGTAGAAACAAGCAGACTCTTTATGAAATCTTCTAGAAACAAGCAGACTCTTTCTGACATCATGTAAAAGCAACCAGTCTCATTCTGACATCATGTAGAAACAAGCAGACTCTTTATGACATCATAAAGAAACAAGCAGACTCTTTCTGACATCATAAAGAAACAAGCAGACTTTCTGACATCATGTAGAAACAAGCAGACTCTTTCTGACATCATGAAAAAACAAGCAGACTCTTTCTGACATCATGTAGAAACAAGCAGACTCTTTCTGACGTCATGTAAAAACAAGCAGACTTTCTGACATCATGTAAAAACAATCAGATTCTTTCTGACATCATGTAGAAACAAGCACTCTTTCTGACATCATGTAGAAACAAGCAGACTTTCTGACATCATGTAAAAACAAGCAGACTCTTTCTGACATCATGTAGAAACAAGCAGACTCTTTCTGACATCATGTAAAAGCAAGCAGTCTCATTCTGACATCATGTAGAAACAAGCAGACTCTTTATGACATCATAAAGAAACAAGCAGACTCTTTCTGACATCATGTAAAAACAAGCACACTCTTTCTGACATCATGTAAAAACAAGCAGACTCTTTCTGACATCATGTAGAAACAAGCAGATGCTTTCTGACATCATGTAGAAACAAGCAGACTCTTTCTGACATCATAAAGAAACAAGCAGACTTTCTGACATCATGTAGAAACAAGCAGACTCTTTCTGACATCATGAAAAAACAAGCATACTGTTTCTGACATCATGTAGAAACAAGCAGACTCTTTCTGACATCATCTAGAAACAAGCAGACTCTTTCTGACATCATGTAGAAACAAGCAGTCTCATTCTGACATCATCTAGAAACAAGCAGACTCTTTATGACATCATAAAGAAACAAGCAGACTTTCTGACATCATGTAGAAACAAGCAGACTCTTTCTGACATCATGTAGAAACAAGCAGACGCTTTCTGACATCATGTAGAAACAAGCAGACTCTTTCTGACATCATCTAGAAACAAGTAGTCTCCTTCTGACATCATAAAGAAACAAGCAGTTTGCCTCTGACATCATAAAGAACCAAGCAGTATCTTTCTGACATCATGTTGAAACAAGCAGTCTCCTTCTGACATCATAAAGAAACAAGCAGTATCTTTCTGCCATCATAAAGAAACAAGCAGTCTCCTTCTGATATCATGTAGAAACAAGCAGTCTCCTTCTGATATCATGTAGAAACAAGCAGTCTCCTGACATCATAAAGAAACAAGCAGTATCTTTCTGCCATCATAAAGAAACAAGCAGTCTCCTTCTGATTTCATGTAGAAACAAGCAGTCTCTTTCTGACATCATAAAGAAACAAGCAGACTCTTTCTGACATCATAAAGAAACAAGCAGACTTTCTGACATCATGTAGAAACAAGCACTCTTTCTGACATCAAGTAGAAACAAGCAGACTTTCTGACATCATGTAAAGACAAGCAGACTCTTTCTGACATCATGTAGAAACAAGCAGACTCTTTATGAAATCTTCTAGAAACAAGCAGACTCTTTCTGACATCATGTAAAAGCAAGCAGTCTCATTCTGACATCATGTAGAAACAAGCAGACTCTTTATGACATCATAAAGAAACAAGCAGACTCTTTCTGACATCATGTAAAAACAAGCAGACTCTTTCTGACATCATGTAAAAACAAGCAGACTCTTTCTGACATCATGTAGAAACAAGCAGATGCTTTCTGACATGTAGAAACAAGCAGACTCTTTCTGATATCATGTAGAAACAAGATATATATGTCTGATATATATCAGAATATATATATGCTTGTTGAATATAAATCTTCATTAAAACCTTTAAATGTTCATTTTTAAAAACGTTAAAATCATCATTAAAACGTTTAAATCTTCATTAAAACGTTTAAATGTTCGTTTTTAAAAACGTTAAAATCATCATTAAAACGTTAAAATCTTCATTAAAACATTAAAATGTTCATTAAAACGTTAAAATGTTCACTAAAACGTTAAAATCTTCATTAAAATGTTTAAATGTTCATTTTTAAAAATGTTAAAATTTTCATTAAAATGTTAAAATGTTCATTAAAACCTTAAAATGTTCATTAAAACGTTAAATACTTCATTAAAACATTTAAATGTTCATTAAAACATTAAAATGTTCATTTTTAAAAACGTTCAAATGTTCATTAAAATGTTTAAAGGTTCATTAAAACGATTAAATGTTCATTAAAACGTTAAAATGTTCATTAAAACTTTTAAGTGTTAATTAAAATGTTAAAATGTTCATTAAAACGTTTAAATGTTCATTAAAACATTAAAATCTTCATTTTTAAAAACGTTAAAATGTTCATGAAAATGTTCAAATGTCCATTAAAACATTAAAATCTTCATTAAAACATTAAATTCTTCATTAAAACGTTAAAATGTTAATTAAAACATTAAAATGTTCATTTTTAAAAACGTTAAAATCATCATTAAAATGTTTAAATATTCATTTTTAAAAACATTAAAATGTTCATTAAAATGTTTAAATGTTCATTAAAACATAAATTCTTCATTTAAAAGTTTAAATGGTTCATTTTTAAAACATTAATAGGTTCATTAAAATGTTAAAATTTTAATTAAAACGTTAAATTGTTCATTAAAACGTTAAAATGTTTTAAAACAAGCAGACTCTTTCTGACATCATGTAAAAACAAGCATACTTTCTGACATCATCTAGAAACAAGCAGACTTTCTGACATCATGTAGAAACAAGCAGACTCTTTCTGACATCACAAAGAAACAAGCAGACTTTCTGACATCATGTAGAAACAAGCAGACTCTTTCTGACATCATGTAAAACAAGCAGACTCTTTCTGACATCATGTAGAAACAAGCAGACTCTTTCTGACATCATGTAAAAACAAGCAGACTCTTTCTGACATCATGTAGAAACAAGCAGTCTCATTCTGACATCATCTAGAAACAAGCAGACTCTTTCTGACATCATGTAGAAACAAGCAGACCCTTTCTGACATCATAAAGAAACAAGCAGACTTTCTGACATCATGTAGAAACAAGCAGACTCTTTCTGACATCATGAAAAAACAAGCAGACTCTTTCTGACATCATGTAGAAACAAGCAGACTTTCTGACATCATGTAAAAACAATCAGACTCTTTCTGACATCATGTAGAAACAAGCACTCTTTCTGACATCATGTAGAAACAAGCAGACTTTCTGACATCATGTAAAAACAAGCAGACTCTTTCTGACATCATGTAGAAACAAGCAGACTCTTTATGACATCTTCTAGAAACAAGCAGACTCTTTCTGACATCATGTAAAAGCAAGCAGTCTCATTCTGACATCATTTAGAAACAAGCAGACTCTTTATGACATCATAAAGAAACAAGCAGACTTTCTGACATCATGTAAAAACAAGCACACTCTTTCTGACATCATGTAAAAACAAGCAGACTCTTTCTGACATCATGTAGAAACAAGCAGATGCTTTCTGACATGTAGAAACAAGCAGACTATTTCTGACATCATGTAGAAACAAGCAGACTATTTCTGACATCATAAAGAAACAAGCAGACTTTCTGACATCATGTAGAAACAAGCAGACTCTTTCTGACATCATGAAAAAACAAGCATACTCTTTCTGACATCATGTAGAAACAAGCAGACTCTTTCTGACATCATCTAGAAACAAGCAGACTCTTTCTGACATCATGTAGAAACAAGCAGTCTCATTCTGACATCATCTAGAAACAAGCAGACTCTTTATGACATCATAAAGAAACAAGCAGACTTTCTGACATCATGTAGAAACAAGCAGACTCTTTCTGACATCATGTAGAAACAAGCAGACACTTTCTGACATCATGTAGAAACAAGCAGTCTCTTTCTGATATCATCTAGAAACAAGTAGTCACCTTCTGACATCATAAAGAAACAAGCAGTCTGCCTCTGACATCATAAAGAACCAAGCAGTATCTTTCTGACATCATTTTCCATTCCATTCCATTCCATTTATTTGATAAAGCACATTTAAAAACAGCATGTGAGCTGACCAAAGTGCTGTACAGGGGTAAAAACATATAAGGTTAAAAGAATAATATAAAAGAATAAAACAACTAGAGCAGAACAAAAAGAACCATGAGAAGTCAATAAAATCAGTCAAAGAACAGTGTAAATAAACATCATGTAGAAACAATCAGTCTCTTTCTGACATCATGTTGAAACAAGCAGTCTCCTTCTGACATCATAAAGAAACAAGCAGTATCTTTCTGCCATCATAAAGAAACAAGCAGTCTCCTTCTGATATCATGTAGAAACAAGCAGTCTCCTTCTGATATCATGTAGAAACAAGCAGTCTCCTGACATCATAAAGAAACAAGCAGTATCTTTCTGACATCATAAAGAAACAAGCAGTCTCCTTCTGATATCATGTAGAAACAAGCAGTCTCCTTCTGATTTCATGTAGAAACAAGCAGTCTCTTTCTGACATCATAAAGAAACAAGCAGACTCTTTCTGATATCATAAAGAAACAAGCAGACTTTCTGACATCATGTAGAAACAAGCACTCTTTCTGACATCAAGTAGAAACAAGCAGACTTTCTGACATCATGTAAAGACAAGCAGACTCTTTCTGACATCATGTAGAAACAAGCAGACTCTTTATGAAATTTTCTAGAAACACGCAGACTCTTTCTGACATCATGTAAAAGCAAGCAGTCTCATTCTGACATCATGTAGAAACAAGCAGACTCTTTATGACATCATAAAGAAACAAGCAGACTCTTTCTGACATCATGTAAAAACAAGCAGACTCTTTCTGACATCATGTAAAAACAAGCAGACTCTTTCTGACATCATGTAGAAACAAGCAGATGCTTTCTGACATGTAGAAACAAGCAGACTCTTTCTGATATCATGTAGAAACAAGATATATATGTCTGATATATATCAGAATATATATATGCTTGTTGAATATAAATCTTCATTAAAACCTTTAAATGTTCGTTTTTAAAAACGTTAAAATCATCATTAAAACGTTTAAATCTTCATTAAAACGTTTAAATGTTCGTTTTTAAAAACGTTA
The DNA here is from genome assembly GCF_043380555.1 of Nothobranchius furzeri. NCBI lineage: Eukaryota > Metazoa > Chordata > Actinopteri > Cyprinodontiformes > Nothobranchiidae > Nothobranchius > Nothobranchius furzeri. The sequence continues at coordinate 46,642,994 of NC_091751.1, read as the reverse complement.
AAATCATCATTAAAACGTTAAAATCTTCATTAAAACATTAAAATGTTCATTAAAACGTTAAAATGTTCACTAAAACGTTAAAATCTTCATTAAAATGTTTAAATGTTCATTTTTAAAAATGTTAAAATTTTCATTAAAATGTTAAAATGTTCATTAAAACCTTAAAATGTTCATTAAAACGTTAAATACTTAATTAAAACATTTAAATGTTCATTAAAACATTAAAATGTTCATTTTTAAAAACGTTCAAATGTTCATTAAAATGTTTAAAGGTTCATTAAAACGATTAAATGTTCATTAAAACGTTAAAATGTTCATTAAAACTTTTAAGTGTTAATTAAAATGTTAAAATGTTCATTAAAACGTTTAAATGTTCATTAAAACATTAAAATCTTCATTTTTAAAAACGTTAAAATGTTCATGAAAATGTTCAAATGTCCATTAAAACGTTAAATTCTTCATTAAAACATTAAAATCTTCATTAAAACATTAAATTCTTCATTAAAACGTTAAAATGTTAATTAAAACATTAAAATGTTCATTTTTAAAAACGTTAAAATCATCATTAAAATGTTTAAATATTCATTTTTAAAAACATTAAAATGTTCATTAAAATGTTTAAATGTTCATTAAAACATAAATTCTTCATTTAAAAGTTTAAATGGTTCATTTTTAAAACATTAATAGGTTCATTAAAATGTTAAAATTTTAATTAAAACGTTAAATTGTTCATTAAAACGTTAAAATGTTTTAAAACAAGCAGACTCTTTCTGACATCATGTAAAAACAAGCATACTTTCTGACATCACAAAGAAACAAGCAGACTTTCTGACATCATGTAGAAACAAGCAGACTCTTTCTGACATCATGTAAAACAAGCAGACTCTTTCTGACATCATGTAGAAACAAGCAGACTCTTTCTGACATCATGTAAAAACAAGCAGACTCTTTCTGACATCATGTAGAAACAAGCAGTCTCATTCTGACATCATCTAGAAACAAGCAGACTCTTTCTGACATCATGTAGAAACAAGCAGACCCTTTCTGACATCATAAAGAAACAAGCAGACTTTCTGACATCATGTAGAAACAAGCAGACTCTTTCTGACATCATGAAAAAACAAGCAGACTCTTTCTGACATCATGTAGAAACAAGCAGACTCTTTCTGACATCATGTAGAAACAAGCAGACTTTCTGACATCATGTAAAAACAATCAGACTCTTTCTGACATCATGTAGAAACAAGCACTCTTTCTGACATCATGTAGAAACAAGCAGACTTTCTGACATCATGTAAAAACAAGCAGACTCTTTCTGACATCATGTAGAAACAAGCAGACTCTTTATGACATCTTCTAGAAACAAGCAGACTCTTTCTGACATCATGTAAAAGCAAGCAGTCTCATTCTGAAATCATGTAGAAACAAGCAGACTCTTTATGACATCATAAAGAAACAAGCAGACTTTCTGACATCATGTAAAAACAAGCACACTCTTTCTGACATCATGTAAAAACAAGCAGACTCTTTCTGACATCATGTAGAAACAAGCAGATGCTTTCTGACATGTAGAAACAAGCAGACTCTTTCTGACATCATGTAGAAACAAGCAGACTATTTCTGACATCATAAAGAAACAAGCAGACTTTCTGACATCATGTAGAAACAAGCAGACTCTTTCTGACATCATGAAAAAACAAGCATACTCTTTCTGACATCATGTAGAAACAAGCAGACTCTTTCTGACATCATCTAGAAACAAGCAGACTCTTTCTGACATCATGTAGAAACAAGCAGTCTCATTCTGACATCATCTAGAAACAAGCAGACTCTTTATGACATCATAAAGAAACAAGCAGACTTTCTGACATCATGTAGAAACAAGCAGACTCTTTCTGACATCATGTAGAAACAAGCAGACTCTTTCTGATATCATCTAGAAACAAGTAGTCACCTTCTGACATCATAAAGAAACAAGCAGTCTGCCTCTGACATCATAAAGAACCAAGCAGTATCTTTCTGACATCATTTTCCATTCCATTCCATTCCATTTATTTGATAAAGCACATTTAAAAACAGCATGTGAGCTGACCAAAGTGCTGTACAGGGGTAAAAACATATAAGGTTAAAAGAATAATATAAAAGAATAAAACAACTAGAGAAGAACAAAAAGAACCATGAGAAGTCAATAAAATCAGTCAAAGAACAGTGTAAATAAACATCATGTAGAAACAATCAGTCTCTTTCTGACATCATGTTGAAACAAGCAGTCTCCTTCTGACATCATAAAGAAACAAGCAGTATCTTTCTGCCATCATAAAGAAACAAGCAGTCTCCTTCTGATATCATGTAGAAACAAGCAGTCTCCTTCTGATATCATGTAGAAACAAGCAGTCTCCTGACATCATAAAGAAACAAGCAGTATCTTTCTGACATCATAAAGAAACAAGCAGTCTCCTTCTGATATCATGTAGAAACAAGCAGTCTCCTTCTGATTTCATGTAGAAACAAGCAGTCTCTTTCTGACATCATAAAGAAACAAGCAGACTCTTTCTGATATCATAAAGAAACAAGCAGACTTTCTGACATCATGTAGAAACAAGCACTCTTTCTGACATCAAGTAGAAACAAGCAGACTTTCTGACATCATGTAAAGACAAGCAGACTCTTTCTGACATCATGTAGAAACAAGCAGACTCTTTATGAAATCTTCTAGAAACACGCAGACTCTTTCTGACATCATGTAAAAGCAAGCAGTCTCATTCTGACATCATGTAGAAACAAGCAGACTCTTTATGACATCATAACGAAACAAGCAGACTCTTTCTGACATCATGTAAAAACAAGCAGACTCTTTCTGACATCATGTAAAAACAAGCAGACTCTTTCTGACATCATGTAGAAACAAGCAGATGCTTTCTGACATGTAGAAACAAGCAGACTCTTTCTGATATCATGTAGAAACAAGATATATATGTCTGATATATATCAGAATATATATATGCTTGTTGAATATAAATCTTCATTAAAACCTTTAAATGTTCGTTTTTAAAAACGTTAAAATCATCATTAAAACGTTTAAATCTTCATTAAAATGTTTAAATGTTCGTTTTTAAAAACGTTAAAATCATCATTAAAACGTTAAAATCTTCATTAAAACATTAAAATGTTCATTAAAACGTTAAAATGTTCACTAAAACGTTAAAATCTTCATTAAAATGTTTAAATGTTCATTTTTAAACATGTTAAAATTTTCATTAAAATGTTAAAATGTTCATTAAAACCTTAAAATGTTCATTAAAACGTTAAATACTTCATTAAAACGTTTAAATGTTCATTAAAACATTAAAATGTTCATTTTTAAAAACGTTCAAATGTTCATTAAAATGTTTAAAGGTTCATTAAAACGATTAAATGTTCATTAAAACGTTAAAATGTTCATTAAAACTTTTAAATGTTAATTAAAATGTTAAAATGTTCATTAAAACGTTTAAATGTTCATTAAAACGTTAAAATCTTCATTTTTAAAAACGTTAAAATGTTCATGAAAATGTTCAAATGTCCATTAAAACGTTAAATTCTTCATTAAAACATTAAAATCTTCATTAAAACATTAAATTCTTCATTAAAACGTTAAAATGTTAATTAAAACATTAAAATGTTCATTTTTAAAAACGTTAAAATAATCATTAAAATGTTTAAATAATCATTTTTAAAAACATTAAATTCTTCATTTAAAAGTTTAAATGTTCATTAAAACATTAAATTCTTCATTTAAAAGTTTAAATGTTCATTTTTAAAACATTTATAGGTTCATTAAAATGTTAAAATTTTAATTAAAACGTTAAAATGTTCATTAAAACGTTAAAATGTTTTAAAACAAGCAGACACTTTCTGACATCATGTAAAAACAAGCATACTTTCTGACATCATCTAGAAACAAGCAGACTTTCTGACATCATGTAGAAACAAGCAGACTCTTTCTGACATCACAAAGAAACAAGCAGACTTTCTGACATCATGTAGAAACAAGCAGACTCTTTCTGACATCATGTAGAAACAAGCAGACTCTTTCTGACATCATAAAGAAACAAGCAGACTTTCTGACATCATGTAGAAAAAAGCAGACTCTTTCTGACATCATGTAAAAACAAGCAGACTTTCTGACATCATGTAAAAACAATCAGATTCTTTCTGACATCATGTAGAAACAAGCACTCTTTCTGACATCATGTAGAAACAAGCAGACTTTCTGACATCATGTAAAAACAAGCAGACTCTTTCTGACATCATGTAGAAACAAGCAGACTCTTTATGACATCTTCTAGAAACAAGCAGACTCTTTCTGACATCATGTAAAAGCAAGCAGTCTCATTCTGACATCATGTAGAAACAAGCAGACTCTTTATGACATCATAAAGAAACAAGCAGACTCTTTCTGACATCATGTAAAAACAAGCACACTCTTTCTGACATCATGTAAAAACAAGCAGACTCTTTCTGACATCATGTAGAAACAAGCAGACTCTTTCTGACATCATGTAGAAACAAGCAGACTCTTTCTGACATCATAAAGAAACAAGCAGACATTCTGACATCATGTAGAAACAAGCAGACTCTTTCTGACATCATGAAAAAACAAGCATACTCTTTCTGACATCATGTAGAAACAAGCAGACTCTTTCTGACATCATCTAGAAACAAGCAGACTCTTTCTGACATCATGTAGAAACAAGCAGTCTCATTCTGACATCATCTAGAAACAAGCAGACTCTTTATGACATCATAAAGAAACAAGCAGACTTCCTGACATTGTGTAAAAACAAGCAGACTCTTTCTGACATCATATAGAAACAAGCAGACGCTTTCTGACATCATGTAGAAACAAGCAGACTCTTTCTGACATCATCTAGAAACAAGTAGTCTCCTTCTGACATCATAAAGAAACAAGCAGTCTGCCTCTGACATCATAAAGGACCAAGCAGTATCTTTCTGACATCATGTAGAAACAATCAGTCTCTTTCTGACATCATGTTGAAACAAGCAGTCTCCTTCTGACATCATAAAGAAACAAGCAGTATCTTTCTGCCATCATAAAGAAACAAGCAGTCTCCTTCTGATTTCATGTAGAAACAAGCAGTCTCTTTCTGACATCACAAAGAAACAAGCAGACTCTTTCTGACATCATAAAGAAACAAGCAGACTTTCTGACATCATGTAGAAACAAGCACTCTTTCTGACATCAAGTAGAAACAAGCAGACTTTCTGACATCATGTAAAGACAAGCAGACTCTTTCTGACATCATGTAGAAACAAGCAGACTCTTTATGACATCATGTAGAAACAAGCAGATGCTTTCTGACATGTAGAAACAAGCAGACTCTTTCTGATATCATGTAGAAACAAGATATATATGTCTGATATAAATCAGAATATATATATGCTTGTTGAATATAAATCTTCATTAAAACCTTTAAATGTTCGTTTTTAAAAACGTTAAAATCATCATTAAAACGTTTAAATCTTCATTAAAATGTTTAAATGTTCGTTTTTAAAAACGTTAAAATCATCATTAAAACGTTAAAATCTTCATTAAAACATTAAAATGTTCATTAAAACGTTAAAATGTTCACTAAAACGTTAAAATCTTCATTAAAATGTTTAAATGTTCATTTTTAAAAATGTTAAAATTTTCATTAAAATGTTAAAATGTTCATTAAAACCTTAAAATGTTCATTAAAACGTTAAATACTTCATTAAAACGTTTAAATGTTCATTAAAACATTAAAATGTTCATTTTTAAAAACGTTCAAATGTTCATTAAAATGTTTAAAGGTTCATTAAAACGATTAAATGTTCATTAAAACGCTAAAATGTTCATTAAAACTTTTAAATGTTAATTAAAATGTTAAAATGTTCATTAAAACGTTTAAATGTTCATTAAAACGTTAAAATCTTCCTTTTTAAAAACGTTAAAATGTTCATGAAAATGTTCAAATGTCTATTAAAACGTTAAATTCTTCATTAAAACATTAAAATCTTCATTAAAACGTTAAATTCTTCATTAAAACGTTAAAATGTTAATTAAAACATTAAAATGTTCATTTTTAAAAACGTTAAAATCATCATTAAAATGTTTAAATATTCATTTTTAAAAACATTAAATTCTTCATTTAAAAGTTTAAATGTTCATTAAAACATTAAATTCTTCATTTAATAGTTTAAATGTTCATTTTTAAAACATTTATAGGTTCATTAAAATGTTAAAATTTTAATTAAAACGTTAAAATGTTCATTAAAACGTTAAAATGTTTTAAAACAAGCAGACTCTTTCTGACATCATGTAAAAACAAGCATACTTTCTGACATCATCTAGAAACAAGCAGACTTTCTGACATCATGTAGAAACAAGCAGACTCTTTCTGACATCACAAAGAAACAAGCAGACTCTTTCTGACATCATGTAGAAACAAGCAGACTCTTTCTGACATCATAAAGAAACAAGCAGACTTTCTGACATCATGTAGAAACAAGCAGACTCTTTCTGACATCATGAAAAAACAAGCAGACTCTTTCTGACATCATGTAGAAAAAAGCAGACTCTTTCTGACATCATGTAAAAACAAGCAGACTTTCTGACATCATGTAAAAACAATCAGATTCTTTCTGACATCATGTAGAAACAAGCACTCTTTCTGACATCATGTAGAAACAAGCAGTCTCATTCTGACATCATCTAGAAACAAGCAGACTCTTTATGACATCATAAAGAAACAAGCAGACTTCCTGACATTGTGTAAAAACAAGCAGACTCTTTCTGACATCATATAGAAACAAGCAGACGCTTTCTGACATCATGTAGAAACAAGCAGACTCTTTCTGACATCATCTAGAAACAAGTAGTCTCCTTCTGACATCATAAAGAAACAAGCAGTCTGCCTCTGACATCATAAAGGACCAAGCAGTATCTTTCTGACATCATGTAGAAACAATCAGTCTCTTTCTGACATCATGTTGAAACAAGCAGTCTCCTTCTGACATCATAAAGAAACAAGCAGTATCTTTCTGCCATCATAAAGAAACAAGCAGTCTCCTTCTGATTTCATGTAGAAACAAGCAGTCTCTTTCTGACATCACAAAGAAACAAGCAGACTCTTTCTGACATCATAAAGAAACAAGCAGACTTTCTGACATCATGTAGAAACAAGCACTCTTTCTGACATCAAGTAGAAACAAGCAGACTTTCTGACATCATGTAAAGACAAGCAGACTCTTTCTGACATCATGTAGAAACAAGCAGACTCTTTATGACATCATGTAGAAACAAGCAGATGCTTTCTGACATGTAGAAACAAGCAGACTCTTTCTGATATCATGTAGAAACAAGATATATATGTCTGATATAAATCAGAATATATATATGCTTGTTGAATATAAATCTTCATTAAAACCTTTAAATGTTCGTTTTTAAAAACGTTAAAATCATCATTAAAACGTTTAAATCTTCATTAAAATGTTTAAATGTTCGTTTTTAAAAACGTTAAAATCATCATTAAAACGTTAAAATCTTCATTAAAACATTAAAATGTTCATTAAAACGTTAAAATGTTCACTAAAACGTTAAAATCTTCATTAAAATGTTTAAATGTTCATTTTTAAAAATGTTAAAATTTTCATTAAAATGTTAAAATGTTCATTAAAACCTTAAAATGTTCATTAAAACGTTAAATACTTCATTAAAACGTTTAAATGTTCATTAAAACATTAAAATGTTCATTTTTAAAAACGTTCAAATGTTCATTAAAATGTTTAAAGGTTCATTAAAACGATTAAATGTTCATTAAAACGCTAAAATGTTCATTAAAACTTTTAAATGTTAATTAAAATGTTAAAATGTTCATTAAAACGTTTAAATGTTCATTAAAACGTTAAAATCTTCCTTTTTAAAAACGTTAAAATGTTCATGAATATGTTCAAATGTCTATTAAAACGTTAAATTCTTCATTAAAACATTAAAATCTTCATTAAAACGTTAAATTCTTCATTAAAACGTTAAAATGTTAATTAAAACATTAAAATGTTCATTTTTAAAAACGTTAAAATCATCATTAAAATGTTTAAATATTCATTTTTAAAAACATTAAATTCTTCATTTAAAAGTTTAAATGTTCATTAAAACATTAAATTCTTCATTTAATAGTTTAAATGTTCATTTTTAAAACATTTATAGGTTCATTAAAATGTTAAAATTTTAATTAAAACGTTAAAATGTTCATTAAAACGTTAAAATGTTTTAAAACAAGCAGACTCTTTCTGACATCATGTAAAAACAAGCATACTTTCTGACATCATCTAGAAACAAGCAGACTTTCTGACATCATGTAGAAACAAGCAGACTCTTTCTGACATCACAAAGAAACAAGCAGACTCTTTCTGACATCATGTAGAAACAAGCAGACTCTTTCTGACATCATAAAGAAACAAGCAGACTTTCTGACATCATGTAGAAACAAGCAGACTCTTTCTGACATCATGAAAAAACAAGCAGACTCTTTCTGACATCATGTAGAAAAAAGCAGACTCTTTCTGACATCATGTAAAAACAAGCAGACTTTCTGACATCATGTAAAAACAATCAGATTCTTTCTGACATCATGTAGAAACAAGCACTCTTTCTGACATCATGTAGAAACAAGCAGACTTTCTGACATCATGTAAAAACAAGCAGACTCTTTCTGACATCATGTAGAAACAAGCAGACTCTTTATGACATCATAAAGAAACAAGCAGACTCTTTCTGACATCATGTAAAAACAAGCACACTCTTTCTGACATCATGTAAAAACAAGCAGACTCTTTCTGACATCATGTAGAAACAAGCAGACTCTTTCTGACATCATGTAGAAACAAGCAGACTCTTTCTGACATCATAAAGAAACAAGCAGACTTTCTGACATCATGTAGAAACAAGCAGACTCTTTCTGACATCATGAAAAAACAAGCATACTCTTTCTGACATCATGTAGAAACAAGCAGACTCTTTCTGACATCATCTAGAAACAAGCAGACTCTTTCTGACATCATGTAGAAACAAGCAGTCTCATTCTGACATCATCTAGAAACAAGCAGACTCTTTCTGACATCATGTAGAAACAAGCAGACGCTTTCTGACATGTAGAAACAAGCAGACTCTTTCTGACATCATCTAGAAACAAGTAGTCTCCTTCTGACATCATAAAGAAACAAGCAGTCTGCCTCTGACATCATAAAGAACCAAGCAGTATCTTTCTGACATCATGTAGAAACAATCAGTCTCTTTCTGGCATCATGTTGAAACAAGCAGTCTCCTTCTGACATCATAAAGAAACAAGCAGTATCTTTCTGCCATCATAAAGAAACAAGCAGTCTCCTTCTGATTTCATGTAGAAACAAGCAGTCTCTTTCTGACATCACAAAGAAACAAGCAGACTCTTTCTGACATCATAAAGAAACAAGCAGACTTTCTGACATCATGTAGAAACAAGCACTCTTTCTGACATCAAGTAGAAACAAGCAGACTTTCTGACATCATGTAAAGACAAGCAGACTCTTTCTGACATCATGTAGAAACAAGCAGACTCTTTATGAAATCTTCTAGAAACAAGCAGACTCTTTCTGACATCATGTAAAAGCAAGCAGTCTCATTCTGACATCATGTAGAAACAAGCAGACTCTTTATGACATCATAAAGAAACAAGCAGACTCTTTCTGACATCATGTAAAAACAAGCAGACTCTTTCTGACATCATGTAAAAACAAGCAGACTCTTTCTGACATCATGTAGAAACAAGCAGATGCTTTCTGACATGTAGAAACAAGCAGACTCTTTCTGACATCATGTAGAAACAAGCAGACTCTTTCTGACATCATGTAGAAACAAGCAGACTCTTTCTGACATCATAAAGAAACAAGCAGACTTTCTGACATCATGTAGAAACAAGCAGACTCTTTCTGACATCATGAAAAAACAAGCATACTCTTTCTGACATCATGTAGAAACAAGCAGAGTCTTTCTGACATCATCTAGAAACAAGCAGACTCTTTCTGACATCATGTAGAAACAAGCAGTCTCATTCTGACATCATCTAGAAACAAGCAGACTCTTTATGACATCATAAAGAAACAAGCAGACTTCCTGACATTGTGTAAAAACAAGCAGACTCTTTCTGACATCATGTAGAAACAAGCAGACGCTTTCTGACATCATGTAGAAACAAGCAGACTCTTTCTGACATCATCTAGAAACAAGTAGTCTCCTTCTGACATCATAAAGAAACAAGCAGTCTGCCTCTGACATCATAAAGAACCAAGCAGTATCTTTCTGACATCATGTAGAAACAATCAGTCTCTTTCTGACATGATGTTGAAAGAAGCAGTCTCCTTCTGACATCATAAAGAAACAAGCAGTATCTTTCTGCCATCATAAAGAAACAAGCAGTCTCCTTCTTATTTCATGTAGAAACAAGCAGTCTCTTTCTGACATCACAAAGAAACAAGCAGACTCTTTCTGACATCATAAAGAAACAAGCAGACTTTCTGACATCATGTAGAAACAAGCACTCTTTCTGACATCAAGTAGAAACAAGCAGACTTTCTGACATCATGTAAAGACAAGCAGACTCTTTCTGACATCATGTAGAAACAAGCAGACTCTTTATGAAATCTTCTAGAAACAAGCAGACTCTTTCTGACATCATGTAAAAGCAAGCAGTCTCATTCTGACATCATGTAGAAACAAGCAGACTCTTTATGACATCATAAAGAAACAAGCAGACTCTTTCTGACATCATGTAAAAACAAGCAGACTCTTTCTGACATCATGTAAAAACAAGCAGACTCTTTCTGACATCATGTAGAAACAAGCAGATGCTTTCTGACATGTAGAAACAAGCAGACTCTTTCTGATATCATGTAGAAACAAGATATATATGTCTGATATATATCAGAATATATATATGCTTGTTGAATATAAATCTTCATTAAAACCTTTAAATGTTCGTTTTTAAAAACGTTAAAATCATCATTAAAACGTTTAAATCTTCATTAAAACGTTTAAATGTTCGTTTTTAAAAACGTTAAAATCATCATTAAAACGTTAAAATCTTCATTAAAACATTAAAATGTTCATTAAAACGTTAAAATGTTCACTAAAACGTTAAAATCTTCATTAAAATGTTTAAATGTTCATTTTTAAAAATGTTAAAATTTTCATTAAAATGTTAAAATGTTCATTAAAACCTTAAAATGTTCATTAAAACGTTAAATACTTCATTAAAACGTTTAAATGTTCATTAAAACATTAAAATGTTCATTTTTAAAAACGTTCAAATGTTCATTAAAATGTTTAAAGGTTCATTAAAACGATTAAATGTTCATTAAAACGTTAAAATGTTCATTAAAACTTTTAAATGTTAATTAAAATGTTAAAATGTTCATTAAAACATTTAAATGTTCATTAAAACGTTAAAATCTTCATTTTTAAAAACGTTAAAATGTTTATGAAAATGTTCAAATGTCCATTAAAACGTTAAATTCTTCATTAAAACATTAAAATCTTCATTAAAACGTTAAATTCTTCATTATAACGTTAAAATGTTAATTAAAACATTAAAATGTTCATTTTTAAAAACGTTAAAATCATCATTAAAATGTTTAAATATTCATTTTTAAAAACATTAAAATGTTCAATAAAATGTTTAAATGTTCATTAAAACATTAAATTCTTCATTTAAAAGTTTAAATGTTCATTTTTAAAACATTTATAGGTTCATTAAAATGTTAAAATTTTAATTAAAACGTTAAAATGTTCATTAAAACGTTAAAATGTTTTAAAACAAGCAGACTCTTTCTGACATCATGTAAAAACAAGCATACTTTCTGACATCATCTAGAAACAAGCAGACTTTCTGACATCATGTAGAAACAAGCAGACTCTTTCTGACATCACAAAGAAACAAGCAGACTTTCTGACATCATGTAGAAACAAGCAGACTCTTTCTGACATCATGTAAAACAAGCAGACTCTTTCTGACATAATGTAGAAACAAGCAGACTCTTTCTGACATCATGTAAAAACAAGCAGACTCTTTCTGACATCATGTAGAAACAAGCAGTCTCATTCTGACATCATCTAGAAACAAGCAGACTCTTTCTGACATCATGTAGAAACAAGCAGACTCTTTCTGACATCATAAAGAAACAAGCAGACTTTCTGACATCATGTAGAAACAAGCAGACTCTTTCTGACATCATGAAAAAACAAGCAGACTCTTTCTGACATAATGTAGAAACAAGCAGACTCTTTCTGACATCATGTAAAAACAAGCAGACTTTCTGACATCATGTAAAAACAATCAGACTCTTTCTGACATCATGTAGAAACAAGCACTCTTTCTGACATCATGTAGAAACAAGCAGACTTTCTGACATCATGTAAAAACAAGCAGACTCTGACATCATGTAGAAACAAGCAGACTCTTTATGACATCTTCTAGATACAAGCAGACTCTTTCTGACATCATGTAAAAGCAAGCAGTCTCATTCTGACATCATGTAGAAACAAGCTGACTCTTTATGACATCATAAAGAAACAAGCAGACTCTTTCTGACATCATGTAAAAACAAGCACACTCTTTCTGACATCATGTAAAAACAAGCAGACTCTTTCTGACATCATGTAGAAACAAGCAGATGCTTTCTGACATCATGTAGAAACAAGCAGACTCTTTCTGACATCATGTAGAAACAAGCAGACTCTTTCTGACATCATAAAGAAACAAGCAGACTTTCTGACATCATGTAGAAACAAGCAGACTCTTTCTGACATCATGAAAAAACAAGCATACTCTTTCTGACATCATGTAGAAACAAGCAGACTCTTTCTGACATCATCTAGAAACAAGCAGACTCTTGCTGACATCATGTAGAAACAAGCAGTCTCATTCTGACATAATCTAGAAACAAGCAGACTCTTTATGACATCATAAAGAAACAAGCAGACTTTCTGACATCATGTAGAAACAAGCAGACTCTTTCTGACATCATGTAGAAACAAGCATACTTTCTGACATCATCTAGAAACAAGCAGACTTTCTGACATAATGTAGAAACAAGCAGACTCTTTCTGACATCACAAAGAAACAAGCAGACTTTCTGACATCATGTAGAAACAAGCAGACTCTTTCTGACATCATGTAAAACAAGCAGACTCTTTCTGACATAATGTAGAAACAAGCAGACTCTTTCTGACATCATGTAAAAACAAGCAGACTCTTTCTGACATCATGTAGAAACAAGCAGTCTCATTCTGACATCATCTAGAAACAAGCAGACTCTTTATGACATCATAAAGAAACAAGCAGACTCTTTCTGACATCATGTAAAAACAAGCAGACTCTTTCTGACATCATGTAAAAACAAGCAGACTCTTTCTGACATCATGTAGAAACAAGCAGATGCTTTCTGACATGTAGAAACAAGCAGACTCTTTCTGATATCATGTAGAAACAAGATATATATGTCTGATATATATCAGAATATATATATGCTTGTTGAATATAAATCTTCATTAAAACCTTTAAATGTTCGTTTTTAAAAACGTTAAAATCATCATTAAAACGTTTAAATCTTCATTAAAACGTTTAAATGTTCGTTTTTAAAAACGTTAAAATCATCATTAAAACGTTAAAATCTTCATTAAAACATTAAAATGTTCATTAAAACGTTAAAATGTTCACTAAAACGTTAAAATCTTCATTAAAATGTTTAAATGTTCATTTTTAAAAATGTTAAAATTTTCATTAAAATGTTAAAATGTTCATTAAAACCTTAAAATGTTCATTAAAACGTTAAATACTTCATTAAAACGTTTAAATGTTCATTAAAACATTAAAATGTTCATTTTTAAAAACGTTCAAATGTTCATTAAAATGTTTAAAGGTTCATTAAAACGATTAAATGTTCATTAAAACGTTAAAATGTTCATTAAAACTTTTAAATGTTAATTAAAATGTTAAAATGTTCATTAAAACATTTAAATGTTCATTAAAACGTTAAAATCTTCATTTTTAAAAACGTTAAAATGTTTATGAAAATGTTCAAATGTCCATTAAAACGTTAAATTCTTCATTAAAACATTAAAATCTTCATTAAAACGTTAAATTCTTCATTATAACGTTAAAATGTTAATTAAAACATTAAAATGTTCATTTTTAAAAACGTTAAAATCATCATTAAAATGTTTAAATATTCATTTTTAAAAACATTAAAATGTTCAATAAAATGTTTAAATGTTCATTAAAACATTAAATTCTTCATTTAAAAGTTTAAATGTTCATTTTTAAAACATTTATAGGTTCATTAAAATGTTAAAATTTTAATTAAAACGTTAAAATGTTCATTAAAACGTTAAAATGTTTTAAAACAAGCAGACTCTTTCTGACATCATGTAAAAACAAGCATACTTTCTGACATCATCTAGAAACAAGCAGACTTTCTGACATCATGTAGAAACAAGCAGACTCTTTCTGACATCACAAAGAAACAAGCAGACTTTCTGACATCATGTAGAAACAAGCAGACTCTTTCTGACATCATGTAAAACAAGCAGACTCTTTCTGACATAATGTAGAAACAAGCAGACTCTTTCTGACATCATGTAAAAACAAGCAGACTCTTTCTGACATCATGTAGAAACAAGCAGTCTCATTCTGACATCATCTAGAAACAAGCAGACTCTTTCTGACATCATGTAGAAACAAGCAGACTCTTTCTGACATCATAAAGAAACAAGCAGACTTTCTGACATCATGTAGAAACAAGCAGACTCTTTCTGACATCATGAAAAAACAAGCAGACTCTTTCTGACATAATGTAGAAACAAGCAGACTCTTTCTGACATCATGTAAAAACAAGCAGACTTTCTGACATCATGTAAAAACAATCAGACTCTTTCTGACATCATGTAGAAACAAGCACTCTTTCTGACATCATGTAGAAACAAGCAGACTTTCTGACATCATGTAAAAACAAGCAGACTCTGACATCATGTAGAAACAAGCAGACTCTTTATGACATCTTCTAGATACAAGCAGACTCTTTCTGACATCATGTAAAAGCAAGCAGTCTCATTCTGACATCATGTAGAAACAAGCTGACTCTTTATGACATCATAAAGAAACAAGCAGACTCTTTCTGACATCATGTAAAAACAAGCACACTCTTTCTGACATCATGTAAAAACAAGCAGACTCTTTCTGACATCATGTAGAAACAAGCAGACTCTTTCTGACATCATCTAGAAACAAGCAGACTCTTGCTGACATCATGTAGAAACAAGCAGTCTCATTCTGACATAATCTAGAAACAAGCAGACTCTTTATGACATCATAAAGAAACAAGCAGACTTTCTGACATCATGTAGAAACAAGCAGACTCTTTCTGACATCATGTAGAAACAAGCATACTTTCTGACATCATCTAGAAACAAGCAGACTTTCTGACATAATGTAGAAACAAGCAGACTCTTTCTGACATCACAAAGAAACAAGCAGACTTTCTGACATCATGTAGAAACAAGCAGACTCTTTCTGACATCATGTAAAACAAGCAGACTCTTTCTGACATAATGTAGAAACAAGCAGACTCTTTCTGACATCATGTAAAAACAAGCAGACTCTTTCTGACATCATGTAGAAACAAGCAGTCTCATTCTGACATCATCTAGAAACAAGCAGACTCTTTCTGACATCATGTAGAAACAAGCACACTCTTTCTGACATCATGAAAAAACAAGCAGACTCTTTCTGACATAATGTAGAAACAAGCAGACTCTTTCTGACATCATGTAAAAACAAGCAGACTTTCTGACATCATGTAAAAACAATCAGACTCTTTCTGACATCATGTAGAAACAAGCACTCTTTCTGACATAATGTAGAAACAAGCAGACTTTCTGACATCATGTAAAAACAAGCAGACTCTGACATCATGTAGAAACAAGCAGACTCTTTGACATCTTCTAGAAACAAGCAGACTCTTTCTGACATCATGTAAAAGCAAGCAGTCTCATTCTGACATCATGTAGAAACAAGCAGACTCTTTATGACATCATAAAGAAACAAGCAGACTCTTTCTGACATCATGTAAAAACAAGCACACTCTTTCTGACATCATGTAAAAAAAGCAGACTCTTTCTGACATCATGTAGAAACAAGCAGATGCTTTCTGACATCATGTAGAAACAAGCAGACTCTTTCTGACATCATGTAGAAACAAGCAGACTCTTTCTGACATCATAAAGAAACAAGCAGACTTTCTGACATCATGTAGAAACAAGCAGACTCTTTCTGACATCATGAAAAAACAAGCATACTCTTTCTGACATCATGTAGAAACAAGCAGACTCTTTCTGACATCATCTAGAAACAAGCTGACTCTTTCTGACATCATGAAAAAACAAGCAGACTCTTTCTGACATCATGTAGAAACAAGCAGACTTTCTGACATCATGTAAAAACAATCTGACTCTTTCTGACATCATGTAGAAACAAGCAGACTTTCTGACATCATGTAAAAACAATGAGACTCTTTCTGACATCATGTAGAAACAAGCAGACTTTCTGACATCATGTAAAAACAAGCAGACTCTTTCTGACATCATGTGGAAACAAGCAGACTCTTTATGACATCTTCTAGAAACAAGCAGACTCTTTCTGACATCATGTAAAAGCAAGCAGTCTCATTCTGACATCATGTAGAAACAAGCAGACTCTTTATGACATCATAAAGAAACAAGCAGACTTTCTGACATCATGTAAAAACAAGCACACTCTTTCTGACATCATGTAAAAACAAGCAGACTCTTTCTGACATCATGTAGAAACAAGCAGATGCTTTCTGACATGTAGAAACAAGCAGACTCTTTCTGACATCATGTAGAAACAAGCAGACTCTTTCTGACATCATAAAGAAACAAGCATACTCTTTCTGACATCATGTAGAAACAAGCAGACTCTTTCTGACATCATCTAGAAACAAGCAGACTCTTTCTGACATCATCTAGAAACAAGTAGTCTCCTTCTGACATCATAAAGAAACAAGCAGTCTGCCTCTGACATCATAAAGAACCAAGCAGTATCTTTCTGACATCATGTAGAAACAATCAGTCTCTTTCTGACATGATGTTGAAAGAAGCAGTCTCCTTCTGACATCATAAAGAAACAAGCAGTATCTTTCTGCCATCATAAAGAAACAAGCAGTCTCCTTCTGATTTCATGTAGAAACAAGCAGTCTCTTTCTGACATCACAAAGAAACAAGCAGACTCTTTCTGACATCATAAAGAAACAAGCAGACTTTCTGACATCATGTAGAAACAAGCACTCTTTCTGACATCAAGTAGAAACAAGCAGACTTTCTGACATCATGTAAAGACAAGCAGACTCTTTCTGACATCATGTAGAAACAAGCAGACTCTTTATGAAATCTTCTAGAAACAAGCAGACTCTTTCTGACATCATGTAAAAGCAAGCAGTCTCATTCTGACATCATGTAGAAACAAGCAGACTCTTTATGACATCATAAAGAAACAAGCAGACTCTTTCTGACATCATGTAAAAACAAGCAGACTCTTTCTGACATCATGTAAAAACAAGCAGACTCTTTCTGACATCATGTAGAAACAAGCAGATGCTTTCTGACATGTAGAAACAAGCAGACTCTTTCTGATATCATGTAGAAACAAGATATATATGTCTGATATATATCAGAATATATATATGCTTGTTGAATATAAATCTTCATTAAAACCTTTAAATGTTCGTTTTTAAAAACGTTAAAATCATCATTAAAACGTTTAAATCTTCATTAAAACGTTTAAATGTTCGTTTTTAAAAACGTTAAAATCATCATTAAAACGTTAAAATCTTCATTAAAACATTAAAATGTTCATTAAAACGTTAAAATGTTCACTAAAACGTTAAAATCTTCATTAAAATGTTTAAATGTTCATTTTTAAAAATGTTAAAATTTTCATTAAAATGTTAAAATGTTCATTAAAACCTTAAAATGTTCATTAAAACGTTAAATACTTCATTAAAACGTTTAAATGTTCATTAAAACATTAAAATGTTCATTTTTAAAAACGTTCAAATGTTCATTAAAATGTTTAAAGGTTCATTAAAACGATTAAATGTTCATTAAAACGTTAAAATGTTCATTAAAACTTTTAAATGTTAATTAAAATGTTAAAATGTTCATTAAAACATTTAAATGTTCATTAAAACGTTAAAATCTTCATTTTTAAAAACGTTAAAATGTTTATGAAAATGTTCAAATGTCCATTAAAACGTTAAATTCTTCATTAAAACATTAAAATCTTCATTAAAACGTTAAATTCTTCATTATAACGTTAAAATGTTAATTAAAACATTAAAATGTTCATTTTTAAAAACGTTAAAATCATCATTAAAATGTTTAAATATTCATTTTTAAAAACATTAAAATGTTCAATAAAATGTTTAAATGTTCATTAAAACATTAAATTCTTCATTTAAAAGTTTAAATGTTCATTTTTAAAACATTTATAGGTTCATTAAAATGTTAAAATTTTAATTAAAACGTTAAAATGTTCATTAAAACGTTAAAATGTTTTAAAACAAGCAGACTCTTTCTGACATCATGTAAAAACAAGCATACTTTCTGACATCATCTAGAAACAAGCAGACTTTCTGACATCATGTAGAAACAAGCAGACTCTTTCTGACATCACAAAGAAACAAGCAGACTCTTTATGACATCTTCTAGAAACAAGCAGACTCTTTCTGACATCATGTAAAACAAGCAGACTCTTTCTGACATAATGTAGAAACAAGCAGACTCTTTCTGACATCATGTAAAAACAAGCAGACTCTTTCTGACATCATGTAGAAACAAGCAGTCTCATTCTGACATCATCTAGAAACAAGCAGACTCTTTCTGACATCATGTAGAAACAAGCAGACTCTTTCTGACATCATAAAGAAACAAGCAGACTTTCTGACATCATGTAGAAACAAGCAGACTCTTTCTGACATCATGAAAAAACAAGCAGACTCTTTCTGACATAATGTAGAAACAAGCAGACTCTTTCTGACATCATGTAAAAACAAGCAGACTTTCTGACATCATGTAAAAACAATCAGACTCTTTCTGACATCATGTAGAAACAAGCACTCTTTCTGACATCATGTAGAAACAAGCAGACTTTCTGACATCATGTAAAAACAAGCAGACTCTGACATCATGTAGAAACAAGCAGACTCTTTATGACATCTTCTAGATACAAGCAGACTCTTTCTGACATCATGTAAAAGCAAGCAGTCTCATTCTGACATCATGTAGAAACAAGCTGACTCTTTATGACATCATAAAGAAACAAGCAGACTCTTTCTGACATCATGTAAAAACAAGCACACTCTTTCTGACATCATGTAAAAACAAGCAGACTCTTTCTGACATCATGTAGAAACAAGCAGATGCTTTCTGACATCATGTAGAAACAAGCAGACTCTTTCTGACATCATGTAGAAACAAGCAGACTCTTTCTGACATCATAAAGAAACAAGCAGACTTTCTGACATCATGTAGAAACAAGCAGACTCTTTCTGACATCATGAAAAAACAAGCATACTCTTTCTGACATCATGTAGAAACAAGCAGACTCTTTCTGACATCATCTAGAAACAAGCAGACTCTTGCTGACATCATGTAGAAACAAGCAGTCTCATTCTGACATAATCTAGAAACAAGCAGACTCTTTATGACATCATAAAGAAACAAGCAGACTTTCTGACATCATGTAGAAACAAGCAGACTCTTTCTGACATCATGTAGAAACAAGCATACTTTCTGACATCATCTAGAAACAAGCAGACTTTCTGACATAATGTAGAAACAAGCAGACTCTTTCTGACATCACAAAGAAACAAGCAGACTTTCTGACATCATGTAGAAACAAGCAGACTCTTTCTGACATCATGTAAAACAAGCAGACTCTTTCTGACATAATGTAGAAACAAGCAGACTCTTTCTGACATCATGTAAAAACAAGCAGACTCTTTCTGACATCATGTAGAAACAAGCAGTCTCATTCTGACATCATCTAGAAACAAGCAGACTCTTTCTGACATCATGTAGAAACAAGCAGACTCTTTCTGACATCATAAAGAAACAAGCAGACTTTCTGACATCATGTAGAAACAAGCACTCTTTCTGACATCAAGTAGAAACAAGCAGACTTTCTGACATCATGTAGAAACTAGCAGATGCTTTCTGACATGTAGAAACAAGCAGACTCTTTCTGATATCATGTAGAAACAAGATATATATGTCTGATATATATCAGAATATATATATGCTTGTTGAATATAAATCTTCATTAAAACCTTTAAATGTTCGTTTTTAAAAACGTTAAAATCATCATTAAAACGTTTAAATCTTCATTAAAACGTTTAAATGTTCGTTTTTAAAAACGTTAAAATCATCATTAAAACGTTAAAATCTTCATTAAAACATTAAAATGTTCATTAAAACGTTAAAATGTTCACT
Source organism: Nothobranchius furzeri (assembly GCF_043380555.1). Classification (NCBI taxonomy): domain Eukaryota; kingdom Metazoa; phylum Chordata; class Actinopteri; order Cyprinodontiformes; family Nothobranchiidae; genus Nothobranchius; species Nothobranchius furzeri. The sequence goes on along the minus strand of NC_091751.1, from coordinate 46,622,371 downwards.
AAAACGTTAAAATCTTCATTAAAATGTTTAAATGTTCATTTTTAAAAATGTTAAAATTTTCATTAAAATGTTAAAATGTTCATTAAAACCTTAAAATGTTCATTAAAACATTAAATACTTCATTAAAACGTTTAAATGTTCATTAAAACATTAAAATGTTCATTTTTAAAAACGTTCAAATGTTCATTAAAATGTTTAAAGGTTCATTAAAACGATTAAATGTTCATTAAAACGTTAAAATGTTCATTAAAACTTTTAAATGTTAATTAAAATGTTAAAATGTTCATTAAAACGTTTAAATGTTCATTAAAACGTTAAAATCTTCATTTTTAAAAACGTTAAAATGTTCATGAAAATGTTCAAATGTCCATTAAAACGTTAAATTCTTCATTAAAACATTAAAATCTTCATTAAAACGTTAAATTCTTCATTAAAACGTTAAAATGTTAAGTAAAACATTAAAATGTTCATTTGTAAAAACGTTAAAATCATCATTAAAATGTTTAAATATTCATTTTTAAAAACATTAAAATGTTCATTAAAATGTTTAAATGTTCATTAAAACATTAAATTCTTCATTTAAAAGTTTAAATGTTCATTTTTAAAACATTTATAGGTTCATTAAAATGTTAAAATTTTAATTAAAACATTAAAATGTTCATTAAAATGTTAAAATGTTTTAAAACAAGCAGACTCTTTCTGACATCATGTAAAAACAAGCATACTCTCTGACATCATCTAGAAACAAGCAGACTTTCTGACATCATGTAGAAACAAGCAGACTCTTTCTGACATCACAAAGAAACAAGCAGACTTTCTGACATCATGTAGAAACAAGCAGACTCTTTCTGACATCATGTAAAACAAGCAGACTCTTTCTGACATAATGTAGAAACAAGCAGACTCTTTCTGACATCATGTAAAAACAAGCAGACTCTTTCTGACATCATGTAGAAACAAGCAGACTCTTTCTGACATCATAAAGAAACAAGCAGACTTTCTGACATCATGTAGAAACAAGCAGACTCTTTCTGACATCATGAAAAAACAAGCAGACTCTTTCTGACATCATGTAGAAACAAGCAGACTCTTTCTGACATCATGTAAAAACAAGCAGACTTTCTGACATCATGTAAAAACAATCAGATTCTTTCTGACATCATGTAGAAACAAGCACTCTTTCTGACATCATGTAGAAACAAGCAGATTTTCTGACATCATGTAAAAACAAGCAGACTCTTTCTGACATCATGTAGAAACAAGCAGACTCTTTATGACATCTTCTAGAAACAAGCAGACTCTTTCTGACATCATGTAGAAGCAAGCAGTCTCATTCTGACATCATGTAGAAACAAGCAGACTCTTTATGACATCATAAAGAAACAAGCAGACTCTTTCTGACATCATGTAAAAACAAGCACACTCTTTCTGACATCATGTAAAAACAAGCAGACTCTTTCTGACATCATGTAGAAACAAGCAGATGCTTTCTGACATCATGTAGAAACAAGCAGACTCTTTCTGACATCATAAAGAAACAAGCAGACTTTCTGACATCATGTAGAAACAAGCAGACTCTTTCTGACATCATGAAAAAACAAGCATACTCTTTCTGACATCATGTAGAAACAAGCAGACTCTTTCTGACATCATCTAGACACAAGCAGACTCTTTCTGACATCATGTAGAAACAAGCAGTCTCATTCTGACATCATCTAGAAACAAGCAGACTCTTTATGACATCATAAAGAAACAAGTAGACTTTCTGACATCATGTAGAAACAAGCAGACTCTTTCTGACATCATGTAGAAACAAGCAGACGCTTTCTGACATCATGTAGAAACAAGCAGACTCTTTCTGACATCATCTAGAAACAAGTAGTCTCCTTCTGACATCATAAAGAAACAAGCAGTCTGCCTCTGACATCATAAAGAACCAAGCAGTATCTTTCTGACATCATGTAGAAACAATCAGTCTCTTTCTGACATCATGTTGAAACAAGCAGTCTCCTTCTGACATCATAAAGAAACAAGCAGTATCTTTCTGCCATCATAAAGAAACAAGCAGTCTCCTTCTGATATCATGTAGAAACAAGCAGTCTCCTTCTGATATCATGTAGAAACAAGCAGTCTCCTGACATCATAAAGAAACAAGCAGTATCTTTCTGCCATCATAAAGAAACAAGCAGTCTCCTTCTGATTTCAAGTAGAAACAAGCAGTCTCTTTCTGACATCATAAAGAAACAAGCAGACTCTTTCTGACATCATAAAGAAACAAGCAGACTTTCTGACATCATGTAGAAACAAGCACTCTTTCTGACATCAAGTAGAAACAAGCAGACTTTCTGACATCATGTAAAGACAAGCAGACTCTTTCTGACATCATGTAGAAACAAGCAGACTCTTTATGAAATCTTCTAGAAACAAGCAGACTCTTTATGACATCATAAAGAAACAAGCAGACTCTTTCTGACATCATGTAAAAACAAGCAGACTCTTTCTGACATCATGTAAAAACAAGCAGACTCTTTCTGACATCATGTAGAAACAAGCAGATGCTTTCTGACATGTAGAAACAAGCAGACTCTTTCTGATATCATGTAGAAACAAGATATATATGTCTGATATATATCAGAATATATATATGCTTGTTGAATATAAATCTTCATTAAAACCTTTAAATGTTCGTTTTTAAAAACGTTAAAATCATCATTAAAACGTTTAAATCTTCATTAAAACCTTTAAATGTTCGTTTTTAAAAACGTTAAAATCATCATTAAAATGTTAAAATCTTCATTAAAACATTAAAATGTTCATTAAAACGTTAAAATGTTCACTAAAACGTTAAAATCTTCATTAAAATGTTTAAATGTTCGTTTTTAAAAATGTTAAAATTTTCATTAAAATGTTAAAATGTTCATTAAAACCTTAAAATGTTCATTAAAACGTTAAATACTTCATTAAAACATTTAAATGTTCATTAAAACATTAAAATGTTCATTTTTAAAAACGTTCAAATGTTCATTAAAATGTTTAAAGGTTCATTAAAACGATTAAATGTTCATTAAAACGTTAAAATGTTCATTAAAACTTTTAAATGTTAATTAAAATGTTAAAATGTTCATTAAAACGTTTAAATGTTCATTAAAACATTAAAATCTTCATTTTTAAAAACGTTAAAATGTTCATGAAAATGTTCAAATGTCCATTAAAACGTTAAATTCTTCATTAAAACATTAAAATCTTCATTAAAACGTTAAATTCTTCATTAAAACGTTAAAATGTTAATTAAAACATTAAAATGTTCATTTTTAAAAACGTTAAAATCATCATTAAAATGTTTAAATATTCATTTTTAAAAACATTAAAATGTTCATTAAAATGTTTAAATGTTCATTAAAACATAAATTCTTCATTTAAAAGTTTAAATGTTCATTTTTAAAACATTAATAGGTTCATTAAAATGTTAAAATTTTAATTAAAACGTTAAAATGTTCATTAAAACGTTAAAATGTTTTAAAACAAGCAGACTCTTTCTGACATCATGTAAAAACAAGCATAATTTCTGACATCATCTAGAAACAAGCAGACTTTCTGACATCATGTAGAAACAAGCAGACTCTTTCTGACATCACAAAGAAACAAGCAGACTTTCTGACATCATGTAGAAACAAGCAGACTCTTTCTGACATCATGTAAAACAAGCAGACTCTTTCTGACATCATGTAGAAACAAGCAGACTCTTTCTGACATCATGTAAAAACAAGCAGACTCTTTCTGGCATCATGTAGAAACAAGCAGTCTCATTCTGACATCATCTAGAAACAAGCAGACTCTTTCTGACATCATGTAGAAACAAGCAGACCCTTTCTGACATCATAAAGAAACAAGCAGACTTTCTGACATCATGTAGAAACAAGCAGACTCTTTCTGACATCATGAAAAAACAAGCAGACTCTTTCTGACATCATGTAGAAACAAGCAGACTCTTTCTGACATCATGTAGAAACAAGCAGACTTTCTGACATCATGTAAAAACAATCAGACTCTTTCTGATATCATGTAGAAACAAGCACTCTTTCTGACATCATGTAGAAACAAGCAGACTTTCTGACATCATGTAAAAACAAGCAGACTCTTTCTGACATCATGTAGAAACAAGCAGACTCTTTATGACATCTTCTAGAAACAAGCAGACTCTTTCTGACATCATGTAAAAGCAAGCAGTCTCATTCTGACATCATTTAGAAACAAGCAGACTCTTTATGACATCATAAAGAAACAAGCAGACTTTCTGACATCATGTAAAAACAAGCACACTCTTTCTGACATCATGTAAAAACAAGCAGACTCTTTCTGACATCATGTAGAAACAAGCAGATGCTTTCTGACATGTAGAAACAAGCAGACTCTTTCTGACATCATGTAGAAACAAGCAGTCTCCTTCTGATATCATGTAGAAACAAGCAGTCTCCTGACATCATAAAGAAACAAGCAGTATCTTTCTGACATCATAAAGAAACAAGCAGTCTCCTTCTGATATCATGTAGAAACAAGCAGTCTCCTTCTGATTTCATGTAGAAACAAGCAGTCTCTTTCTGACATCATAAAGAAACAAGCAGACTTTCTGACATCATGTAGAAACAAGCACTCTTTCTGACATCAAGTAGAAACAAGCAGACTTTCTGACATCATGTAAAGACAAGCAGACTCTTTCTGACATCATGTAGAAACAAGCAGACTCTTTATGAAATCTTCTAGAAACAAGCAGACTCTTTCTGACATCGTGTAAAAGCAAGCAGTCTCATTCTGACATCATGTAGAAACAAGCAGACTCTTTATGACATCATAAAGAAACAAGCAGACTCTTTCTGACATCATGTAAAAACAAGCAGACTCTTTCTGACATCATGTAAAAACAAGCAGACTCTTTCTGACATCATGTAGAAACAAGCAGATGCTTTCTGATATGTAGAAACAAGCAGACTCTTTCTGATATCATGTAGAAACAAGATATATATGTCTGATATATATCAGAATATATATATGCTTGTTGAATATAAATCTTCATTAAAACCTTTAAATGTTCGTTTTTAAAAACGTTAAAATCATCATTAAAACGTTTAAATCTTCATTAAAACGTTTAAATGTTCGTTTTTAAAAACGTTAAAATCATCATTAAAACGTTAAAATCTTCATTAAAACATTAAAATGTTCATTAAAACGTTAAAATGTTCACTAAAACGTTAAAATCTTCATTAAAATGTTTAAATGTTCATTTTTAAACATGTTAAAATTTTCATTAAAATGTTAAAATCTTCATTAAAACCTTAAAATGTTCATTAAAACGTTAAATACTTCATTAAAACATTTAAATGTTCATTTAAACATTAAAATGTTCATTTTTAAAAACGTTCAAATGTTCATTAAAATGTTTAAAGGTTCATTAAAACGATTAAATGTTCATTAAAACGTTAAAATGTTCATTAAAACTTTTAAATGTTAATTAAAATGTTAAAATGTTCATTAAAACGTTTAAATGTTCATTAAAACGTTAAAATCTTCATTTTTAAAAACGTTAAAATGTTCATGAAAATGTTCAAATGTCCATTAAAACGTTAAATTCTTCATTAAAACATTAAAATCTTCATTAAAACGTTAAATTCTTCATTAAAACGTTAAAATGTTAATTAAAACATTAAAATGTTCATTTTTAAAAACGTTAAAATCATCATTAAAATGTTTAAATATTCATTTTTAAAAACATTAAATTCTTCATTTAAAAGTTTAAATGTTCATTAAAACATTAAATTCTTCATTTAAAAGTTTAAATGTTCATTTTTAAAACATTTATAGGTTCATTAAAATGTTAAAATTTTAATTAAAACGTTAAAATGTTCATTAAAACGTTAAAATGTTTTAAAACAAGCAGACTCTTTCTGACATCATGTAAAAACAAGCATACTTTCTGACATCATCTAGAAACAAGCAGACTTTCTGACATCATGTAGAAACAAGCAGACTCTTTCTGACATCACAAAGAAACAAGCAGACTTTCTGACATCATGTAGAAACAAGCAGACTCTTTCTGACATCATGTAGAAACAAGCAGACTCTTTCTGACATCATAAAGAAACAAGCAGACTTTCTGACATCATGTAGAAACAAGCAGACTCTTTCTGAAATCATGAAAAAAAAAGCAGACTCTTTCTGACATCATGTAAAAACAAGCAGACTCTTTCTGACATCATGTAAAAACAAGCAGACTCTTTCTGACATCATGTAAAAACAAGCAGACTTTCTGACATCATGTAAAAACAATCAGATTCTTTCTGACATTATGTAGAAACAAGCACTCTTTCTGACATCATGTAGAAACAAGCAGACTTTCTGACATCATGTAAAAACAAGCAGACTCTTTCTGACATCATGTAGAAACAAGCAGACTCTTTATGACATCTTCTAGAAACAAGCAGACTCTTTCTGACATCATGTAAAAGCAAGCAGTCTCATTCTGACATCATGTAGAAACAAGCAGACTCTTTATGACATCATAAAGAAACAAGCAGACTCTTTCTGACATCATGTAAAAACAAGCACACTCTTTCTGACATCATGTAAAAACAAGCAGACTCTTTCTGACATCATGTAGAAACAAGCAGACTCTTTCTGACATCATGTAGAAACAAGCAGACTCTTTCTGACATCATAAAGAAACAAGCAGACTTTCTGACATCATGTAGAAACAAGCAGACTCTTTCTGACATCATGAAAAAACAAGCATACTCTTTCTGACATCATGTAGAAACAAGCAGACTCTTTCTGACATCATCTAGAAACAAGCAGACTCTTTCTGACATCATGTAGAAACAAGCAGTCTCATTCTGATATCATGTAGAAACAAGCAGTCTCCTTCTGATATCATGTAGAAACAAGCAGTCTCCTGACATCATAAAGAAACAAGCAGTATCTTTCTGACATCATAAAGAAACAAGCAGTCTCCTTCTGATATCATGTAGAAACAAGCAGTCTCCTTCTGATATCATGTAGAAACAAGCAGTCTCTTTCTGACATCATAAAGAAACAAGCAGACTCTTTCTGATATCATAAAGAAACAAGCAGACTTTCTGACATCATGTAGAAACAAGCACTCTTTCTGACATCAAGTAGAAACAAGCAGACTTTCTGACATCATGTAAAGACAAGCAGACTCTTTATGAAATATTCTAGAAACAAGCAGACTCTTTCTGACATCATGTAAAAGCAAGCAGTCTCATTCTGACATCATGTAGAAACAAGCAGACTCTTTATGACATCATAAAGAAACAAGCAGACTCTTTCTGACATCATAAAGAAACAAGCAGACTTTCTGACATCATGTAGAAACAAGCAGACTCTTTCTGACATCATGAAAAAACAAGCAGACTCTTTCTGACATCATGTAGAAACAAGCAGACTCTTTCTGACATCATGTAAAAACAAGCAGACTTTCTGACATCATGTAAAAACAATCAGATTATTTCTGACATCATGTAGAAACAAGCACTCTTTCTGACATCATGTAGAAACAAGCAGACTTTCTGACATCATGTAAAAACAAGCAGACTCTTTCTGACATCATGTAGAAACAAGCAGACTCTTTATGACATCTTCTAGAAACAAGCAGACTCTTTCTGACATCATGTAAAAGCAAGCAGTCTCATTCTGACATCATGTAGAAACAAGCAGACTCTTTATGACATCATAAAGAAACAAGCAGACTCTTTCTGACATCATGTAAAAACAAGCACACTCTGACACCATGTAAAAACAAGCAGACTCTTTCTGACATCATGTAGAAACAAGCAGATGCTTTCTGACATCATGTAGAAACAAGCAGACTCTTTCTGACATCATAAAGAAACAAGCATACTTTCTGACATCATGTAGAAACAAGCAGACTCTTTCTGACATCATGAAAAAACAAGCATACTCTTTCTGACATCATGGAGAAACAAGCAGACTCTTTCTGACATCATCTAGAAACAAGCAGACTCTTTCTGACATCATGTAGAAACAAGCAGTCTCATTCTGACATCATCTAGAAACAAGCAGACTCTTTATGACATCATAAAGAAACAAGCAGACTTTCTGACATCATGTAGAAACAAGCAGACTCTTTCTGACATCATGTAGAAACAAGCAGACGCTTTCTGACATCATGTAGAAACAAGCAGACTCTTCCTGACATCATCTAGAAACAAGCAGTCTCCTTCTGACATCATAAAGAAACAAGCAGTCTGCCTCTGACATCATAAAGAACCAAGCAGTATCTTTCTGACATCATGTAGAAACAATCAGTCTCTTTCTGACATCATGTTGAAACAAGCAGTCTCCTTCTGACATCATAAAGAAACAAGCAGTATCATTCTGCCATCATAAAGAAACAAGCAGTCTCCTTCTGATATCATGTAGAAACAAGCAGTCTCCTTCTGATATCATGTAGAAACAAGCAGTCTCCTGACATCATAAAGAAACAAGCAGTATCTTTCTGCCATCATAAAGAAACAAGCAGTCTCCTTCTGATTTCATGTAGAAACAAGCAGTCTCTTTCTGACATCATAAAGAAACAAGCAGACTCTTTCTGACATCATAAAGAAACAAGCAGACTTTCTGACATCATGTAGAAACAAGCACTCTTTCTGACATCAAGTAGAAACAAGCAGACTTTCTGACATCATGTAAAGACAAGCAGACTCTTTCTGACATCATGTAGAAACAAGCAGACTCTTTATGAAATCTTCTAGAAACAAGCAGACTCTTTCTGACATCATGTAAAAGCAAGCAGTCTCATTCTGACATCATGTAGAAACAAGCAGACTCTTTCTGACATCATGTAAAAACAAGCAGACTCTTTCTGACATCATGTAAAAACAAGCAGACTCTTTCTGACATCATGTAAAAACAAGCAGACTCTTTCTGACATCATGTAGAAACAAGCAGATGCTTTCTGACATGTAGAAACAAGCAGACTCTTTCTGATATCATGTAGAAACAAGATATATATGTCTGATATATATCAGAATATATATATGCTTGTTGAATATAAATCTTCATAAAAACCTTTAAATGTTCGTTTTTAAAAACGTTAAAATCATCATTAAAACGTTTAAATCTTCATTAAAACGTTTAAATGTTCGTTTTTAAAAACGTTAAAATCATCATTAAAACGTTAAAATCTTCATTAAAACATTAAAATGTTCATTAAAACGTTAAAATGTTCACTAAAACGTTAAAATCTTCATTAAAATGTTTAAATGTTCATTTTTAAAAATGTTAAAATTTTCATTAAAATGTTAAAATGTTCATTAAAACTTTAAAATGTTCATTAAAACGTTAAATACTTCATTAAAACATTTAAATGTTCATTAAAACATTAAAATGTTCATTTTTAAAAACGTTCAAATGTTCATTAAAATGTTTAAAGGTTCATTAAAACGATTAAATGTTCATTAAAACGTTAAAATGTTCATTAAAACTTTTAAATGTTAATTAAAATGTTAAAATGTTCATTAAAACGTTTAAATGTTCATTCAAACATTAAAATCTTCATTTTTAAAAACGTTAAAATGTTCATGAAAATGTTCAAATGTCCATTAAAACGTTAAATTCTTCATTAAAACATTAAAATCTTCATTAAAACGTTAAATTCTTCATTAAAACGTTAAAATGTTAATTAAAACATTAAAATGTTCATTTTTAAAAACGTTAAAATCATCATTAAAATGTTTAAATATTCATTTTTAAAAACATTAAAATGTTCATTAAAATGTTTAAATGTTCATTAAAACATAAATTCTTCATTTAAAAGTTTAAATGTTCATTTTTAAAACATTAATAGGTTCATTAAAATGTTAAAATTTTAATTAAAACGTTAAATTGTTCATTAAAACGTTAAAATGTTTTAAAACAAGCAGACTCTTTCTTACATCATGTAAAAACAAGCATACTTTCTGACATCATCTAGAAACAAGCAGACTTTCTGACATCATGTAGAAACAAGCAGACTCTTTCTGACATCACAAAGAAACAAGCAGACTTTCTGACATCATGTAGAAACAAGCAGACTCTTTCTGACATCATGTAAAACAAGCAGACTCTTTCTGACATCATGTAGAAACAAGCAGACTCTTTCTGACATCATGTAAAAACAAGCAGACTCTTTCTGACATCATGTAGAAACAAGCAGTCTCATTCTGACATCATCTAGAAACAAGCAGACTCTTTCTGACATCATGTAGAAACAAGCAGACTCTTTCTGACATCATAAAGAAACAAGCAGACTTTCTGACATCATGTAGAAACAAGCAGACTCTTTCTGACATCATGAAAAAACAAGCAGACTCTTTCTGACATCATGTAGAAACAAGCAGACTCTTTCTGACATCATGTAGAAACAAGCAGACTTTCTGACATCATGTAAAAAACAATCAGACTCTTTCTGACATCATGTAGAAACAAGCACTCTTTCTGACATCATGTAGAAACAAGCAGACTTTCTGACATCATGTAAAAACAAGCAGACTCTTTCTGACATCATGTAGAAACAAGCAGACTCTTTATGACATCTTCTAGAAACAAGCAGACTCTTTATGACATCATAAAGAAACAAGCAGACTTTCTGACATCATGTAAAAACAAGCACACTCTTTCTGACATCATGTAAAAACAAGCAGACTCTTTCTGACATCATGTAGAAACAAGCAGATGCTTTCTGACATGTAGAAACAAGCAGACTCTTTCTGACATCATGTAGAAACAAGCAGACTATTTCTGACATCATAAAGAAACAAGCAGACTTTCTGACATCATGTAGAAACAAGCAGACTCTTTCTGACATCATGAAAAAACAAGCATACTCTTTCTGACATCATGTAGACACAAGCAGACTCTTTCTGACATCATCTAGAAACAAGCAGACTCTTTCTGACATCATGTAGAAACAAGCAGTCTCATTCTGACATCATCTAGAAACAAGCAGACTCTTTATGACATCATAAAGAAACAAGCAGACTTTCTGACATCATGTAGAAACAAGCAGACTCTTTCTGACATCATGTAGAAACAAGCAGACACTTTCTGACATCATGTAGAAACAAGCAGTCTCTTTCTGATATCATCTAGAAACAAGTAGTCACCTTCTGACATCATAAAGAAACAAGCAGTCTGCCTCTGACATCATAAAGAACCAAGCAGTATCTTTCTGACAACATGTAGAAACAATCAGTCTCTTTCTGACATCATGTTGAAACAAGCAGTCTCCTTCTGACATCATAAAGAAACAAGCAGTATCTTTCTGCCATCATAAAGAAACAAGCAGTCTCCTTCTGATATCATGTAGAAACAAGCAGTCTCCTTCTGATATCATGTAGAAACAAGCAGTCTCCTGACATCATAAAGAAACAAGCAGTATCTTTCTGACATCATAAAGAAACAAGCAGTCTCCTTCTGATATCATGTAGAAGCAAGCAGTCTCCTTCTGATTTCATGTAGAAACAAGCAGTTTCTTTCTGACATCATAAAGAAACAAGCAGACTATTTCTGATATCATAAAGAAACAAGCAGACTTTCTGACATCATGTAGAAACAAGCACTCTTTCTGACATCAAGTAGAAACAAGCAGACTTTCTGACATCATGTAAAGACAAGCAGACTCTTTCTGACATCATGTAGAAACAAGCAGACTCTTTATGAAATCTTCTAGAAACACACAGACTCTTTCTGACATCATGTAAAAGCAAGCAGTCTCATTCTGACATCATGTAGAAACAAGCAGACTCTTTATGACATCATAAAGAAACAAGCAGACTCTTTCTGACATCATGTAAAAACAAGCAGACTCTTTCTGACATCATGTAGAAACAAGCAGATGCTTTCTGACATGTAGAAACAAGCAGACTCTTTCTGATATCATGTAGAAACAAGATATATATGTCTGATATATATCAGAATATATATATGCTTGTTGAATATAAATCTTCATTAAAACCTTTAAATGTTCGTTTTTAAAAACGTTAAAATCATCATTAAAATGTTTAAATCTTCATTAAAACGTTTAAATGTTCGTTTTTAAAAACGTTAAAATCATCATTAAAACGTTAAAATCTTCATTAAAACATTAAAATGTTCATTAAAACGTTAAAATGTTCACTAAAACGTTAAAATCTTCATTAAAATGTTTAAATGTTCATTTTTAAACATGTTAAAATTTTCATAAAAATGTTAAAATGTTCATTAAAACCTTAAAATGTTCATTAAAACGTTAAATACTTCATTAAAACGTTTAAATGTTCATTAAAACATTAAAATGTTCATTTTTAAAAACGTTCAAATGTTCATTAAAATGTTTAAAGGTTCATTAAAACGATTAAATGTTCATTAAAACGTTAAAATGTTCATTAAAACTTTTAAATGTTAATTAAAATGTTAAAATGTTCATTAAAACGTTTAAATGTTCATTAAAACGTTAAAATCTTCATTTTTAAAAACGTTAAAATGTTCATGAAAATGTTCAAATGTCCATTAAAACGTTAAATTCTTCATTAAAACATTAAAATCTTCATTAAAACGTTAAATTCTTCATTAAAACGTTAAAATGTTAATTAAAACATTAAAATGTTCATTTTTAAAAACGTTAAAATCATCATTAAAATGTTTAAATATTCATTTTTAAAAACATTAAATTCTTCATTTAAAAGTTTAAATGTTCATTAAAACATTAAATTCTTCATTTAAAAGTTTAAATGTTCATTTTTAAAACATTTATAGGTTCATTAAAATGTTAAAATTTTAATTAAAACGTTAAAATGTTCATTAAAACGTTAAAATGTTTTAAAACAAGCAGACTCTTTCTGACATCATGTAAAAACAAGCATACTTTCTGACATCATCTAGAAACAAGCAGACTTTCTGACATCATGTAGAAACAAGCAGACTCTTTCTGACATCACAAAGAAACAAGCAGACTTTCTGACATCATGTAGAAACAAGCAGACTCTTTCTGACATCATGTAGAAACAAGCAGACTCTTTCTGACATCATAAAGAAACAAGCTGACTTTCTGACATCATGTAGAAACAAGCAGACTCTTTCTGACATCATGAAAAAACAAGCAGACTCTTTCTGACATCATGTAAAAACAAGCAGACTCTTTCTGACATCATGTAAAAACAAGCAGACTCTTTCTGACATCATGTAAAAACAAGCAGACTTTCTGACATCATGTAAAAACAATCAGATTCTTTCTGACATAATGTAGAAACAAGCACTCTTTCTGACATCATGTAGAAACAAGCAGACTTTCTGACATCATGTAAAAACAAGCAGACTCTTTCTGACATCATGTAGAAACAAGCAGACTCTTTATGACATCTTCTAGAAACAAGCAGACTCTTTCTGACATCATGTAAAAGCAAGCAGTCTCATTCTGACATCATGTAGAAACAAGCAGACTCTTTATGACATCATAAAGAAACAAGCAGACTCTTTCTGACATCATGTAAAAACAAGCACACTCTTTCTGACATCATGTAAAAACAAGCAGACTCTTTCTGACATCATGTAGAAACAAGCAGACTCTTTCTGACATCATGTAGAAACAAGCAGACTCTTTCTGACATCATAAAGAAACAAGCAGACTTTCTGACATCATGTAGAAACAAGCAGACTCTTTCTGACATCATGAAAAAACAAGCATACTCTTTCTGACATCATGTAGAAACAAGCAGACTCTTTCTGACATCTAGAAACAAGCAGACTCTTTCTGACATCATGTAGAAACAAGCAGTCTCATTCTGATATCATGTAGAAACAAGCAGTCTCCTTCTGATATCATGTAGAAACAAGCAGTCTCCTGACATCATAAAGAAACAAGCAGTATCTTTCTGACATCATAAAGAAACAAGCAGTCTCCTTCTGATATCATGTAGAAACAAGCAGTCTCCTTCTGATATCATGTAGAAACAAGCAGTCTCTTTCTGACATCATAAAGAAACAAGCAGACTCTTTCTGATATCATAAAGAAACAAGCAGACTTTCTGACATCATGTAGAAACAAGCAGACTCTTTCTGACATCATGTAGAAACAAGCAGACACTTTCTGACATCATGTAGAAACAAGCAGTCTCTTTCTGATATCATCTAGAAACAAGTAGTCACCTTCTGACATCATAAAGAAACAAGCAGTCTGCCTCTGACATCATAAAGAACCAAGCAGTATCTTTCTGACATCATGTAGAAACAATCAGTCTCTTTCTGACATCATGTTGAAACAAGCAGTCTCCTTCTGACATCATAAAGAAACAAGCAGTATCTTTCTGCCATCATAAAGAAACAAGCAGTCTCCTTCTGATATCATGTAGAAACAAGCAGTCTCCTTCTGATATCATGTAGAAACAAGCAGTCTCCTGACATCATAAAGAAACAAGCAGTATCTTTCTGACATCATAAAGAAACAAGCAGTCTCCTTCTGATATCATGTAGAAGCAAGCAGTCTCCTTCTGATTTCATGTAGAAACAAGCAGTTTCTTTCTGACATCATAAAGAAACAAGCAGACTATTTCTGATATCATAAAGAAACAAGCAGACTTTCTGACATCATGTAGAAACAAGCACTCTTTCTGACATCAAGTAGAAACAAGCAGACTTTCTGACATCATGTAAAGACAAGCAGACTCTTTCTGACATCATGTAGAAACAAGCAGACTCTTTATGAAATCTTCTAGAAACACGCAGACTCTTTCTGACATCATGTAAAAGCAAGCAGTCTCATTCTGACATCATGTAGAAACAAGCAGACTCTTTATGACATCATAAAGAAACAAGCAGACTCTTTCTGACATCATGTAAAAACAAGCAGACTCTTTCTGACATCATGTAGAAACAAGCAGATGCTTTCTGACATGTAGAAACAAGCAGACTCTTTCTGATATCATGTAGAAACAAGATATATATGTCTGATATATATCAGAATATATATATGCTTGTTGAATATAAATCTTCATTAAAACCTTTAAATGTTCGTTTTTAAAAACGTTAAAATCATCATTAAAACGTTTAAATCTTCATTAAAACGTTTAAATGTTCGTTTTTAAAAACGTTAAAATCATCATTAAAACGTTAAAATCTTCATTAAAACATTAAAATGTTCATTAAAACGTTAAAATGTTCACTAAAACGTTAAAATCTTCATTAAAATGTTTAAATGTTCATTTTTAAACATGTTAAAATTTTCATTAAAATGTTAAAATGTTCATTAAAACCTTAAAATGTTCATTAAAACGTTAAATACTTCATTAAAACGTTTAAATGTTCATTAAAACATTAAAATGTTCATTTTTAAAAACGTTCAAATGTTCATTAAAATGTTTAAAGGTTCATTAAAACGATTAAATGTTCATTAAAACGTTAAAATGTTCATTAAAACTTTTAAATGTTAATTAAAATGTTAAAATGTTCATTAAAACGTTTAAATGTTCATTAAAACGTTAAAATCTTCATTTTTAAAAACGTTAAAATGTTCATGAAAATGTTCAAATGTCCATTAAAACGTTAAATTCTTCATTAAAACATTAAAATCTTCATTAAAACGTTAAATTCTTCATTAAAACGTTAAAATGTTAATTAAAACATTAAAATGTTCATTTTTAAAAACGTTAAAATCATCATTAAAATGTTTAAATATTCATTTTTAAAAACATTAAATTCTTCATTTAAAAGTTTAAATGTTCATTAAAACATTAAATTCTTCATTTAAAAGTTTAAATGTTCATTTTTAAAACATTTATAGGTTCATTAAAATGTTAAAATTTTAATTAAAACGTTAAAATGTTCATTAAAACTTTAAAATGTTTTAAAACAAGCAGACTCTTTCTGACATCATGTAAAAACAAGCATACTTTCTGACATCATCTAGAAACAAGCAGACTTTCTGACATCATGTAGAAACAAGCAGACTCTTTCTGACATCACAAAGAAACAAGCAGACTTTCTGACATCATGTAGAAACAAGCAGACTCTTTCTGACATCATGTAGAAACAAGCAGACTCTTTCTGACATCATAAAGAAACAAGCAGACTTTCTGACATCATGTAGAAACAAGCAGACTCTTTCTGACATCATGAAAAAACAAGCAGACTCTTTCTGACATCATGTAAAAACAAGCAGACTCTTTCTGACATCATGTAAAAACAAGCAGACTCTTTCTGACATCATGTAAAAACAAGCAGACTTTCTGACATCATGTAAAAACAATCAGATTCTTTCTGACATAATGTAGAAACAAGCACTCTTTCTGACATCACGTAGAAACAAGCAGATTTTCTGACATCATGTAAAAACAAGCAGACTCTTTCTGACATCATGTAGAAACAAGCAGACTCTTTATGACATCTTCTAGAAACAAGCAGACTCTTTCTGATATCATGTAAAAGCAAGCAGTCTCATTCTGACATCATGTAGAAACAAGCAGACTCTTTATGACATCATAAAGAAACAAGCAGACTCTTTCTGACATCATGTAAAAACAAGCACACTCTTTCTGACATCATGTAAAAACAAGCAGACTCTTTCTGACATCATGTAGAAACAAGCAGACTCTTTCTGACATCATGTAGAAACAAGCAGACTCTTTCTGACATCATAAAGAAACAAGCAGACTTTCTGACATCATGTAGAAACAAGCAGACTCTTTCTGACATCATGAAAAAACAAGCATACTCTTTCTGACATCATGTAGAAACAAGCAGACTCTTTCTGACATCATCTAGAAACAAGCAGACTCTTTCTGACATCATGTAGAAACAAGCAGTCTCATTCTGATATCATGTAGAAACAAGCAGTCTCCTTCTGATATCATGTAGAAACAAGCAGTCTCCTGACATCATAAAGAAACAAGCAGTATCTTTCTGACATCATAAAGAAACAAGCAGTCTCCTTCTGATATCATGTAGAAACAAGCAGTCTCCTTCTGATATCATGTAGAAACAAGCAGTCTCTTTCTGACATCATAAAGAAACAAGCAGACTCTTTCTGATATCATAAAGAAACAAGCAGACTTTCTGACATCATGTAGAAACAAGCACTCTTTCTGACATCAAGTAGAAACAAGCAGACTTTCTGACATCATGTAAAGACAAGCAGACTCTTTCTGACATCATGTAGAAACAAGCAGACTCTTTATGAAATATTCTAGAAACAAGCAGACTCTTTCTGACATCATGTAAAAGCAAGCAGTCTCATTCTGACATCATGTAGAAACAAGCAGACTCTTTATGACATCATAAAGAAACAAGCAGACTCTTTCTGACATCATAAAGAAACAAGCAGACTTTCTGACATCATGTAGAAACAAGCAGACTCTTTCTGACATCATGAAAAAACAAGCAGACTCTTTCTGACATCATGTAGAAACAAGCAGACTCTTTCTGACATCATGTAAAAACAAGCAGACTTTCTGACATCATGTAAAAACAATCAGATTCTTTCTGACATCATGTAGAAACAAGCACTCTTTCTGACATCATGTAGAAACAAGCAGACTTTCTGACATCATGTAAAAACAAGCAGACTCTTTCTGACATCATGTAGAAACAAGCAGACTCTTTATGACATCTTCTAGAAACAAGCAGACTCTTTCTGACATCATGTAAAAGCAAGCAGTCTCATTCTGACATCATGTAGAAACAAGCAGACTCTTTATGACATCATAAAGAAACAAGCAGACTCTTTCTGACATCATGTAAAAACAAGCACACTCTGACATCATGTAAAAACAAGCAGACTCTTTATGACATCTTCTAGAAACAAGCAGACTCTTTCTGACATCATGTAGAAACAAGCAGACTCTTTCTGACATCATAAAGAAACAAGCAGACTTTCTGACATCATGTAGAAACAAGCAGACTCTTTCTGACATCATGAAAAAACAAGCATACTCTTTCTGACATCATGGAGAAACAAGCAGACTCTTTCTGACATCATCTAGAAACAAGCAGACTCTTTCTGACATCATGTAGAAACAAGCAGTCTCATTCTGACATCATCTAGAAACAAGCAGACTCTTTATGACATCATAAAGAAACAAGCAGACTTTCTGACATCATGTAGAAACAAGCAGACTCTTTCTGACATCATGTAGAAACAAGCAGACGCTTTCTGACATCATGTAGAAACAAGCAGACTCTTTCTGACATCATCTAGAAACAAGCAGTCTCCTTCTGACATCATAAAGAAACAAGCAGTCTGCCTCTGACATCATAAAGAACCAAGCAGTATCTTTCTGACATCATGTAGAAACAATCAGTCTCTTTCTGACATGTTGTTGAAACAAGCAGTCTCCTTCTGACATCATAAAGAAACAAGCAGTATCATTCTGCCATCATAAAGAAACAAGCAGTCTCCTTCTGATATCATGTAGAAACAAGCAGTCTCCTTCTGATATCATGTAGAAACAAGCAGTCTCCTGACATCATAAAGAAACAAGCAGTATCTTTCTGCCATCATAAAGAAACAAGCAGTCTCCTTCTGATTTCATGTAGAAACAAGCAGTCTCTTTCTGACATCATAAAGAAACAAGCAGACTCTTTCTGACATCATAAAGAAACAAGCAGACTTTCTGACATCATGTAGAAACAAGCACTCTTTCTGACATCAAGTAGAAACAAGCAGACTTTCTGACATCATGTAAAGACAAGCAGACTCTTTCTGACATCATGTAGAAACAAGCAGACTCTTTATGAAATCTTCTAGAATTAAGCAGACTCTTTCTGACATCATGTAAAAGCAAGCAGTCTCATTCTGACATCATGTAGAAACAAGCAGACTCTTTATGACATCATAAAGAAACAAGCAGACTCTTTCTGACATCATGTAAAAACAAGCAGACTCTTTCTGACATCATGTAAAAACAAGCAGACTCTTTCTGACATCATGTAGAAACAAGCAGATGCTTTCTGACATGTAGAAACAAGCAGACTCTTTCTGATATCATGTAGAAACAAGATATATATGTCTGATATATATCAGAATATATATATGCTTGTTGAATATAAATCTTCATAAAAACCTTTAAATGTTCGTTTTTAAAAACGTTAAAATCATCATTAAAACGTTAAAATCTTCATTAAAACATTAAAATCTTCATTAAAACGTTAAAATGTTCACTAAAACGTTAAAATCTTCATTAAAATGTTTAAATGTTCATTTTTAAAAATGTTAAAATTTTCATTAAAATGTTAAAATGTTCATTAAAACTTTAAAATGTTCATTAAAACGTTAAATACTTCATTAAAACATTTAAATGTTCATTAAAACATTAAAATGTTCATTTTTAAAAACGTTCAAATGTTCATTAAAATGTTTAAAGGTTCATTAAAACGATTAAATGTT
This sequence comes from Nothobranchius furzeri, assembly GCF_043380555.1. Classification (NCBI taxonomy): domain Eukaryota; kingdom Metazoa; phylum Chordata; class Actinopteri; order Cyprinodontiformes; family Nothobranchiidae; genus Nothobranchius; species Nothobranchius furzeri. Next base: position 46,602,945 of record NC_091751.1, on the reverse strand, counting down.
CATTAAAACGTTAAAATGTTCATTAAAACTTTTAAATGTTAATTAAAATGTTAAAATGTTCATTAAAACGTTTAAATGTTCATTCAAACATTAAAATCTTCATTTTTAAAAACGTTAAAATGTTCATGAAAATGTTCAAATGTCCATTAAAACGTTAAATTCTTCATTAAAACATTAAAATCTTCATTAAAACGTTAAATTCTTCATTAAAACGTTAAAATGTTAATTAAAACATTAAAATGTTCATTTTTAAAAACGTTAAAATCATCATTAAAATGTTTAAATATTCATTTTTAAAAACATTAAAATGTTCATTAAAATGTTTAAATGTTCATTAAAACATAAATTCTTCATTTAAAAGTTTAAATGTTCATTTTTAAAACATTAATAGGTTCATTAAAATGTTAAAATTTTAATTAAAACGTTAAATTGTTCATTAAAACGTTAAAATGTTTTAAAACAAGCAGACTCTTTCTGACATCATGTAAAAACAAGCATACTTTCTGACATCATCTAGAAACAAGCAGACTTTCTGACATCATGTAGAAACAAGCAGACTCTTTCTGACATCACAAAGAAACAAGCAGACTTTCTGACATCAAGTAGAAACAAGCAGACTCTTTCTGACATCATGTAAAACAAGCAGACTCTTTCTGACATCATGTAGAAACAAGCAGACTCTTTCTGACATCATGTAAAAACAAGCAGACTCTTTCTGACATCATGTAGAAACAAGCAGTCTCATTCTGACAACATCTAGAAACAAGCAGACTCTTTCTGACAGACTCTTTCTGACATCATGTAGAAACAAGCAGACTCTTTCTGACATCATAAAGAAACAAGCAGACTTTCTGACATCATGTAGAAACAAGCAGACTCTTTCTGACATCATGAAAAAACAAGCAGACTCTTTCTGACATCATGTAGAAACAAGCAGACTCTTTCTGACATCATGTAGAAACAAGCAGACTTTCTGACATCATGTAAAAACAATCAGACTCTTTCTGACATCATGTAGAAACAAGCACTCTTTCTGACATCATGTAGAAACAAGCAGACTTTCTGACATCATGTAAAAACAAGCAGACTCTTTCTGACATCATGTAGAAACAAGCAGACTCTTTATGACATCTTCTAGAAACAAGCAGACTCTTTCTGACATCATGTAAAAGCAAGCAGTCTCATTCTGACATCATGTAGAAACAAGCAGACTCTTTATGACATCATAAAGAAACAAGCAGACTTTCTGACATCATGTAAAAACAAGCACACTCTTTCTGACATCATGTAAAAACAAGCAGACTCTTTCTGACATCATGTAGAAACAAGCAGATGCTTTCTGACATGTAGAAACAAGCAGACTCTTTCTGACATCATGTAGAAACAAGCAGACTATTTCTGACATCATAAAGAAACAAGCAGACTTTCTGACATCATGTAGAAACAAGCAGACTCTTTCTGACATCATGAAAAAACAAGCATACTCTTTCTGACATCATGTAGACACAAGCAGACTCTTTCTGACATCATCTAGAAACAAGCAGACTCTTTCTGACATCATGTAGAAACAAGCAGTCTCATTCTGACATCATCTAGAAACAAGCAGACTCTTTATGACATCATAAAGAAACAAGCAGACTTTCTGACATCATGTAGAAACAAGCAGACTCTTTCTGACATCATGTAGAAACAAGCAGACACTTTCTGACATCATGTAGAAACAAGCAGTCTCTTTCTGATATCATCTAGAAACAAGTAGTCACCTTCTGACATCATAAAGAAACAAGCAGTCTGCCTCTGACATCATAAAGAACCAAGCAGTATCTTTCTGACATCATGTAGAAACAATCAGTCTCTTTCTGACATCATGTTGAAACAAGCAGTCTCCTTCTGACATCATAAAGAAACAAGCAGTATCTTTCTGCCATCATAAAGAAACAAGCAGTCTCCTTCTGATATCATGTAGAAACAAGCAGTCTCCTTCTGATATCATGTAGAAACAAGCAGTCTCCTGACATCATAAAGAAACAAGCAGTATCTTTCTGACATCATAAAGAAACAAGCAGTCTCCTTCTGATATCATGTAGAAACAAGCAGTCTCCTTCTGATTTCATGTAGAAACAAGCAGTTTCTTTCTGACATCATAAAGAAACAAGCAGACTATTTCTGATATCATAAAGAAACAAGCAGACTTTCTGACATCATGTAGAAACAAGCACTCTTTCTGACATCAAGTAGAAACAAGCAGACTTTCTGACATCATGTAAAGACAAGCAGACTCTTTCTGACATCATGTAGAAACAAGCAGACTCTTTATGAAATATTCTAGAAACACGCAGACTCTTTCTGACATCATGTAAAAGCAAGCAGTCTCATTCTGACATCATGTAGAAACAAGCAGACTCTTTATGACATCATAAAGAAACAAGCAGACTCTTTCTGACATCATGTAAAAACAAGCAGACTCTTTCTGACATCATGTAAAAACAAGCAGACTCTTTCTGACATCATGTAGAAACAAGCAGATGCTTTCTGACATGTAGAAACAAGCAGACTCTTTCTGATATCATGTAGAAACAAGATATATATGTCTGATATATATCAGAATATATATATGCTTGTTGAATATAAATCTTCATTAAAACCTTTAAATGTTCGTTTTTAAAAACGTTAAAATCATCATTAAAACGTTTAAATCTTCATTAAAACGTTTAAATGTTCGTTTTTAAAAAACGTTAAAATCATCATTAAAACGTTAAAATCTTCATTAAAACATTAAAATGTTCATTAAAACGTTAAAATGTTCACTAAAACGTTAAAATCTTCATTAAAATGTTTAAATGTTCATTTTTAAACATGTTAAAATTTTCATTAAAATGTTAAAATGTTCATTAAAACCTTAAAATGTTCATTAAAACGTTAAATACTTCATTAAAACGTTTAAATGTTCATTAAAACATTAAAATGTTCATTTTTAAAAACGTTCAAATGTTCATTAAAATGTTTAAAGGTTCATTAAAACGATTAAATGTTCATTAAAACGTTAAAATGTTCATTAAAACTTTTAAATGTTAATTAAAATGTTAAAATGTTCATTAAAACGTTTAAATGTTCATTAAAACGTTAAAATCTTCATTTTTAAAAACGTTAAAATGTTCATGAAAATGTTCAAATGTCCATTAAAACGTTAAATTCTTCATTAAAACATTAAAATCTTCATTAAAACGTTAAATTCTTCATTAAAACGTTAAAATGTTAATTAAAACATTAAAATGTTCATTTTTAAAAACGTTAAAATCATCATTAAAATGTTTAAATATTCATTTTTAAAAACATTAAATTCTTCATTTAAAAGTTTAAATGTTCATTAAAACATTAAATTCTTCATTTAAAAGTTTAAATGTTCATTTTTAAAACATTTATAGGTTCATTAAAATGTTAAAATTTTAATTAAAACGTTAAAATGTTCATTAAAACGTTAAAATGTTTTAAAACAAGCAGACTCTTTCTGACATCATGTAAAAACAAGCATACTTTCTGACATCATCTAGAAACAAGCAGACTTTCTGACATCATGTAGAAACAAGCAGACTCTTTCTGACATCACAAAGAAACAAGCAGACTTTCTGACATCATGTAGAAACAAGCAGACTCTTTCTGACATCATGTAGAAACAAGCAGACTCTTTCTGACATCATAAAGAAACAAGCAGACTTTCTGACATCATGTAGAAACAAGCAGACTCTTTCTGACATCATGAAAAAACAAGCAGACTCTTTCTGACATCATGTAGAAAAAAGCAGACTCTTTCTGACATCATGTAAAAACAAGCAGACTTTCTGACATCATGTAAAAACAATCAGATTCTTTCTGACATCATGTAGAAACAAGCACTCTTTCTGACATCATGTAGAAACAAGCAGACTTTCTGACATCATGTAAAAACAAGCAGACTCTTTCTGACATCATGTAGAAACAAGCAGACTCTTTATGACATCTTCTAGAAACAAGCAGACTCTTTCTGACATCATGTAAAAGCAAGCAGTCTCATTCTGACATCATGTAGAAACAAGCAGACTCTTTATGACATCATAAAGAAACAAGCAGACTCTTTCTGACATCATGTAAAAACAAGCACACTTTCTGACATCATGTAAGAACAAGCAGACTCTTTCTGACATCATGTAGAAACAAGCAGACTCTTTCTGACATCATGTAGAAACAAGCAGACTCTTTCTGACATCATAAAGAAACAAGCAGACTTTCTGACATCATGTAGAAACAAGCAGACTCTTTCTGACATCATGAAAAAACAAGCATACTCTTTCTGACATCATGTAGAAACAAGCAGACTCTTTCTGACATCATCTAGAAACAAGCAGACTCTTTCTGACATCATGTAGAAACAAGCAGTCTCATTCTGACATCATCTAGAAACAAGAAGACTCTTTATGACATCATAAAGAAACAAGCAGACTTCCTGACATTGTGTAAAAACAAGCAGACTCTTTCTGACATCATGTAGAAACAAGCAGACGCTTTCTGACATCATGTAGAAACAAGCAGACTCTTTCTGACATCATCTAGAAACAAGTAGTCTCCTTCTGACATCATAAAGAAACAAGCAGTCTGCCTCTGACATCATAAAGAACCAAGCAGTATCTTTCTGACATCATGTAGAAACAATCAGTCTCTTTCTGACATCATGTTGAAACAAGCAGTCTCCTTCTGACATCATAAAGAAACAAGCAGTATCTTTCTGCCATCATAAAGAAACAAGCAGTGTCCTTCTGATTTCATGTAGAAACAAGCAGTCTCTTTCTGACATCACAAAGAAACAAGCAGACTCTTTCTGACATCATAAAGAAACAAGCAGACTTTCTGACATCATGTAGAAACAAGCACTCTTTCTGACATCAAGTAGAAACAAGCAGACTTTCTGACATCATGTAAAGACAAGCAGACTCTTTCTGACATCATGTAGAAACAAGCAGACTCTTTATGAAATCTTCTAGAAACAAGCAGACTCTTTCTGACATCATGTAAAAGCAAGCAGTCTCATTCTGACATCATGTAGAAACAAGCAGACTCTTTATGACATCATAAAGAAACAAGCAGACTCTTTCTGACATCATGTAAAAACAAGCAGACTCTTTCTGACATCATGTAAAAACAAGCAGACTCTTTCTGACATCATGTAGAAACAAGCAGATGCTTTCTGACATGTAGAAACAAGCAGACTCTTTCTGATATCATGTAGAAACAAGATATATATGTCTGATATATATCAGAATATATATATGCTTGTTGAATATAAATCTTCATTAAAACCTTTAAATGTTCGTTTTTAAAAACGTTAAAATCATCATTAAAACGTTTAAATCTTCATTAAAACGTTTAAATGTTCGTTTTTAAAAACGTTACAATCATCATTAAAACGTTAAAATCTTCATTAAAACATTAAAATGTTCATTAAAATGTTAAAATGTTCACTAAAACGTTAAAATCTTCATTAAAATGTTTAAATGTTCATTTTTAAAAATGTTAAAATTTTCATTAAAATGTTAAAATGTTCATTAAAACCTTAAAATGTTCATTAAAACGTTAAATACTTCATTAAAACGTTTAAATGTTCATTAAAACATTAAAATGTTCATTTTTAAAAACGTTCAAATGTTCATTAAAATGTTTAAAGGTTCATTAAAACGATTAAATGTTCATTAAAACGTTAAAATGTTCATTAAAACTTTTAAATGTTAAATAAAATGTTAAAATGTTCATTAAAACGTTTAAATGTTCATTAAAACGTTAAAATCTTCATTTTTAAAAACGTTAAAATGTTCATGAAAATGTTCAAATGTCCATTAAAACGTTAAATTCTTCATTAAAACATTAAAATCTTCATTAAAACGTTAAATTCTTCATTAAAACGTTAAAATGTTAATTAAAACATTAAAATGTTCATTTTTAAAAACGTTAAAATCATCATTAAAATGTTTAAATATTCATTTTTAAAAACATTAAAATGTTCATTAAAATGTTTAAATGTTTATTAAAACATTAAATTCTTCATTTAAAAGTTTAAATGTTCATTTTTAAAACATTTATAGGTTCATTAACCCTCTGATGCATGAATTATGAGATCTTCAACCATGATTTTTTAAACGATTTTTTTCATTCATCTTTAGGTGTGAGTTAAACAAATTTCAACAAATATTTTTCATAACATTTTGTTAATTTACAAATACTTTATTACATGTCCATCTCGGTGGACAGCGTGCATTCTGAACATGAAATATGTTGGCTTGGCTTACTGAAGTCCAACTGGAGAGGCTCACATGCAATAAAGTCTTCAACAGCTGTGCTTAATAGCAAAAATAAATAAATAACAGTTTTGAGTACCTGTCCACTGTAGTGACCATTATGCATCAAAGGGTTAAAATGTTAAAATTTTAATTGAAACGTTAAAATGTTCATTAAAACGTTAAAATGTTTTAAAACAAGCAGACTCTTTCTGACATCATGTAAAAACAAGCATACTTTCTGACATCATCTAGAAACAAGCAGACTTTCTGACATCATGTAGAAACAAGCAGACTCTTTCTGACATCAAAAAGAAACGAGCAGACTTTCTGACATCATGTAGAAACATTTAGACTCTTTCTGACATCATGTAAAACAAGCAGACTCTTTCTGACATAATGTAGAAACAAGCAGACTCTTTCTGACATCATGTAAAAACAAGCAGACTCTTTCTGACATCATGTAGAAACAAGCAGTCTCATTCTGACATCATCTAGAAACAAGCAGACTCTTTCTGACATCATAGCACAGAGTCTGCTTTGATTAGGGTGCTAAATGACATTCTGGTGGCATCTGACTCTGGGTCTAGGGTACTGCTGCTCCAGCTGGACCTTTCAGCGGCTTTTGATACGGTCGATCACCAAATTTTACTGAATCGGCTTGGGTCTTGGGTTGGGGTGACGGGGGTGGCGCTTAAATGGTTCCGCTCCTACCTATCAAACCGAACCATCTCTGTACAGATTGGTGACTGTGCATCCTCCAGTCTTCCACTGCCTTGGGGGGTGCCGCAAGGTTCCGTTCTTGGGCCATTGCTGTTTTCAATCTACCTTCTGCCTCTGGGCAATATCCTGAATCAGCATGGCCTGAGCTACCACATCTACGCAGATGACTGTCAGCTATACGTGGAAATGGACGAGAAAAATGCGGGCTCGAAATTGGCTGCATGTATGGATGACGTGAAGGGCTGGCTGGCATCCAACTTCTTAAAACTGAATGAAAAGAAGTCTGAGTTTATTGTTTTTGACCCCCGCAACCACCATGGCTCTCACCCTGTTTGTGACCTTTTAACCCTTAACCCCAAACAGTGTGTGACGAGTCTCGGGGTCAAGCTGGATGCTGGACTCACAATGGCCCCACAGATAAACTCTGTAGTGAGGTCTTGTTTTTATCAGCTTCGCCGCCTTACTCACCTCAGACGAATCCTGAAACGGAGGCATTTGGAGTCAGTCATTCATGCATTCATTACCTCTCGCCTGGACTATGCAAACGCCCTCCTCGTTGGTGTTCCGGACTCTGCCCTGAATCGGCTGCAGGTTGTTCAGAATGCTGCTGCCAGGTTCTTGACGGGTACACACCGACGTAGCCACATTACACCTGTCCTGGCACATCTTCACTGGCTCCCTGTCATTTTCAGAGTGCAGTTTAAGTTACTGACTTTTGTTTTTAAAGCGCTCAGTGACCTGGCACCTTCCTACCTCTCTGCCCTTCTCACTCCATATGTGCCCACCCGCTCGTTGAGGTCGGCTGACCTATTGCTGCTGCACACGCCGCGGACGAGGCTCAAATCGCGGGGTGAATGAGCATTTGTCCATGCTGCCCCAAAGCTATGGAACTCATTGCCCATTGGAGTTCAGCAGGCTCCATCTCTGGCGGTTTTTAAATCTCGTTTAAAGACCCACTTTTACACTTTGGCTTTTAGACAGTGACTCGTTTTAGTGTTTTATTGTGTCATTGTTTTAATGTGTTCTTATTATTCATGTTTTCTCTGCTTTTAATTGAGATTTTATCCTTAGTTTTAGCTCCTTGTAATGGGTGTGTTTTGTTTTAGCCTGTGCAGCACTTTGGGCAGCTCCCATGCTGCATTTTAAATGTGCTATATAAATAAACTATGCTATGCTATGCTATGCTATGTAGAAACAAGCAGACTCTTTCTGACATCATAAAGAAACAAGCAGACTTTCTGACATCATGTAGAAACAAGCAGACTCTTTCTGACATCATGAAAAAACAAGCAGACTCTTTCTGACATCATGTAGAAACAAGCAGACTCTTTCTGACATCATGTAAAAACAAGCAGACTTTCTGACATCATGTAAAAACAATCAGATTCTTTCTGACATCATGTAGAAACAAGCACTCTTTCTGACATCATGTAGAAACAAGCAGACTTTCTGACATCATGTAGAAACAAGCAGACTCTTTATGACATCTTCTAGAAACAAGCAGACTCTTTCTGACATCATGTAAAAGCAAGCAGTCTCATTCTGACATCATGTAGAAACAAGCAGACTCTTTATGACATCATAAAGAAACAAGCAGACTCTTTCTGACATCATGTAAAAACAAGCACACTCTTTCTGACATCATGTAAAAACAAGCAGACTCTTTCTGACATCATGTAGAAACAAGCAGATGCTTTCTGACATCATGTAGAAACAAGCAGACTCTTTCTGACATCATAAAGAAACAAGCAGACTTTCTGACATCATGTAGAAACAAGCAGACTCTTTCTGACATGAAAAAACAAGCATACTCTTTCTGACATCATGTAGAAACAAGCAGACTCTTTCTGACATCATCTAGAAACAAGCAGACTCTTTCTGACGTCATGTAGAAACAAGCAGTCTCATTCTGACATCATCTAGAAACAAGCAGACTCTTTATGACATCATAAAGAAACAAGCAGACTTTCTGACATCATGTAGAAACAAGCAGACTCTTTCTGACATCATGTAGAAACAAGCAGACGCTTTCTGACATCATGTAGAAACAAGCAGACTCTTTCTGACATCATCTAGAAACAAGTAGTCTCCTTCTGACATCATAAAGAAACAAGCAGTCTGCCTCTGACATCATAAAGAACCAAGCAGTATCTTTCTGACATCATGTAGAAACAATCAGTCTCTTTCTGACATCATGTTGAAACAAGCAGTCTCCTTCTGACATCATAAAGAAACAAGCAGTATCTTTCTGCCATAATAAAGAAACAAGCAGTCTCCTTCTGATATCATGTAGAAACAAGCAGTCTCCTGACATCATAAAGAAACAAGCAGTATCTTTCTGACATCATAAAGAAACAAGCAGTCTCCTTCTGATATCATGTAGAAACAAGCAGTCTCCTTCTGATTTCATGTAGAAACAAGCAGTCTCTTTCTGGCATCATAAAGAAACAAGCAGACTCTTTCTGACGTCATAAAGAAACAAGCAGACTTTCTGACATCATGTAGAAACAAGCACTCTTTCTGACATCATGTAGAAACAAGCAGACTTTCTGACATCATGTAAAGACAAGCAGACTCTTTCTGACATCATGTAGAAACAAGCAGACTCTTTATGACATCTTCTAGAAACAAGCAGACTCTTTCTGACATCATGTAAAAGCAAGCAGTCTCATTCTGACATCATGTAGAAACAAGCAGACTCTTTATGACATCATAAAGAAACAAGCAGACTCTTTCTGACATCATGTAAAAACAAGCAGACTCTTTCTGACATCATGTAAAAACAAGCAGACTCTTTCTGACATCATGTAGAAACAAGCAGATGCTTTCTGACATGTAGAAACAAGCAGACACTTTCTGATATCATGTAGAAACAAGATATATATGTCTGATATATATCAGAATATAAATATGCTTGTTGAATATAAATCTTCATTAAAACCTTTAAATGTTCGTTTTTAAAAACATTAAAATCATCATTAAAACGTTTAAATCTTCATTAAAATGTTTGAATGTTCGTTTTTAAAAACGTTAAAATCATCATTAAAACGTTAAAATCTTCATTAAAACATTAAAATGGTCATTAAAACGTTAAAATGTTCACTAAAACCTTAAAATCTTCATTAAAATGTTTAAATGTTCATTTTTAAAAATGTTAAAATTTTCATTAAAATGTTAAAATGTTCATTAAAACCTTAAAATGTTCATTAAAACGTTAAATACTTCATTAAAACGTTTAAATGTTCATTAAAACATTAAAATGCTCATTTTTAAAAACGTTCAAATGTTCATTAAAATGTTTAAAGGTTCATTAAAACGATTCGATGTTCATTAAAACGTTAAAATGTTCATTAAAACTTTTAAATGTTATTTAAAATGTTAAAATGTTCATTAAAACGTTTAAATGTTCATTAAAACGTTAAAATCTTCATTTTTAAAAACGTTAAAATGTTCATGAAAATGTTCAAATGTCCATTAAAATGTTAAATTCTTCATTAAAACATTAAAATCTTCATTAAAACGTTAAATTCTTCATTAAAACGTTAAAATGTTCATTAAAACATTAAAATGTTCATTTTTAAAAACGTTAAAATCATCATTAAAATGTTTAAATATTCATTTTTAAAAACATTAAAATGTTCATTAAAATGTTTAAATGTTCATTAAAACATTAAATTCTTCATTTAAAAGTTTAAATGTTCATTTTTAAAACATTAATAGGTTCATTAAAATGTTAAAATTTTAATTAAAACGTTAAAATGTTCATTAAAACGTTAAAATGTTTTAAAACAAGCAGACTCTTTCTGACATCATGTAAAAACAAGCATACTTTCTGACATCATGTAGAAACAAGCAGACTTTCTGACATCACAAAGAAACAAGCAGACTTTCTGACATCACAAAGAAACAAGCAGACTTTCTGACATCATGTAGAAACAAGCAGACTCTTTCTGACATCATGTAAAACAAGCAGACTCTTTCTGACATCATGTAGAAACAAGCAGACTCTTTCTGACATCATGTTGAAACAAGCAGTCTCCTTCTGACATCATAAAGAAAAAAGCAGTATCTTTCTGCCATCATAAAGAAACAAGCAGTCTCCTTCTGATATCATGTAGAAACAAGCAGTCTCCTTCTGATATCATGTAGAAACAAGCAGTCTCCTGACATCATAAAGAAACAAGCAGTATCTTTCTGACATCATAAAGAAACAAGCAGTCTTCTTCTGATATCATGTAGAAACAAGCAGTCTCCTTCTGATTTCATGTAGAAACAAGCAGTCTCTTTCTGACATCATAAAGAAACAAGCAGACTCTTTCTGACATCATAAAGAAACAAGCAGACTTTCTGACATCATGTAGAAACAAGCACTCTTTCTGATATCAAGAAGAAACAAGCAGACTTTCTGACATCATGTAAAGAAAAGCAGACTCTTTCTGACATCATGTAGAAACAAGCAGACTCTTTATGACATCTTCTAGAAACAAGCAGACTCTTTATGACATCATAAAGAAACAAGCAGACTCTTTCTGACATCATGTAAAAACAAGCAGACTCTTTCTGACATCATGTAGAAACAAGCAGATGCTTTCTGACATGTAGAAACAAGCAGACTCTTTCTGACATCATGTAGAAACAAGCAGACTCTTTATGACATCTTCTAGAAACAAGCAGACTCTTTCTGAAATCATGTAAAAGCAAGCAGTCTCATTCTGACATCATGTAGAAACAAGCAGACTCTTTATGACATCATAAAGAAACAAGCAGACTTTCTGACATCATGTAGAAACAAGCAGACTCTTTCTGACATCATGTAAAACAAGCAGACTCTTTCTGACATCATGTAGAAACAAGCAGACTCTTTCTGACATCATGTAGAAACAAGCAGATGCTTTCTGACATCATGTAGAAACAAGCAGACTCTTTCTGACATCATGTAGAAACAAGCAGACTCTTTCTGACATCATAAAGAAACAAGCAGACTTTCTGACATCATGTAGAAACAAGCAGACTCTTTCTGACATCATGAAAAAACAAGCATACTCTTTCTGACATCATGTAGAAACAAGCAGACTCTTTCTGACATCATCTAGAAACAAGCAGACTCTTTCTGACATCATGTAGAAACAAGCAGTCTCATTCTGACATCATCTAGAAACAAGCAGACTCTTTATGACCTCATAAAGAAACAAGCAGACTTTCTGACATCATGTAGAAACAAGCAGACTCTTTCTGACATCATGTAGAAACAAGCAGTCTCATTCTGACATCATCTAGAAACAAGCAGACTCTTTATGACATCATAAAGAAACAAGCAGACTTTCTGACATCATGTAGAAACAAGCAGACTCTTTCTGACATCATGTAGAAACAAGCAGACTCTTTCTGACATCATCTAGAAACAAGTAGTCTCCTTCTGACATCATAAAGAAACAAGCAGTCTGCCTCTGACATCATAAAGAACCAAGCAGTATCTTTCTGACATCATGTAGAAACAATCAGTCTCTTTCTGACATCATGTTGAAACAAGCAGTCTCCTTCTGACATCATAAAGAAACAAGCAGTATCTTTCTGCCATCATAAAGAAACAAGCAGTCTCCTTCTGATATCATGTAGAAACAAGCAGTCTCCTGACATCATAAAGAAACAAGCAGTATCTTTCTGACATCATAAAGAAACAAGCAGTCTCCTTCTGATATCATGTAGAAACAAGCAGTCTCCTTCTGATTTCATGTAGAAACAAGCAGTCTCTTTCTGGCATCATAAAGAAACAAGCAGACTCTTTCTGACGTCATAAAGAAACAAGCAGACTTTCTGACATCATGTAGAAACAAGCACTCTTTCTGACATCATGTAGAAACAAGCAGACTTTCTGACATCATGTAAAGACAAGCAGACTCTTTCTGACATCATGTAGAAACAAGCAGACTCTTTATGACATCTTCTAGAAACAAGCAGACTCTTTCTGACATCATGTAATAGCAAGCAGTCTCATTCTGACATCATGTAGAAACAAGCAGACTCTTTATGACATCATAAAGAAACAAGCAGACTCTTTCTGACATCATGTAAAAACAAGCAGACTCTTTCTGACATCATGTAAAAACAAGCAGACTCTTTCTGACATCATGTAGAAACAAGCAGATGCTTTCTGACATGTAGAAACAAGCAGACACTTTCTGATATCATGTAGAAACAAGATATATATGTCTGATATATATCAGAATATAAATATGCTTGTTGAATATAAATCTTCATTAAAACCTTTAAATGTTCGTTTTTAAAAACGTTAAAATCATCATTAAAACGTTTAAATCTTCATTAAAATGTTTGAATGTTCGTTTTTAAAAACGTTAAAATCATCATTATAACGTTAAAATTTTCATTAAAACATTAAAATGTTCATTAAAACGTTAAAATGTTCACTAAAACGTTAAAATCTTCATTAAAATGTTTAAATGTTCATTTTTAAAAATGTTAAAATTTTCATTAAAATGTTAAAATGTTCATTAAAACCTTAAAATGTTCATTAAAACGTTAAATACTTCATTAAAACGTTTAAATGTTCATTAAAACATTAAAATGCTCATTTTTAAAAACGTTCAAATGTTCATTAAAATGTTTAAAGGTTCATTAAAACGATTAAATGTTCATTAAAACGTTAAAATGTTCATTAAAACTTTTAAATGTTATTTAAAATGTTAAAATGTTCATTAAAACGTTTAAATGTTCATTAAAACGTTAAAATCTTCATTTTTAAAAACGTTAAAATGTTCATGAAAATGTTCAAATGTCCATTAAAATGTTAAATTCTTCATTAAAACATTAAAATCTTCATTAAAACGTTAAATTCTTCATTAAAACGTTAAAATGTTCATTAAAACATTAAAATGTTCATTTTTAAAAACGTTAAAATCATCATTAAAATGTTTAAATATTCATTTTTAAAAACATTAAAATGTTCATTAAAATGTTTAAATGTTCATTAAAACATTAAATTCTTCATTTAAAAGTTTAAATGTTCATTTTTAAAACATTAATAGGTTCATTAAAATGTTAAAATTTTAATTAAAACGTTAAAATGTTCATTAAAACGTTAAAATGTTTTAAAACAAGCAGACTCTTTCTGACATCATGTAAAAACAAGCATACTTTCTGACATCATGTAGAAACAAGCAGACTTTCTGACATCACAAAGAAACAAGCAGACTTTCTGACATCACAAAGAAACAAGCAGACTTTCTGACATCATGTAGAAACAAGCAGACTCTTTCTGACATCATGTAAAACAAGCAGACTCTTTCTGACATCATGTAGAAACAAGCAGACTCTTTCTGACATCATGTAAAACAAGCAGACTCTTTCTGACATCATGTAGAAACAAGCAGTCTCATTCTGACATCATCTAGAAACAAGCAGACTCTTTCTGACATCATGTAGAAACAAGCAGACTCTTTCTGACATCATAAAGAAACAAGCAGACTTTCTGACATCATGTAGAAACAAGCAGACTCTTTCTGACATCATGAAAAAACAAGCAGACTCTTTCTGACATCATGTAGAAACAAGCAGACTCTTTCTGACATCATGTAAAAACAAGCAGACTTTCTGACATCATGTAAAAACAATCAGACTCTTTCTGACATCATGTAGAAACAAGCACTCTTTCTGACATCATGTAGAAACAAGCAGACTTTCTGACATCATGTAAAAACAAGCAGACTCTTTCTGACATCATGTAGAAACAAGCAGACTCTTTATGACATCTTCTAGAAACAAGCAGACTCTTTCTGACATCATGTAAAAGCAAGCAGTCTCATTCTGACATCATGTAGAAACAAGCAGACTCTTTATGACATCATAAAGAAACAAGCAGACTCTTTCTGACATCATGAAAAAACAAGCATACTCTTTCTGACATCATGTAAAAACAAGCAGACTCTTTCTGACATCATCTAGAAACAAGCAGACTCTTTCTGACATCATGTAGAAACAAGCAGTCTCATTCTGACATCATCTAGAAACAAGCAGACTCTTTATGACATCATAAAGAAACAAGCAGACTTTCTGACATCATGTAGAAACAAGCAGACTCTTTCTGACATCATGTAGAAACAAGCAGACGCTTTCTGACATCATGTAGAAACAAGCAGACTCTTTCTGACATCATCTAGAAACAAGCAGACGCTTTCTGACATCATGTAGAAACAAGCAGACTCTTTCTGACATCATCTAGAAACAAGTAGTCTCCTTCTGACATCATAAAGAAACAAGCAGTCTGCCTCTGACATCATAAAGAACCAAGCAGTATCTTTCTGACATCATGTAGAAACAATCAGTCTCTTTCTGACATCATGTTGAAACAAGCAGTCTCCTTCTGACATCAAAAAGAAAAAAGCAGTATCTTTCTGCCATCATAAAGAAACAAGCAGTCTCCTTCTGATATCATGTAGAAACAAGCAGTCTCCTTCTGATATCATGTAGAAACAAGCAGTCTCCTGACATCATAAAGAAACAAGCAGTATCTTTCTGACATCATAAAGAAACAAGCAGTCTTCTTCTGATATCATGTAGAAACAAGCAGTCTCCTTCTGATTTCATGTAGAAACAAGCAGTCTCTTTCTGACATCATAAAGAAACAAGCAGACTCTTTCTGACATCATAAAGAAACAAGCAGACTTTCTGACATCATGTAGAAACAAGCACTCTTTCTGATATCAAGTAGAAACAAGCAGACTTTCTGACATCATGTAAAGAAAAGCAGACTCTTTCTGACATCATGTAGAAACAAGCAGACTCTTTATGACATCTTCTAGAAACAAGCAGACTCTTTATGACATCATAAAGAAACAAGCAGACTCTTTCTGACATCATGTAAAAACAAGCAGACTCTTTCTGACATCATGTAGAAACAAGCAGATGCTTTCTGACATGTAGAAACAAGCAGACTCTTTCTGACATCATGTAGAAACAAGCAGACTCTTTATGACATCTTCTAGAAACAAGCAGACTCTTTCTGAAATCATGTAAAAGCAAGCAGTCTCATTCTGACATCATGTAGAAACAAGCAGACTCTTTATGACATCATAAAGAAACAAGCAGACTTTCTGACATCATGTAGAAACAAGCAGACTCTTTCTGACATCATGTAAAACAAGCAGACTCTTTCTGACATCATGTAGAAACAAGCAGACTCTTTCTGACATCATGTAGAAACAAGCAGATGCTTTCTGACATCATGTAGAAACAAGCAGACTCTTTCTGACATCATGTAGAAACAAGCAGACTCTTTCTGACATCATAAAGAAACAAGCAGACTTTCTGACATCATGTAGAAACAAGCAGACTCTTTCTGACATCATGAAAAAACAAGCATACTCTTTCTGACATCATGTAGACACAAGCAGACTCTTTCTGACATCATCTAGAAACAAGCAGACTCTTTCTGACATCATGTAGAAACAAGCAGTCTCATTCTGACATCATCTAGAAACAAGCAGACTCTTTATGACATCATAAAGAAACAAGCAGACTTTCTGACATCATGTAGAAACAAGCAGACTCTTTCTGACATCATGTAGAAACAAGCAGACACTTTCTGACATCATGTAGAAACAAGCAGACTCTTTCTGACATCATCTAGAAACAAGTAGTCTCCTTCTGACATCATAAAGAAACAAGCAGTCTGCCTCTGACATCATAAAGAACCAAGCAGTATCTTTCTGACATCATGTAGAAACAATCAGTCTCTTTCTGACATCATGTTGAAACAAGCAGTCTCCTTCTGACATCATAAAGAAACAAGCAGTATCTTTCTGCCATCATAAAGAAACAAGCAGTCTCCTTCTGATATCATGTAGAAACAAGCAGTCTCCTGACATCATAAAGAAACAAGCAGTCTCTTTCTGACATCATAAAGAAACAAGCAGTCTCCTTCTGATATCATGTAGAAACAAGCAGTCTCCTTCTGATTTCATGTAGAAACAAGCAGTCTCTTTCTGGCATCATAAAGAAACAAGCAGACTCTTTCTGACGTCATAAAGAAACAAGCAGACTTTCTGACATCATGTAGAAACAAGCACTCTTTCTGACATCATGTAGAAACAAGCAGACTCTTTATGACATCTTCTAGAAACAAGCAGACTCTTTCTGACATCATGTAATAGCAAGCAGTCTCATTCTGACATCATGTAGAAACAAGCAGACTCTTTCTGACATCATGTAAAAACAAGCAGACTCTTTCTGACATCATGTAAAAACAAGCAGACTCTTTCTGACATCATGTAAAAACAAGCAGACTCTTTCTGACATCATGTAGAAACAAGCAGATGCTTTCTGACATGTAGAAACAAGCAGACACTTTCTGATATCATGTAGAAACAAGATATATATGTCTGATATATATCAGAATATAAATATGCTTGTTGAATATAAATCTTCATTAAAACCTTTAAATGTTCGTTTTTAAAAACGTTAAAATCATCATTAAAACGTTTAAATCTTCATTAAAATGTTTGAATGTTCGTTTTTAAAAACGTTAAAATCATCATTATAACGTTAAAATTTTCATTAAAACATTAAAATGTTCATTAAAACGTTAAAATGTTCACTAAAACGTTAAAATCTTCATTAAAATGTTTAAATGTTCATTTTTAAAAATGTTAAAATTTTCATTAAAATGTTAAAATGTTCATTAAAACCTTAAAATGTTCATTAAAACGTTAAATACTTCATTAAAACGTTTAAATGTTCATTAAAACATTAAAATGCTCATTTTTAAAAACGTTCAAATGTTCATTAAAATGTTTAAAGGTTCATTAAAATGATTAAATGTTCATTAAAACGTTAAAATGTTCATTAAAACTTTTAAATGTTATTTAAAATGTTAAAATGTTCATTAAAACGTTTAAATGTTCATTAAAACGTTAAAATCTTCATTTTTAAAAACGTTAAAATGTTCATGAAAATGTTCAAATGTCCATTAAAATGTTAAATTCTTCATTAAAACATTAAAATCTTCATTAAAACGTTAAATTCTTCATTAAAACGTTAAAATGTTCATTAAAACATTAAAATGTTCATTTTTAAAAACGTTAAAATCATCATTAAAATGTTTAAATATTCATTTTTAAAAACATTAAAATGTTCATTAAAATGTTTAAATGTTCATTAAAACATTAAATTCTTCATTTAAAAGTTTAAATGTTCATTTTTAAAACATTAATAGGTTCATTAAAATGTTAAAATTTTAATTAAAACGTTAAAATGTTCATTAAAACGTTAAAATGTTTTAAAACAAGCAGACTCTTTCTGACATCATGTAAAAACAAGCATACTTTCTGACATCATGTAGAAACAAGCAGACTTTCTGACATCACAAAGAAACAAGCAGACTTTCTGACATCACAAAGAAACAAGCAGACTTTCTGACATCATGTAGAAACAAGCAGACTCTTTCTGACATCATGTAAAACAAGCAGACTCTTTCTGACATC
Source organism: Nothobranchius furzeri (assembly GCF_043380555.1). Classification (NCBI taxonomy): domain Eukaryota; kingdom Metazoa; phylum Chordata; class Actinopteri; order Cyprinodontiformes; family Nothobranchiidae; genus Nothobranchius; species Nothobranchius furzeri. Next base: position 46,584,425 of record NC_091751.1, on the reverse strand, counting down.
ATGTAGAAACAAGCAGACTCTTTCTGACATCATGTAAAACAAGCAGACTCTTTCTGACATCATGTAGAAACAAGCAGTCTCATTCTGACATCATCTAGAAACAAGCAGACTCTTTCTGACATCATGTAGAAACAAGCAGACTCTTTCTGACATCATAAAGAAACAAGCAGACTTTCTGACATCATGTAGAAACAAGCAGACTCTTTCTGACATCATGAAAAAACAAGCAGACTCTTTCTGACATCATGTAGAAACAAGCAGACTCTTTCTGACATCATGTAAAAACAAGCAGACTTTCTGACATCATGTAAAAACAATCAGACTCTTTCTGACATCATGTAGAAACAAGCACTCTTTCTGACATCATGTAGAAACAAGCAGACTTTCTGACATCATGTAAAAACAAGCAGACTCTTTCTGACATCATGTAGAAACAAGCAGACTCTTTATGACATCTTCTAGAAACAAGCAGACTCTTTATGACATCATAAAGAAACAAGCAGACTCTTTCTGACATCATGAAAAAACAAGCATACTCTTTCTGACATCATGTAAAAACAAGCAGACTCTTTCTGACATCATCTAGAAACAAGCAGACTCTTTCTGACATCATGTAGAAACAAGCAGTCTCATTCTGACATCATCTAGAAACAAGCAGACTCTTTATGACATCATAAAGAAACAAGCAGACTTTCTGACATCATGTAGAAACAAGCAGACTCTTTCTGACATCATGTAGAAACAAGCAGACGCTTTCTGACATCATGTAGAAACAAGCAGACTCTTTCTGACATCATCTAGAAACAAGCAGACGCTTTCTGACATCATGTAGAAACAAGCAGACTCTTTCTGACATCATCTAGAAACAAGTAGTCTCCTTCTGACATCATAAAGAAACAAGCAGTCTGCCTCTGACATCATAAAGAACCAAGCAGTATCTTTCTGACATCATGTAGAAACAATCAGTCTCTTTCTGACATCATGTTGAAACAAGCAGTCTCCTTCTGACATCATAAAGAAAAAAACAGTATCTTTCTGCCATCATAAAGAAACAAGCAGTCTCCTTCTGATATCATGTAGAAACAAGCAGTCTCCTTCTGATATCATGTAGAAACAAGCAGCCTCCTGACATCATAAAGAAACAAGCAGTATCTTTCTGACATCATAAAGAAACAAGCAGTCTTCTTCTGATATCATGTAGAAACAAGCAGTCTCCTTCTGATTTCATGTAGAAACAAGCAGTCTCTTTCTGACATCATAAAGAAACAAGCAGACTCTTTCTGACATCATAAAGAAACAAGCAGACTTTCTGACATCATGTAGAAACAAGCACTCTTTCTGATATCAAGTAGAAACAAGCAGACTTTCTGACATCATGTAAAGAAAAGCAGACTCTTTCTGACATCATGTAGAAACAAGCAGACTCTTTATGACATCTTCTAGAAACAAGCAGACTCTTTATGACATCATAAAGAAACAAGCAGACTCTTTCTGACATCATGTAAAAACAAGCAGACTCTTTCTGACATCATGTAGAAACAAGCAGATGCTTTCTGACATGTAGAAACAAGCAGACTCTTTCTGACATCATGTAGAAACAAGCAGACTCTTTATGACATCTTCTAGAAACAAGCAGACTCTTTCTGAAATCATGTAAAAGCAAGCAGTCTCATTCTGACATCATGTAGAAACAAGCAGACTCTTTATGACATCATAAAGAAACAAGCAGACTTTCTGACATCATGTAGAAACAAGCAGACTCTTTCTGACATCATGTAAAACAAGCAGACTCTTTCTGACATCATGTAGAAACAAGCAGACTCTTTCTGACATCATGTAGAAACAAGCAGATGCTTTCTGACATCATGTAGAAACAAGCAGACTCTTTCTGACATCATGTAGAAACAAGCAGACTCTTTCTGACATCATAAAGAAACAAGCAGACTTTCTGACATCATGTAGAAACAAGCAGACTCTTTCTGACATCATGAAAAAACAAGCATACTCTTTCTGACATCATGTAGAAACAAGCAGACTCTTTCTGACATCATCTAGAAACAAGCAGACTCTTTCTGACATCATGTAGAAACAAGCAGTCTCATTCTGACATCATCTAGAAACAAGCAGACTCTTTATGACCTCATAAAGAAACAAGCAGACTTTCTGACATCATGTAGAAACAAGCAGACTCTTTCTGACATCATGTAGAAACAAGCAGTCTCATTCTGACATCATCTAGAAACAAGCAGACTCTTTATGACATCATGTAGAAACAAGCAGACTCTTTCTGACATCATGTAGAAACAAGCAGACTCTTTCTGACATCATGTAGAAACAAGCAGACACTTTCTGACATCATGTAGAAACAAGCAGACTCTTTCTGAAATCATCTAGAAACAAGTAGTCTCCTTCTGACATCATAAAGAAACAAGCAGTCTGCCTCTGACATCATAAAGAACCAAGCAGTATCTTTCTGACATCATGTAGAAACAATCAGTCTCTTTCTGACATCATGTTGAAACAAGCAGTCTCCTTCTGACATCATAAAGAAACAAGCAGTATCTTTCTGCCATCATAAAGAAACAAGCAGTCTCCTTCTGATATCATGTAGAAACAAGCAGTCTCCTGACATCATAAAGAAACAAGCAGTATCTTTCTGACATCATAAAGAAACAAGCAGTCTCCTTCTGATATCATGTAGAAACAAGCAGTCTCCTTCTGATTTCATGTAGAAACAAGCAGTCTCTTTCTGGCATCATAAAGAAACAAGCAGACTCTTTCTGACGTCATAAAGAAACAAGCAGACTTTCTGACATCATGTAGAAACAAGCACTCTTTCTGACATCATGTAGAAACAAGCAGACATTCTGACATCATGTAAAGACAAGCAGACTCTTTCTGACATCATGTAGAAACAAGCAGACTCTTTATGACATCTTCTAGAAACAAGCAGACTCTTTCTGACATCATGTAATAGCAAGCAGTCTCATTCTGACATCATGTAGAAACAAGCAGACTCTTTATGACATCATAAAGAAACAAGCAGACTCTTTCTGACATCATGTAAAAACAAGCAGACTCTTTCTGACATCATGTAAAAACAAGCAGACTCTTTCTGACATCATGTAGAAACAAGCAGATGCTTTCTGACATGTAGAAACAAGCAGACACTTTCTGATATCATGTAGAAACAAGATATATATGTCTGATATATATCAGAATATAAATATGCTTGTTGAATATAAATCTTCATTAAAACCTTTAAATGTTCGTTTTTAAAAACGTTAAAATCATCATTAAAACGTTTAAATCTTCATTAAAATGTTTGAATGTTCGTTTTTAAAAACGTTAAAATCATCATTATAACGTTAAAATTTTCATTAAAACATTAAAATGTTCATTAAAACGTTAAAATGTTCACTAAAACGTTAAAATCTTCATTAAAATGTTTAAATGTTCATTTTTAAAAATGTTAAAATTTTCATTAAAATGTTAAAATGTTCATTAAAACGTTAAATACTTCATTAAAACGTTTAAATGTTCATTAAAACATTAAAATGCTCATTTTTAAAAACGTTCAAATGTTCATTAAAATGTTTAAAGGTTCATTAAAACGATTAAATGTTCATTAAAACGTTAAAATGTCATTAAAACTTTTAAATGTTATTTAAAATGTTAAAATGTTCATTAAAACGTTTAAATGTTCATTAAAACGTTAAAATCTTCATTTTTAAAAACGTTAAAATGTTCATGAAAATGTTCAAATGTCCATTAAAATGTTAAATTCTTCATTAAAACATTAAAATCTTCATTAAAACGTTAAATTCTTCATTAAAACGTTAAAATGTTCATTAAAACATTAAAATGTTCATTTTTAAAAACGTTAAAATCATCATTAAAATGTTTAAATATTCATTTTTAAAAACATTAAAATGTTCATTAAAATGTTTAAATGTTCATTAAAACATTAAATTCTTCATTTAAAAGTTTAAATGTTCATTTTTAAAACATTAATAGTTCATTAAAATGTTAAAATTTTAATTAAAACGTTAAAATGTTCATTAAAACGTTAAAATGTTTTAAAACAAGCAGACTCTTTCTGACATCATGTAAAAACAAGCATACTTTCTGACATCATATAGAAACAAGCAGACTTTCTGACATCACAAAGAAACAAGCAGACTTTCTGACATCACAAAGAAACAAGCAGACTTTCTGACATCATGTAGAAACAAGCAGACTCTTTCTGACATCATGTAAAACAAGCAGACTCTTTCTGACATCATGTAGAAACAAGCAGACTCTTTCTGACATCATGTAAAACAAGCAGACTCTTTCTGACATCATGTAGAAACAAGCAGTCTCATTCTGACATCATCTAGAAACAAGCAGACTCTTTCTGACATCATGTAGAAACAAGCAGACTCTTTCTGACATCATAAAGAAACAAGCAGACTTTCTGACATCATGTAGAAACAAGCAGACTCTTTCTGACATCATGAAAAAACAAGCAGACTCTTTCTGACATCATGTAGAAACAAGCAGACTCTTTCTGACATCATGTAAAAACAAGCAGACTTTCTGACATCATGTAAAAACAATCAGACTCTTTCTGACATCATGTAGAAACAAGCACTCTTTCTGACATCATGTAGAAACAAGCAGACTTTCTGACATCATGTAAAAACAAGCAGACTCTTTCTGACATCATGTAGAAACAAGCAGACTCTTTATGACATCTTCTAGAAACAAGCAGACTCTTTCTGACATCATGTAAAAGCAAGCAGTCTCATTCTGACATCATGTAGAAACAAGCAGACTCTTTATGACATCATAAAGAAACAAGCAGACTCTTTCTGACATCATGTAAAAACAAGCACACTCTTTCTGACATCATGTAAAAAACAAGCAGACTCTTTCTGACATCATGTAGAAACAAGCAGATGCTTTCTGACATCATGTAGAAACAAGCAGACTCTTTCTGACATCATGTAGAAACAAGCAGACTCTTTCTGACATCATAAAGAAACAAGCAGACTTTCTGACATCATGTAGAAACAAGCAGACTCTTTCTGACATCATGAAAAAACAAGCATACTCTTTCTGACATCATGTAGAAACAAGCAGACTCTTTCTGACATCATCTAGAAACAAGCAGACTCTTTCTGACATCATGTAGAAACAAGCAGTCTCATTCTGACATCATCTAGAAACAAGCAGACTCTTTATGACATCATAAAGAAACAAGCAGACTTTCTGACATCATGTAGAAACAAGCAGACTCTTTCTGACATCATGTAGAAACAAGCAGACGCTTTCTGACATCATGTAGAAACAAGCAGACTCTTTCTGACATCATCTAGAAACAAGCAGACGCTTTCTGACATCATGTAGAAACAAGCAGACTCTTTCTGACATCATGTAGAAACAAGTAGTCTCCTTCTGACATCATAAAGAAACAAGCAGTCTGCCTCTGACATCATAAAGAACCAAGCAGTATCTTTCTGACATCATGTAGAAACAATCAGTCTCTTTCTGACATCATGTTGAAACAAGCAGTCTCCTTCTGACATCATAAAGAAAAAAGCAGTATCTTTCTGCCATCATAAAGAAATAAGCAGTCTCCTTCTGATATCATGTAGAAACAAGCAGTCTCCTTCTGATATCATGTAGAAACAAGCAGTCTCCTGACATCATAAAGAAACAAGCAGTATCTTTCTGACATCATAAAGAAACAAGCAGTCTTCTTCTGATATCATGTAGAAACAAGCAGTCTCCTTCTGATTTCATGTAGAAACAAGCAGTCTCTTTCTGACATCATAAAGAAACAAGCAGACTCTTTCTGACATCATAAAGAAACAAGCAGACTTTCTGACATCATGTAGAAACAAGCACTCTTTCTGATATCAAGTAGAAACAAGCAGACTTTCTGACATCATGTAAAGAAAAGCAGACTCTTTCTGACATCATGTAGAAACAAGCAGACTCTTTATGACATCTTCTAGAAACAAGCAGACTCTTTATGACATCATAAAGAAACAAGCAGACTCTTTCTGACATCATGTAAAAACAAGCAGACTCTTTCTGACATCATGTAGAAACAAGCAGATGCTTTCTGACATGTAGAAACAAGCAGACTCTTTCTGACATCATGTAGAAACAAGCAGACTCTTTATGACATCTTCTAGAAACAAGCAGACTCTTTCTGAAATCATGTAAAAGCAAGCAGTCTCATTCTGACATCATGTAGAAACAAGCAGACTCTTTATGACATCATAAAGAAACAAGCAGACTTTCTGACATCATGTAGAAACAAGCAGACTCTTTCTGACATCATGTAAAACAAGCAGACTCTTTCTGACATCATGTAGAAACAAGCAGACTCTTTCTGACATCATGTAAAAACAAGCAGACTCTTTCTGACATCATGTAGAAACAAGCAGTCTCATTCTGACATCATCTAGAAACAAGCAGACTCTTTCTGACATCATGTAGAAACAAGCAGATTCTTTATGACATCATAAAGAAACAAGCAGACTCTTGCTGACATCATGTAAAAACAAGCACACTCTTTCTGACATCATGTAAAAACAAGCAGACTCTTTCTGACATCATGTAGAAACAAGCAGACTTTCTGACATCATGTAAAAACAAGCAGTCTCATTCTGACATCATGTAGAAACAAGCACTCTTTCTGACATCATGTAGAAACAAGCAGACTTTCTGACATCATGTAAAAACAAGCAGACTCTTTCTGACATCATGTAGAAACAAGCAGACTCTTTATGACATCTTCTAGAAACAAGCAGACTCTTTCTGACATCATGCAAAAGCAAGCAGTCTCATTCTGACATCATGTAGAAACAAGCAGACTCTTTATGACCTCATAAAGAAACAAGCAGACTCTTTCTGACATCATGTAAAAACAAGCACACTCTTTCTGACATCATGTAAAAACAAGCAGACTCTTTCTGACATCATGTAGAAACAAGCAGATGCTTTCTGACATCATGTAGAAACAAGCAGACTCTTTCTGACATCATAAAGAAACAAGCAGACTTTCTGACATCATGTAGAAACAAGCAGACTCTTTCTGACATCATCTAGAAACAAGCAGACTCTTTCTGACATCATGTAGAAACAAGCAGACTCTTTCTGACATCATGTAGAAACAAGCAGATGCTTTCTGACATCATGTAGAAACAAGCAGACTCTTTCTGACATCATGTAGAAACAAGCAGACTCTTTCTGACATCATAAAGAAACAAGCAGACTTTCTGACATCATGTAGAAACAAGCAGACTCTTTCTGACATCATGAAAAAACAAGCATACTCTTTCTGACATCATGTAGAAACAAGCAGACTCTTTCTGACATCATCTAGAAACAAGCAGACTCTTTCTGACATCATGTAGAAACAAGCAGTCTCATTCTGACATCATCTAGAAACAAGCAGACTCTTTATGACCTCATAAAGAAACAAGCAGACTTTCTGACATCATGTAGAAACAAGCAGACTCTTTCTGACATCATGATGAAACAAGCAGACTTTCTGACATCATGTAAAAACAAGCAGTCTAATTCTGACATCATGTAGAAACAAGCACTCTTTCTGACATCATGTAGAAACAAGCAGACTTTCTGACATCATGTAAAAACAAGCAGACTCTTTCTGACATCATGTAGAAACAAGCAGACTCTTTATGACATCTTCTAGAAACAAGCAGACTCTTTCTGACATCATGTAAAAGCAAGCAGACTCTTTCTGACATCATGTAGAAACAAGCAGACTCTTTCTGACATCATAAAGAAACAAGCAGACTTTCTGACATCATGTAGAAACAAGCAGACTCTTTCTGACATCATGAAAAAACAAGCATACTCTTTCTGACATCATGTAGAAACAAGCAGACTCTTTCTGACATCATCTAGAAACAAGCAGACTCTTTCTGACATCATGTAGAAACAAGCAGTCTCATTCTGACATCATCTAGAAACAAGCAGACTCTTTATGACATCATAAAGAAACAAGCAGACTTTCTGACATCATGTAGAAACAAGCAGACTCTTTCTGACATCATGTAGAAACAAGCAGACGCTTTCTGACATCATGTAGAAACAAGCAGACTCTTTCTGACATCATCTAGAAACAAGCAGACGCTTTCTGACATCATGTAGAAACAAGCAGACTCTTTCTGACATCATGTAGAAACAAGTAGTCTCCTTCTGACATCATAAAGAAACAAGCAGTCTGCCTCTGACATCATAAAGAACCAAGCAGTATCTTTCTGACATCATGTAGAAACAATCAGTCTCTTTCTGACATCATGTTGAAACAAGCAGTCTCCTTCTGACATCATAAAGAAAAAAGCAGTATCTTTCTGCCATCATAAAGAAACAAGCAGTCTCCTTCTGATATCATGTAGAAACAAGCAGTCTCCTTCTGATATCATGTAGAAACAAGCAGTCTCCTGACATCATAAAGAAACAAGCAGTATCTTTCTGACATCATAAAGAAACAAGCAGTCTTCTTCTGATATCATGTAGAAACAAGCAGTCTCCTTCTGATTTCATGTAGAAACAAGCAGTCTCTTTCTGACATCATAAAGAAACAAGCAGACTCTTTCTGACATCATAAAGAAACAAGCAGACTTTCTGACATCATGTAGAAACAAGCACTCTTTCTGATATCAAGTAGAAACAAGCAGACTTTCTGACATCATGTAAAGAAAAGCAGACTCTTTCTGACATCATGTAGAAACAAGCAGACTCTTTATGACATCTTCTAGAAACAAGCAGACTCTTTATGACATCATAAAGAAACAAGCAGACTCTTTCTGACATCATGTAAAAACAAGCAGACTCTTTCTGACATCATGTAGAAACAAGCAGACTCTTTATGACATCTTCTAGAAACAAGCAGACTCTTTCTGAAATCATGTAAAAGCAAGCAGTCTCATTCTGACATCATGTAGAAACAAGCAGACTCTTTATGACATCATAAAGAAACAAGCAGACTTTCTGACATCATGTAGAAACAAGCAGACTCTTTCTGACATCATGTAAAACAAGCAGACTCTTTCTGACATCATGTAGAAACAAGCAGACTCTTTCTGACATCATGTAAAAACAAGCAGACTCTTTCTGACATCATGTAGAAACAAGTAGTCTCATTCTGACATCATCTAGAAACAAGCAGACTCTTTCTGACATCATGTAGAAACAAGCAGATTCTTTATGACATCATAAAGAAACAAGCAGACTCTTGCTGACATCATGTAAAAACAAGCACACTCTTTCTGACATCATGTAAAAACAAGCAGACTCTTTCTGACATCATGTAGAAACAAGCAGACTTTCTGACATCATGTAAAAACAAGCAGTCTCATTCTGACATCATGTAGAAACAAGCACTCTTTCTGACATCATGTAGAAACAAGCAGACTTTCTGACATCATGTAAAAACAAGCAGACTCTTTCTGACATCATGTAGAAACAAGCAGACTCTTTATGACATCTTCTAGAAACAAGCAGACTCTTTCTGACATCATGCAAAAGCAAGCAGTCTCATTCTGACATCATGTAGAAACAAGCAGACTCTTTATGACCTCATAAAGAAACAAGCAGACTCTTTCTGACATCATGTAAAAACAAGCACACTCTTTCTGACATCATGTAAAAACAAGCAGACTCTTTCTGACATCATGTAGAAACAAGCAGATGCTTTCTGACATCATGTAGAAACAAGCAGACTCTTTCTGACATCATAAAGAAACAAGCAGACTTTCTGACATCATGTAGAAACAAGCAGACTCTTTCTGACATCATCTAGAAACAAGCAGACTCTTTCTGACATCATGTAGAAACAAGCAGACTCTTTCTGACATCATGTAGAAACAAGCAGATGCTTTCTGACATCATGTAGAAACAAGCAGACTCTTTCTGACATCATGTAGAAACAAGCAGACTCTTTCTGACATCATAAAGAAACAAGCAGACTCTTTCTGACATCATGTAGAAACAAGCAGACTCTTTCTGACATCATGAAAAAACAAGCATACTCTTTCTGACATCATGTAGAAACAAGCAGACTCTTTCTGACATCATCTAGAAACAAGCAGACTCTTTCTGACATCATGTAGAAACAAGCAGTCTCATTCTGACATCATCTAGAAACAAGCAGACTCTTTATGACCTCATAAAGAAACAAGCAGACTTTCTGACATCATGTAGAAACAAGCAGACTCTTTCTGACATCATGATGAAACAAGCAGACTTTCTGACATCATGTAAAAACAAGCAGTCTCATTCTGACATCATGTAGAAACAAGCACTCTTTCTGACATCATGTAGAAACAAGCAGACTTTCTGACATCATGTAAAAACAAGCAGACTCTTTCTGACATCATGTAGAAACAAGCAGACTCTTTACGACATCTTCTAGAAACAAGCAGACTCTTTCTGACATCATGTAAAAGCAAGCAGTCTCATTCTGACATCATGTAGAAACAAGCAGACTCTTTATGACATCATAAAGAAACAAGCAGACTCTTTCTGACATCATGTAAAAACAAGCACACTCTTTCTGACATCATGTAAAAACAAGCAGACTCTTTCTGACATCATGTAGAAACAAGCAGATGCTTTCTGACATCATGTAGAAACAAGCAGACTCTTTCTGACATCATAAATAAACAAGCAGACTTTATGACATCATGTAGAAACAAGCAGACTCTTTCTGACATCATGTAGAAACAAGCAGACTCTTTCTGACATCATGTAGAAACAAGCAGATGCTTTCTGACATCATGTAGAAACAAGCAGACTCTTTCTGACATCATGTAGAAACAAGCAGACTTTCTGACATCATAAAGAAACAAGCAGACTTTCTGACATCATGTAGAAACAAGCAGACTCTTTCTGACATCATGAAAAAACAAGCATACTCTTTCTGACATCATGTAGAAACAAGCAGACTCTTTCTGACATCATCTAGAAACAAGCAGACTCTTTCTGACATCATGTAGAAACAAGCAGTCTCATTCTGACATCATCTAGAAACAAGCAGACTCTTTATGACCTCATAAAGAAACAAGCAGACTTTCTGATATCATGTAGAAACAAGCAGACTCTTTCTGACATCATGATGAAACAAGCAGACGCTTTCTGACATCATGTAGAAACAAGCAGACTCTTTCTGACATCATCTAGAAACAAGTAGTCTCCTTCTGACATCATAAAGAAACAAGCAGTCTGCCTCTGACATCATAAAGAACCAAGCAGTATCTTTCTGACATCATGTAGAAACAATCAGTCTCTTTCTGACATCATGTTGAAACAAGCAGTCTCCTTCTGACATCATAAAGAAACAAGCAGTATCTTTCTGACATCATAAAGAAACAAGCAGTCTCCTTCTTATATCATGTAGAAACAAGCAGTCTCCTTCTGATATCATGTAGAAACAAGCAGTCTCTTTCTGACATAAAGAAACAAGCAGACTCTTTCTGACATCATAAAGAAACAAGCAGACTTTCTGACATCATGTAGAAACAAGCACTCTTTCTGACATCAAGTAGAAACAAGCAGACTTTCTGACATCATGTAAAGACAAGCAGACTCTTTCTGACATCATGTAGAAACAAGCAGACTCTTTATGACATCTTCTAGAAACAAGCAGACTCTTTCTGACATCATAAAGAAACAAGCAGACTCTTTCTGACATCATGTAAAAACAAGCAGACTCTTTCTGACATCATGTAGAAACAAGCAGATGCTTTCTGACATGTAGAAACAAGCAGACTCTTTCTGACATCATGTAGAAACAAGCAGACTCTTTATGACATCTTCTAGAAACAAGCAGACTCTTTCTGACATCATGTAAAAGCAAGCAGTCTCATTCTGACATCATGTAGAAACAAGCAGACTCTTTATGACATCATAAAGAAACAAGCAGACTTTCTGACATCATGTAGAAACAAGCAGACTCTTTCTGACATCATGTAAAACAAGCAGACTCTTTCTGACATCATGTAGAAACAAGCAGACTCTTTCTGACATCATGTAAAAACAAGCAGACTCTTTCTGACATCATGTAGAAACAAGCAGTCTCATTCTGACATAATCTAGAAACAAGCAGACTCTTTCTGACATCATGTAGAAACAAGCAGACTCTTTCTGACATCATAAAGAAACAAGCAGACTTTCTGACATCATGTAGAAACAAGCAGACTCTTTCTGACATCATGAAAAAACAAGCAGACTCTTTCTGACATCATGTAGAAACAAGCAGACTTTCTGACATCATGTAAAAACAATCAGACTCTTTCTGACATCATGTAAAAACAATCAGACTCTTTCTGACATCATGTAGAAACAAGCACTCTTTCTGACATCATGTAGAAACAAGCAGACTTTCTGACATCATGTAAAAACAAGCAGACTCTTTATGACATCTTCTAGAAACAAGCAGACTCTTTCTGACATCATGTAAAAACAAGCAGACTTTCTGACATCATGTAAATGCAAGCAGACTCTTTATGACATCATAAAGAAACAAGCAGACTCTTTATGACATCATAAAGAAACAAGCAGACTCTTTCTGACATCATGTAAAAACAAGCACACTCTTTCTGACATCATGTAAAAACAAGCAGACTCTTTCTGACATCATGTAGAAACAAGCAGATGCTTTCTGACATCATGTAGAAACAAGCAGACTCTTTCTGACATCATGTAGAAACAAGCAGACTCTTTCTGACATCATAAAGAAACAAGCAGACTTTCTGACATCATGTAGAAACAAGCAGACTCTTTCTGACATCATGAAAAAACAAGCATACTCTTTCTGACATCATGTAGAAACAAGCAGACTCTTTCTGACATCATGTAGAAACAAGCAGTCTCATTCTGACATCATCTAGAAACAAGCAGACTCTTTATGACATCATAAAGAAACAAGAAGACTTTCTGACATCATGTAGAAACAAGCAGACTTTTTCTGACATCATGTAGAAACAAGCAGACGCATTCTGACATCATGTAGAAACAAGCAGACTCTTTCTGACATCATCTAGAAACAAGTAGCCTCCTTCTGACATCATAAAGAAACAAGCAGTCTACCTCTGACATCATAAAGAACCAAGCAGTATCTTTCTGACATCATGTAGAAACAAGCAGTCTCCTTCTGACATCATAAAGAAACAAGCAGTATCTTTCTGCCATCATAAAGAAACAAGCAGTCTCCTTCTGATATCATGTAGAAACAAGCAGTCTCCTTCTGATATCATGTAGAAACAAGCAGTCTCCTGACATCATAAAGAAACAAGCAGTATCTTTCTGACATCATAAAGAAACAAGCAGTCTCCTTCTGATATCATGTAGAAACAAGCAGTCTCCTTCTGATTTCATGTAGAAACAAGCAGTCTCTTTCTGACATCATAAAGAAACAAGCAGACTCTTTCTGACATCATAAAGAAACAAGCAGACTTTCTGACATCATGTAGAAACAAGCACTCTTTCTGAAATCAAGTAGAAACAAGCAGACTTTCTGACATCATGTAAAGACAAGCAGACTCTTTCTGACATCATGTAGAAACAAGCAGACTCTTTATGACATCTTCTAGAAACAAGCAGACTCTTTATGACATCATAAAGAACAAGCAGACTCTTTCTGACATCATGTGAAAACAAGCAGACTCTTTCTGACATCATGTAGAAACAAGCAGATGCTTTCTGACATGTAGAAACAAGCAGACTCTTTCTGACATCATGTAGAAACAAACAGACTCTTTATGACATCTTCTAGAAACAAGCAGACTCTTTCTGACATCATGTAAAAGCAAGCAGTCTCATTCTGACATCATGTAGAAACAAGCAGACTCTTTATGACATCATAAAGAAACAAGCAGACTTTCTGACATCATGTAGAAACAAGCAGACTCTTTCTGACATTATGTAAAACAAGCAGACTCTTTCTGACATCTAGAAACAAGCAGACTCTTTCTGACATCATGTAGAAACAAGCAGACTCTTTCTGACATCATAAAGAAACAAGCAGACTTTCTGACATCATGTAGAAACAAGCAGACTCTTTCTGACATCATGAAAAAACAAGCAGACTCTTTCTGACATAATCTAGAAACAAGCAGACTCTTTCTGACATCTTGTAGAAACAAGCAGTCACATTCTGACATCATCTAGAAACAAGCAGACTCTTTATGACATCATAAAGAAACAAGCAGACTTTCTGACATCATGTAGAAACAAGCAGACTCTTTCTGACATCATGTAAAAACAAGCAGACGCTTTCTGACATCATGTAGAAACAAGCAGACTCTTTCTGACATCATCTAGAAACAAGTAGTCTCCTTCTGACATCATAAAGAAACAAGCAGTCTGCCTCTGACATCATAAAGAACCAAGCAGTATCTTTCTGACATCATGTAGAAACAATCAGTCTCCTGACATCATAAAGAAACAAGCTGTATCTTTCTGACATCATAAAGAAACAAGCAGTCTCCTTCTGATATCATGTAGAAACAAGCAGTCTCCTTCTGATTTCATGTAGAAACAAGCAGACTGCCTCTGCCATAATAAAGAAACAAGCAGTATCTTTCTGCCATAATAAAGAAACAAGCAGTCTCCTTCTGATATCATGTAGAAACAAGCAGTCTCCTGACATCATAAAGAAACAAGCTGTATCTTTCTGACATCATAAAGAAACAAGCAGTCTCCTTCTGATATCATGTAGAAACAAGCAGTCTCTTTCTGACATCATAAAGAAACAAGCAGACTGCCTCTGCCATAATAAAGAAACAAGCAGTATCTTTCTGACATCATAAAGAAACAAGCAGTCTCCTTCTGACATCATAAAGAAACAAGCAGTCTCCTTCTGATATCATGTAGAAACAAGCATTCTCCTTCTGATATCATGTAGAAACAAGCAGTCTCCTTCTGATATCATGTAAAAACAAGCAGTATCTTTCTGACATCATACAGAAACAAGCAGTCTCCTTCTGATATCATGTAGAAACAAGATATATATGTCTGATATATATCAGAATATATATATGCTTGTTGAATAAAAATCTTCATTAAAACCTTTAAATGTTCGTTTTTAAAAACGTTAAAATCACCATTAAAACGTTTAAATCTTCATTAAAACGTTTAAATGTTCGTTTTTAAAAACGTTAAAATCATCATTAAAACGTTAAAATCTTCATTAAAACATTAAAATGTTCATTAAAACGTTAAAATCTTCATTAAAATGTTTAAATGTTCATTTTTAAAAACGTTAAAATTTTCATTAAAATGTTAAAATGTTCATTAAAACCTTAAAATGTTCATTAAAACGTTAAATACTTCATTAAAACGTTTAAATGTTCATTAAAACATTAAAATGTTCATTTTTAAAAACGTTCAAATGTTCATTAAAATGTTTAAAGGTTCATTAAAACGATTAAATGTTCATAAAAACGTTAAAATGTTCATTAAAACTTTTAAATTTTATTTAAAATGTTAAAATGTTCATTAAAACGTTTAAATGTTCATTAAAACGTTAAAATCTTCATTTTTAAAAACGTTAAAATGTTCATGAAAACGTTCAAATGTCCATTAAAACGTTAAATTCTTCATTAAAACATTAAAATCTTCATTAAAACGTTAAAATGTTTTAAAACAAGCAGACTCTTTCTGACATCATGTAAAAACAAGCAGACTTTCTGACATCTAGAAACAAGCAGACTTTCTGACATCTAGAAACAAGCAGACTTTCTGACATCATGTAGAAACAAGCAGACTCTTTCTGACATCATGTAGAAACAAGCAGACTCTTTCTGACATCATGTAAAAACAAGCAGACTCTTTCTGACATCATGTAGAAACAAGCAGTCTCATTCTGACATCATCTAGAAACAAGCAGACTCTTTCTGACATCATGTAGAAACAAGCAGACTTTCTGACATCATGTAAAAACAATCAGACTCTTTCTGACATCATGTAGAAACAAGCACTCTTTCTGACATCATGTAGAAACAAGCAGACTCTTTATGACATCTTCTAGAAACAAGCAGACTCTTTCTGACATCATGTAAAAGCAAGCAGTCTCTTTATGACATCATAAAGAAACAAGCAGACTCTTTATGACATCATAAAGAAACAAGCAGACTCTTTCTGACATCATGTAAAAACAAGCAGACTCGTTCTGACATCATGTAAAAACAAGCAGACTCTTTCTGACATCATGTAGAAACAAGCAGACTCTTTCTGACATCATGTAAAAACAAGCAGACTCTTTCTGACATCATGTAGAAACAAGCAGATGCTTTCTGACATGTAGAAACAAGCAGACTCTTTCTGATATCATGTAGAAACAAGATATATATGTCTGATATATATCAGAATATATATATGCTTGTTGAATATAAATCTTCATTAAAACCTTTAAATGTTCGTTTTTAAAAACGTTAAAATCATCATTAAAACGTTTAAATCTTCATTAAATATTTTAAATGTTCGTTTTTAAAAACGTTAAAATCATCATTAAAACGTTAAAATCTTCATTAAAACATTAAAATGTTCATTAAAACGTTAAAATGTTCACTAAAACGTTAAAATCTTCATTAAAATGTTTAAATGTTCATTTTTAAAAATGTTAAAATTTTCATTAAAATGTTAAAATGTTCATTAAAACCTTAAAATGTTCATTAAAACGTTAAATACTTCATTAAAATGTTTAAATGTTCATTAAAACATTAAAATGTTCATATTTAAAAACGTTCAAATGTTCATTACAATGTTTAAAGGTTCATTAAAATGATTAAATGTTCATTAAAACGTTAAAATGTTCATTAAAACTTTTAAATGTTAATTAAAATTTTAAAATGTTCATTAAAACGTTTAAATGTTCATTAAAACGTTAAAATCTTCATTTTTAAAAACGTTAAAATGTTCATGAAAATGTTCAAATGTCCATTAAAATGTTAAATTCTTCATTAAAACATTAAAATCTTCATTAAAACGTTAAATTCTTCATTAAAACTTTAAAATGTTCATTAAAACATTAAAATGTTCATTTTTAAAAACGTTAAAATCATCATTAAAATGTTTAAATATTCATTTTTAAAAACATTAAAATGTTCATTAAAATGTTTAAATGTTCATTAAAACGTTAAATTCTTCATTAAAAAGTTTAAATGTTCATTTTTAAAACATTAATAGGTTCATTAAAATGTTAAAATTTTAATTCAAACGTTAAAATGTTCATTAAAACGTTAAAATGTTTTAAAACAAGCAGACTCTTTCTGACATCATGTAAAAACAAGCATACTTTCTGACATCATCTAGAAACAAGCAGACTTTCTTAATGTAGAAACAAGCAGACTCTTTCTGACATCATGTAGAAACAAGCAGACTCTTTCTGACATCATGTAAAAACAAGCAGACTCTTTCTGACATCATCTAGAAACAAGCAGTCTCATTCTGACATCATCTAGAAACAAGCAGACTCTTTCTGACATCATGTAGAAACAAGCAGACTCTTTCTGACATCATGTAAAAACAAGCAGACTCTTTCTGACATCATGTAGAAACAAGCAGACTCTTTCTGACATCATGTAGAAACAAGCAGACTCTTTCTGACATCATGTAGAAACAAGCAGACTCTTTCTGACATCATGTAGAAACAAGCAGACTCTTTCTGACATCATAAAGAAACAAGCAGACTTTCTGACATCATGTAGAAACAAGCAGACTCTTTCTGACATCATGAAAAAACAAGCATACTCTTTCTGACATCATGTAGAAACAAGCAGACTCTTTCTGGCATCATAAACAAACAGTCTGCCTCTGACATCATAAAGAAACAAGCAGTATCTTTCTGACATCATGTAGAAACAATCAGTCTCTTTCTGACATCATCTAGAAACAAGCAGACTCTTTCTGACATGTAAAAACAAGCAGACTCTTTCTGACATCATAAAGAAACAAGCAGAATCTTTCTGACATCATGTAGAAACAAGCAGACTTTCTGACATCATGTAAAAACAATCAGACTCTTTCTGACATCATGTAGAAACAAGCAGACTTTCTGACATCATGTAAAAACAATCAGACTCTGACATCATGTAGAAACAAGCACTCTTTCTGACATCATGTAGAAACAAGCAGACTTTCTGACATCATGTAAAAACAAGCAGACTCTTTCTGACATCATGTAGAAACAAGCAGACTCTTTATGACATCATGTAGAAACAAGCAGACTCTTTATGACATCTTCTAGAAACAAGCAGACTCTTTCTGACATCATGTAAAAGCAAGCAGTCTCATTCTGACATCATGTAGAAACAAGCAGACTCTTTATGACATCATAAAGAAACAAGCAGACTCTTTATGACATCATAAAGAAACAAGCAGACTCTTTCTGACATCATGTAAAAACAAGCAGACTTTCTGACATCATGTAAAAACAAGCAGACTCTTTCTCACATCATGTAGAAACAAGCAGATGCTTTCTGACATCATGTAGAAACAAGCAGACACTTTCTGACATCATGTAGAAACAAGCAGACTCTTTCTGACATCATAAAGAAACAAGCAGACTTTCTGACATCATGTAGAAACAAGCAGACTCTTTCTGACATCATGTAGAAACAAGCAGACGCTTTCTGACATCAAGTAGAAACAAGCAAACTCTTTCTGACATGTAGAAACAAGCAGACTCTTTCTGACATCATGTAGAAACAAGCAGACTCTTTCTGACATCATAAAGAAGCAAGCAGACACTTTCTGACATCATGAAAAAACAAGCAGACTTTCTGAAATCATGTAAAAACAAGCAGACTCTTTCTGACATCATGTAAAAACAAGCAGTCTCATTCTGACATCATGTAGAAACAAGCAGACTCTTTATGACATCTTCTAGAAACAAGCAGACTCTTTCTGACATCATGTAAAAACAAGCAGACTATTTCTGACATCATGTAGAAACAAGCAGACGCTTTCTGACATCATGTAGAAACAAGCAGACTCTTTCTGACATCATCTAGAAACAAGTAGTCTCCTTCTGACATCATAAAGAAACAAGCAGTCTGCCTCTGACATCATAAAGAACCAAGCAGTATCTTTCTGACATCATGTAGAAACAGTCTCTTTCTGACATCATGTAGAAACAAGCAGTCTCCTTCTGACATCATAAAGAAACAAGCAGTATCTTTCTGCCATCATAAAGAAACAAGCAGTCTCCTTCTGATATCATGTAGAAACAAGCAGTCTCCTGACATCATAAAGAAACAAGCTGTATCTTTCTGACATCATAAAGAAACAAGCAGTCTCCTTCTGATATCATGTAGAAACAAGCAGTCTCCTTCTGATTTCATGTAGAAACAAGTAGTCTCTTTCTGACATCATAAAGAAACAAGCAGACTGCCTCTGCCATAATAAAGAAACAAGCAGTATCTTTCTGACATCATAAAGAAACAAGCAGTCTCCTTCTGACATCATAAAGAAACAAGCAGTCTCCTTCTGATATCATGTAGAAACAAGCATTCTCCTTCTGATATCATGTAGAAACAAGCAGTCTCCTTCTGATATCATGTAAAAACAAGCAGTATCTTTCTGACATCATACAGAAACAAGCAGTCTCCTTCTGATATCATGTAGAAACAAGATATATATGTCTGATATATATCAGAATATATATATGCTTGTTGAATAAAAATCTTCATTAAAACCTTTAAATGTTCATTTTTAAAAACGTTAAAATCACCATTAAAACGTTTAAATCTTCATTAAAACGTTTAAATGTTCGTTTTTAAAAACGTTAAAATCATCATTAAAACGTTAAAATCTTCATTAAAACATTAAAATGTTCATTAAAACGTTAAAATGTTCACTAAAACGTTAAAATCTTCATTAAAATGTTTAAATGTTCATTTTTAAAAACGTTAAAATTTTCATTAAAATGTTAAAATGTTCATTAAAACCTTAAAATGTTCATTAAAACGTTAAATACTTCATTAAAACGTTTAAATGTTCTTTAAACATTAAAATGTTCATTTTTTAAAAACGTTCAAATGTTCATTAAAATGTTTAAAGGTTCATTAAAACGATTAAATGTTCATTAAAACGTTAAAATGTTCATTAAAACTTTTAAATGTTATTTAAAATGTTAAAATGTTCATTAAAACGTTTAAATGTTCATTAAAACGTTAAAATCTTCATTTTTAAAAACGTTAAAATGTTCATGAAAACGTTCAAATGTCCATTAAAACGTTAAATTCTTCATTAAAACATTAAAATCTTCATTAAAACGTTAAAATGTTTTAAAACAAGCAGACTCTTTCTGACATCATGTAAAAACAAGCAGACTTTCTGACATCTAGAAACAAGCAGACTTTCTGACATCTAGAAACAAGCAGACTTTCTGACATCATGTAGAAACAAGCAGACTCTTTCTGACATCATGTAGAAACAAGCAGACTCTTTCTGACATCATGTAAAAACAAGCAGACTCTTTCTGACATCATGTAGAAACAAGCAGTCTCATTCTGACATCATCTAGAAACAAGCAGACTCTTTCTGACATCATGTAGAAACAAGCAGACTTTCTGACATCATGTAAAAACAATCAGACTCTTTCTAACATCATGTAGAAACAAGCACTCTTTCTGACATCATGTAGAAACAAGCAGACTCTTTCTGACATCATGTAAAAACAAGCAGTCTCTTTATGACATCATAAAGAAACAAGCAGACTCTTTATGACATCATAAAGAAACAAGCAGACTCTTTCTGACATCATGTAAAAACAAGCAGACTCGTTCTGACATCATGTAAAAACAAGCAGACTCGTTCTGACATCATGTAAAAACAAGCAGACTCTTTCTGACATCATGTAGAAACAAGCAGACTCTTTCTGACATCATGTAAAAACAAGCAGACTCGTTCTGACATCATGTAAAAACAAGCAGACTCTTTCTGACATCATGTAGAAACAAGCAGACTCTTTCTGACATCATGTAAAAACAAGCAGACTCTTTCTGACATCATGTAGAAACAAGCAGATGCTTTCTGACATGTAGAAACAAGCAGACTCGTTCTGACATCATGTAAAAACAAGCAGACTCTTTCTGACATCATGTAGAAACAAGCAGACTCTTTCTGACATCATGTAAAAACAAGCAGACTCTTTCTGACATCATGTAGAAACAAGCAGATGCTTTCTGACATGTAGAAACAAGCAGACTCTTTCTGATATCATGTAGAAACAAGATATATATGTCTGATATATATCAGAATATATATATGCTTGTTGAATATAAATCTTCATTAAAACCTTTAAATGTTCGTTTTTAAAAACGTTAAAATCATCATTAAAACGTTTAAATCTTCATTAAATATTTTAAATGTTCGTTTTTAAAAACGTTAAAATCATCATTAAAACGTTAAAATCTTCAGTAAAACATTAAAATGTTCATTAAAACGTTAAAATGTTCACTAAAACGTTAAAATCTTCATTAAAATGTTTAAATGTTCATTTTTAAAAATGTTAAAATTTTCATTAAAATATTAAAATGTTCATTAAAACCTTAAAATGTTCATTAAAACGTTAAATACTTCATTAAAACGTTTAAATGTTCATTAAAACATTAAAATGTTCATTTTTAAAAACGTTCAAATGTTCATTAAAATGTTTAAAGGTTCATTAAAACGATTAAATGTTCATTAAAATGTTAAAATGTTCATTAAAACTTTTAAATGTTAATTAAAATGTTAAAATGTTCATTAAAACGTTTAAATGTTCATTAAAACGTTAAAATCTTCATTTTTAAAAACGTTAAAATGTTCATGAAAATGTTCAAATGTCCATTAAAACGTTAAATTCTTCATTAAAACATTAAAATCTTCATTAAAACGTTAAATTCTTCATTAAAACGTTAAAATGTTCATTTTTAAAAACGTTAAAATCATCATTAAAATGTTTAAATATTCATTTTTAAAAACATTAAAATGTTCATTAAAATGTTTAAATGTTCATTAAAACATTAAATTCTTCATTTAAAAGTTTTAATGTTCATTTTTAAAACATTAATAGGTTCATTAAAATGTTAAAATTTTAATTAAAACGTTAAAATGTTCATTAAAACGTTAAAATGTTTTAAAACAAGCAGACTCTTTCTGACATCATGTAAAAACAAGCATACTTTCTGACATCTAGAAACAAGCAGACTTTCTGACATCATGTAGAAACAAGCAGACTCTTTCTGACATCACAAAGAAACAAGCAGACTTTCTGACATCATGTAGAAACAAGCAGACTCTTTCTGACATCATGTAAAACAAGCAGACTCTTTCAGACATCATGTAGAAACAAGCAGACTTTCTGACATCATGTAAAAACAAGCAGACTCTTTCTGACATCATGTAGAAACAAGCAGTCTCATTCTGACATCATCTAGAAACAAGCAGACTCTTTCTGACATCATGTAGAAACAAGCAGACTCTTTCTGACATCATAAAGAAACAAGCAGACTTTCTGACATCTTCTAGAAACAAGCAGACTCTTTCTGACATCATGTAAAAGCAAGCAGTCTCATTCTGACATCATGTAGAAACAAGCAGACTCTTTATGACATCATAAAGAAACAAGCAGACTCTTTCTGACATCATGTAAAAACAAGCACACTCTTTCTGACATTATGTAAAAACAAGAAGACTCTTTCTGACATCATGTAGAAACAAGCAGATGCTTTCTGACATCATGTAGAAACAAGCAGACTCTTTCTGACATCATGTAGAAACAAGCAGACTGTTTCTGACATCATAAAGAAACAAGCAGACTTTCTGACATCATGTAGAAACAAGCAGACTCTTTCTGACATCATGAAAAAACAAGCATACTCTTTCTGACATCATGTAGAAACAAGCAGACTCTTTCTGACATCATGTAGAAACAAGCAGTCTCATTCTGACATCATCTAGAAACAAGCAGACTCTTTATGACATCATAAAGAAACAAGCAGACTTTCTGACATCATGTAGAAAAAAGCAGACTCTTTCTGACATCATGTAGAAACAAGCAGACGCTTTCTGACATCATGTAGAAACAAGCAGACTCTTTCTGACATCATCTAGAAACAAGTAGTCTCCTTCTGACATCATAAAGAAACAAGCAGTCTGCCTCTGACATCATAAAGAACCAAGCAGTATCTTTCTGACATCATGTAGAAACAATCAGTCTCTTTCTGACATCATGTTGAAACAAGCATTCTCCTTCTGACATCATAAAGAAACAAGCAGTATCTTTCGGCCATCATAAAGAAACAAGCAGTCTCCTTCTGATATCATGTAGAAACAAGCAGTCTCCTTCTGATATCATGTAGAAACAAGCAGTCTCCTGACATCATAAAGAAACAAGCAGTATCTTTCTGACATCATAAAGAAACAAGCAGTCTCCTGATATCATGTAGAAACAAGCAGTCTCCTTCTGATTTCATGTAGAAACAAGTAGTCTCTTTCTGACATCATAAAGAAACAAGCAGACTGCCTCTGCCATAATAAAGAAACAAGCAGTATCTTTCTGACATCATAAAGAAACAAGCAATCTCCTTCTGACATCATAAAGAAACAAGCAGTCTCCTTCTGATATCATGTAGAAACAAGCAGTCTCCTTCTGAAATCATGTAGAAACAAGCAGTCTCCTTCTGATATCATGTAAAAACAAGCAGTATCTTTCTGACATCATACAGAAACAAGCAGTCTCCTGATATCATGTAGAAACAAGATATATATGTCTGATATATATCAGAATATATATATATGCTTGTTGAATATAAATCTTCATTAAAACCTTTAAATGTTCGTTTTTAAAAACGTTAAAATCATCATTAAAACATTTAAATCTTCATTAAAACATTTAAATGTTAGTTTTTAAAAACATTTAAATCATCATTAAAACATTAAAATCTTCATTAAAACATTAAAATGTTCATTAAAACGTTAAAATGTTCACTAAAACGTTAAAATCTTCATTAAATGGTTTAAATGTTCACTTTTAAAAACGTTAAAATTTTCATTAAAATGTTAAAATGTTCATTAAAACCATAAAATCTTCATTAAAACGTTAAATACTTCATTAAAACGTTTAAATGTTCATTAAAACATTAAAATGTTCATTTTTAAAAACGTTTAAATGTTCATTAAAATGTTTAAAGGTTCATTCAAACGATTAAATGTTCATTAAAACGTTAAAATGTTCATTAAGACTTTTAAATGTTAATTAAAATGTTAAAATGTTCATTAAAACATTTAAATGTTCATTAAAACGTTAAAATCTTCATTTTTAAAAACGTTAAAATGTTCATGAAAATGTTCAAATGTCCATTAAAATGTTAAATTCTTCATTAAAACATTAAAATCTTCATTAAAACGTTAAATTCTTCATTAAAACGTTAAAATGTTCATTAAAACATTAAAATGTTCATTTTTAAAAACGTTAAAATCATCAATAAAATGTTTAAATATTCATTTTTAAAAACATTAAAATGTTCATTAAAATGTTTAAATGTTCATTAAAACGTTAAATTCTTCATTAAAAAGTTTAAATGTTCATTTTTAAAACATTAATAGGTTCATTAAAATGTTAAAATTTTAATTCAAACGTTAAAATGTTCATTAAAACGTTGAAATGTTTTAAAACAAGCAGACTCTTTCTGACATCATGTAAAAACAAGCATACTTTCTGACATCATCTAGAAACAAGCAGACTTTCTGACATAATGTAGAAACAAGCAGACTCTTTCTGACATCATGTAGAAACAAGCAGACTCTTTCTGACATCATGTAAAAAGAAGCAGACTCTTTCTGACATCATGTAGAAACAAGCAGTCTCATTCTGACATCATCTAGAAACAAGCAGACTCTTTCTGACATCATGTAGAAACAAGCAGACTCTTTCTGACATCATAAAGAAACAAGCAGACTCTTTCTGACATCATGTAGAAACAAGCAGACTTTCTGACATCATGTAAAAACAATCAGACTCTTTCTGACATCATGTAGAAACAAGCAGACTCTTTATGACATCATGTAGAAACAAGCAGACTCTTTCTGACATCATGTAAAAGCAAACAGTCTCTTTATGACATCATAAAGAAACAAGCAGACTCTTTCTGACATCATGTAAAAACAAGCAGACTCTTTCAGACATCATAAAGAAACAAGCAGACTCTTTCTGACATCATGTAAAAACAAGCAGACTCTTTCTGACATCATGTAAAAACAAGCAGACTCGTTCTGACATCATGTAAAAACAAGCAGACTCTTTCTGACATCATGTAGAAACAAGCAGACTCTTTCTGACATCATGTAGAAACAAGCAGACTCTTTCTGACATCATGTAGAAACAAGCAGACTCTTTCTGACATCATGTAGAAACAAGCACTCTTTCTGACATCATGTAGAAACAAGCAGACTCTTTATGACATCTTCTAGAAACAAGCAGACTCTTTCTGACATCATGTAAAAGCAAGCAGTCTCATTCTGACATCATGTAGAAACAAGCAGACTCTTTATGACATCATAAAGAATTAAGCAGACTCTTTCTGACATGTAAAAACAAGCAGACTTTCTGACATCATGTAAAAACAAGCAGACTCTTTCTCACATCATGTAGAAACAAGCAGATGCTTTCTGACATCATGTAGAAACAAGCAGACACTTTCTGACATCATGTAGAAACAAGCAGACTCTTTCTGACATCATAAAGAAACAAGCAGACATTCTGACATCATGTAAAAACAAGCAGACTCTTTCTCACATCATGTAGAAACAAGCAGATGCTTTCTGACATCATGTAGAAACAAGCAGACACTTTCTGACATCATGTAGAAACAAGCAGACTCTTTCTGACATCATGAAAAAACAAGCATACTCTTTCTGACATCATGTAGAAACAAGCAGACTCTTTCTGACATGTAGAAACAAGCAGCCTCTTTCTGACATCATGTAGAAACAAGCAGACTCTTTCTGACATCATAAAGAAGCAAGCAGACACTTTCTGACATCATGAAAAAACAAGCAGACTTTCTGAAATCATGTAAAAACAAGCAGACTCTTTTTGACATCATGTTAAATCAAGCAGTCTCATTCTGACATCATGTAGAAACAAGCATACTCTTTCTGACATCATGTAGAAACAAGCAGACTCTTTCTGACATCATGTAGAAACAAGCAGTCTCATTCTGACATCATCTAGAAACAAGCAGACTCTTTATGACATCATAAAGAAACAAGCAGACTTTCTGACATCATGTAGAAAAAAGCAGACTCTTTCTGACATCATGTAGAAACAAGCAGACGCTTTCTGACATCATGTAGAAACAAGCAGACTCTTTCTGACATCATCTAGAAACAAGTAGTCTCCTTCTGACATCATAAAGAAACAAGCAGTCTGCCTCTGACATCATAAAGAACCAAGCAGTATCTTTCTGACATCATGTAGAAACAATCAGTCTCTTTCTGACATCATGTTGAAACAAGCATTCTCCTTCTGACATCATAAAGAAACAAGCAGTATCTTTCTGCCATCATAAAGAAACAAGAAGTCTCCTTCTGATATCATGTAGAAACAAGCAGTCTCCTTCTGATATCATGTAGAAACAAGCAGTCTCCTGACATCATAAAGAAACAAGCAGTATCTTTCTGACATCATAAAGAAACAAGCAGTCTCCTGATATCATGTAGAAACAAGCAGTCTCCTTCTGATTTCATGTAGAAACAAGTAGTCTCTTTCTGACATCATAAAGAAACAAGCAGACTGCCTCTGCCATAATAAAGAAACAAGCAGTATCTTTCTGACATCATAAAGAAACAAGCAATCTCCTTCTGACATCATAAAGAAACAAGCAGTCTCCTTCTGATATCATGTAGAAACAAGCAGTCTCCTTCTGAAATCATGTAGAAACAAGCAGTCTCCTTCTGATATCATGTAAAAACAAGCAGTATCTTTCTGACATCATACAGAAACAAGCAGTCTCCTGATATCATGTAGAAACAAGATATATATGTCTGATATATATCAGAATATATATATATGCTTGTTGAATATAAATCTTCATTAAAACCTTTAAATGTTCGTTTTTAAAAACGTTAAAATCACCATTAAAACATTTAAATCTTCATTAAAACATTTAAATGTTAGTTTTTAAAAACATTTAAATCATCATTAAAACATTAAAATCTTCATTAAAACATTAAAATGTTCATTAAAACGTTAAAATGTTCACTAAAACGTTAAAATCTTCATTAAATGGTTTAAATGTTCACTTTTAAAAACGTTAAAATTTTCATTAAAATGTTAAAATGTTCATTAAAACCATAAAATCTTCATTAAAACGTTAAATACTTCATTAAAACGTTTAAATGTTCATTAAAACATTAAAATGTTCATTTTTAAAAACGTTTAAATGTTCATTAAAATGTTTAAAGGTTCATTCAAACGATTAAATGTTCATTAAAACGTTAAAATGTTCATTAAGACTTTTAAATGTTAATTAAAATGTTAAAATGTTCATTAAAACATTTAAATGTTCATTAAAACGTTAAAATCTTCATTTTTAAAAACGTTAAAATGTTCATGAAAATGTTCAAATGTCCATTAAAATGTTAAATTCTTCATTAAAACATTAAAATCTTCATTAAAACGTTAAATTCTTCATTAAAACGTTAAAATGTTCATTAAAACATTAAAATGTTCATTTTTAAAAACGTTAAAATCATCAATAAAATGTTTAAATATTCATTTTTAAAAACATTAAAATGTTCATTAAAATGTTTAAATGTTCATTAAAACGTTAAATTCTTCATTAAAAAGTTTAAATGTTCATTTTTAAAACATTAATAGGTTCATTAAAATGTTAAAATTTTAATTCAAACGTTAAAATGTTCATTAAAACGTTGAAATGTTTTAAAACAAGCAGACTCTTTCTGACATCATGTAAAAACAAGCATACTTTCTGACATCATCTAGAAACAAGCAGACTTTCTGACATAATGTAGAAACAAGCAGACTCTTTCTGACATCATGTAGAAACAAGCAGACTCTTTCTGACATCATGTAAAAAGAAGCAGACTCTTTCTGACATCATGTAGAAACAAGCAGTCTCATTCTGACATCATCTAGAAACAAGCAGACTCTTTCTGACATCATGTAGAAACAAGCAGACTCTTTCTGACATCATAAAGAAACAAGCAGACTCTTTCTGACATCATGTAGAAACAAGCAGACTTTCTGACATCATGTAAAAACAATCAGACTCTTTCTGACATCATGTAGAAACAAGCAGACTCTTTATGACATCATGTAGAAACAAGCAGACTCTTTCTGACATCATGTAAAAGCAAACAGTCTCTTTATGACATCATAAAGAAACAAGCAGACTCTTTCTGACATCATGTAAAAACAAGCAGACTCTTTCAGACATCATAAAGAAACAAGCAGACTCTTTCTGACATCATGTAAAAACAAGCAGACTCTTTCTGACATCATGTAAAAACAAGCAGACTCGTTCTGACATCATGTAAAAACAAGCAGACTCTTTCTGACATCATGTAGAAACAAGCAGACTCTTTCTGACATCATGTAGAAACAAGCAGACTCTTTCTGACATCATGTAGAAACAAGCAGACTCTTTCTGACATCATGTAGAAACAAGCACTCTTTCTGACATCATGTAGAAACAAGCAGACTCTTTATGACATCTTCTAGAAACAAGCAGACTCTTTCTGACATCATGTAAAAGCAAGCAGTCTCATTCTGACATCATGTAGAAACAAGCAGACTCTTTATGACATCATAAAGAATTAAGCAGACTCTTTCTGACATGTAAAAACAAGCAGACTTTCTGACATCATGTAAAAACAAGCAGACTCTTTCTCACATCATGTAGAAACAAGCAGATGCTTTCTGACATCATGTAGAAACAAGCAGACACTTTCTGACATCATGTAGAAACAAGCAGACACTTTCTGACATCATAAAGAAACAAGCAGACATTCTGACATCATGTAGAAACAAGCAGACTCTTTCTGACATCATGAAAAAACAAGCATACTCTTTCTGACATCATGTAGAAACAAGCAGACTCTTTCTGACATGTAGAAACAAGCAGCCTCTTTCTGACATCATGTAGAAACAAGCAGACTCTTTCTGACATCATAAAGAAGCAAGCAGACACTTTCTGACATCATGAAAAAACAAGCAGACTTTCTGAAATCATGTAAAAACAAGCAGACTCTTTTTGACATCATGTTAAATCAAGCAGTCTCATTCTGACATCATGTAGAAACAAGCAGACTCTTTATGACATCTTCTAGAAACAAGCAGACTCTTTCTGACATCATGTAAAAACAAGCAGACTCTTTCTGACATAATCTAGAAACAAGCAGACTCTTTCTGACATCATGTAGAAACAAGCAGTCTCATTCTGACATCATCTAGAAACAAGCAGACTCTTTATGACATCATAAAGAAACAAGCAGACTTTCTGACATCATTTAGAAACAAGCAGACTCTTTCTGACATCATGTAAAAACAAGCAGACTCTTTCTGACATCATGTAGAAACAAGCAGACTCTTTCTGACATCATGTAGAAACAAGCAGACTCTTTCTGACATCATGTAGAAACAAGCAGACTCTTTCTGACATCATAAAGAAACAAGCAGACTTTCTGACATCATGTAGAAACAAGCAGACTCTTTCTGACATCATGAAAAAACAAGCATACTCTTTCTGACATCATGTAGAAACAAGCAGACTCTTTCTGACATCATAAAGAAACAGTTTGCCTCTGACATCATAAAGAAACAAGCAGTATCTTTCTGACATCATGTAGAAACAATCAGTCTCTTTCTGACATCATGTTGAAACAAGCAGTCTCATTCTGACATCATCTAGAAACAAGCAGACTCTTTCTGACATCATGTAAAAACAAGCAGACTCTTTCTGACATCATAAAGAAACAAGCAGAATCTTTCTGACATCATGTAGAAACAAGCAGACTTTCTGACATCATGTAAAAACAATCAGACTCTTTCTGACATCATGTAGAAACAAGCAGACTTTCTGACATCATGTAAAAACAATCAGACTCTGACATCATGTAGAAACAAGCACTCTTTCTGACATCATGTAGAAACAAGCAGACTTTCTGACATCATGTAAAAACAAGCAGACTCTTTCTGACATCATGTAGAAACAAGCAGACTCTTTATGACATCTTCTAGAAACAAGCAGACTCTTTCTGACATCATGTAAAAGCAAGCAGTCTCATTCTGACATCATGTAGAAACAAGCAGACTCTTTATGACATCATAAAGAAACAAGCAGACTCTTTCTGACATCATGTAAATACAAGCAGACTTTCTGACATCATGTAAAAACAAGCAGACTCTTTCTCACATCATGTAGAAACAAGTAGACGCTTTCTGACATCATGTAGAAACAAGCAGACACTTTCTGACATCATGTAGAAACAAGCAGACTCTTTCTGACATCATAAAGAAACAAGCAGACTTTCTGACATCATGTATAAACAAGCAGACTCTTTCTGACATCATGTAGAAACAAGCAGACGCTTTCTGACATCATGTAGAAACAAGCAGACTCTTTCTGACATGTAGAAACAAGCAAACTCTTTCTGACATCATGTAGAAACAAGCAGACTCTTTCTGACATCATAAAGAAGCAAGCAGACACTTTCTGACATCATGAAAAAACAAGCAGACTTTCTGAAATCATGTAAAAACAAGCAGACTCTTTCTGACATCATGTAAAAACAAGCAGTCTCATTCTGACATCATGTAGAAACAAGCAGACTCTTAATGACATCTTCTAGAAACAAGCAGACTCTTTCTGACATCATGTAAAAACAAGCAGACTCTTTCTGACATAATCTAGAAACAAGCAGACTCTTTCTGACATCTTGTAGAAACAAGCAGTCACATTCTGACATCATCTAGAAACAAGCAGACTCTTTATGACATCATAAAGAAACAAGCAGACTTTCTGACATCATGTAGAAACAAGCAGACTCTTTCTGACATCATGTAGAAACAAGCAGACTCTTTCTGACATCATGTAGAAACAAGCAGACTCTTTCTGACATCATAAAGAAACAAGCAGACTTTCTGACATCATGTAGAAACAAGCAGACTCTTTCTGACATCATGAAAAAACAAGCATACTCTTTCTGACATCATGTAGAAACAAGCAGACTCTTTCTGACATCATAAAGAAACAGTTTGCCTCTGACATCATAAAGAAACAAGCAGTATCTTTCTGACATCATGTAGAAACAATCAGTCTCTTTCTGACATCATGTTGAAACAAGCAGTCTCATTCTGACATCATCTAGAAACAAGCAGACTCTTTCTGACATCATGTAAAAACAAGCAGACTCTTTCTGACATCATAAAGAAACAAGCAGAATCTTTCTGACATCATGTAGAAACAAGCAGACTTTCTGACATCATGTAAAAACAATCAGACTCTTTCTGACATCATGTAGAAACAAGCAGACTTTCTGACATCATGTAAAAACAATCAGACTCTGACATCATGTAGAAACAAGCACTCTTTCTGACATCATGTAGAAACAAGCAGACTTTCTGACATCATGTAAAAACAAGCAGACTCTTTCTGACATCATGTAGAAACAAGCAGACTCTTTATGACATCTTCTAGAAACAAGCAGACTCTTTCTGACATCATGTAAAAGCAAGCAGTCTCATTCTGACATCATGTAGAAACAAGCAGACTCTTTATGACATCATAAAGAAACAAGCAGACTCTTTCTGACATCATGTAAATACAAGCAGACTTTCTGACATCATGTAAAAACAAGCAGACTCTTTCTCACATCATGTAGAAACAAGTAGACGCTTTCTGACATCATGTAGAAACAAGCAGACACTTTCTGACATCATGTAGAAACAAGCAGACTCTTTCTGACATCATAAAGAAACAAGCAGACTTTCTGACATCATGTATAAACAAGCAGACACTTTCTGACATCATGTAGAAACAAGCAGACGCTTTCTGACATCATGTAGAAACAAGCAGACTCTTTCTGACATGTAGAAACAAGCAAACTCTTTCTGACATCATGTAGAAACAAGCAGACTCTTTCTGACATCATAAAGAAGCAAGCAGACACTTTCTGACATCATGAAAAAACAAGCAGACTTTCTGAAATCATGTAAAAACAAGCAGACTCTTTCTGACATCATGTAAAAACAAGCAGTCTCATTCTGACATCATGTAGAAACAAGCAGACTCTTAATGACATCTTCTAGAAACAAGCAGACTCTTTCTGACATCATGTAAAAACAAGCAGACTCTTTCTGACATAATCTAGAAACAAGCAGACTCTTTCTGACATCTTGTAGAAACAAGCAGTCACATTCTGACATCATCTAGAAACAAGCAGACTCTTTATGACATCATAAAGAAACAAGCAGACTTTCTGACATCATGTAGAAACAAGCAGACTCTTTCTGACATCATGTAGAAACAAGCAGACGCTTTCTGACATCATGTAGAAACAAGCAGACTCTTTCTGACATCATCTAGAAACAAGTAGTCTCCTTCTGACATCATAAAGAAACAAGCAGTCTGCCTCTGACATCATAAAGAACCAAGCAGTATCTTTCTGACATCATGTAGAAACAGTCTCTTTCTGACATCATGTAGAAACAAGCAGTCTCCTTCTGACATCATAAAGAAACAAGCAGTATCTTTCTGCCATCATAAAGAAACAAGCAGTCTCCTTCTGATATCATGTAGAAACAAGCAGTCTCCTGACATCATAAAGAAACAAGCTGTATCTTTCTGACATCATAAAGAAACAAGCAGTCTCCTTCTGATATCATGTAGAAACAAGCAGTCTCCTTCTGATTTCATGTAGAAACAAGCAGACTGCCTCTGCCATAATAAAGAAACAAGCAGTATCTTTCTGCCATAATAAAGAAACAAGCAGTCTCCTTCTGATATCATGTAGAAACAAGCAGTCTCCTGACATCATAAAGAAACAAGCTGTATCTTTCTGACATCATAAAGAAACAAGCAGTCTCCTTCTGATATCATGTAGAAACAAGCAGTCTCTTTCTGACATCATAAAGAAACAAGCAGACTGCCTCTGCCATAATAAAGAAACAAGCAGTCTCCTTCTGACATCATAAAGAAACAAGCAGTCTCCTTCTGACATCATAAAGAAACAAGCAGTCTCCTTCTGATATCATGTAGAAACAAGCATTCTCCTTCTGATATCATGTAGAAACAAGCAGTCTCCTTCTGATATCATGTAAAAACAAGCAGTATCTTTCTGACATCATACAGAAACAAGCAGTCTCCTTCTGATATCATGTAGAAACAAGATATATATGTCTGATATATATCAGAATATATATATTCTTGTTGAATAAAAATCTTCATTAAAACCTTTAAATGTTCGTTTTCAAAAACGTTAAAATCACCATTAAAACGTTTAAATCTTCATTAAAACGTTTAAATGTTCGTTTTTAAAAACGTTAAAATCATCATTAAAACGTTAAAATCTTCATTAAAACATTAAAATGTTCATTAAAACGTTAAAATGTTCACTAAAACGTTAAAATCTTCATTAAAATGTTTAAATGTTCATTTTTAAAAACGTTAAAATTTTCATTAAAATGTTAAAATGTTCATTAAAACCTTAAAATGTTCATTAAAACGTTAAATACTTCATTAAAACGTTTAAATGTTCATTAAAACATTAAAATGTTCATTTTTAAAAATGTTCAAATGTTCATTAAAATGTTTTAAGGTTCATTAAAACGATTAAATATTCATTAAAACGTTAAAATGTTCATTAAAACTTTTAAATGTTATTTAAAATGTTAAAATGTTCATTAAAACGTTTAAATGTTCATTAAAACGTTAAAATCTTCATTTTTAAAAACGTTAAAATGTTCATTAAAACGTTCAAATGTCCATTAAAACGTTAAATTCTTCATTAAAACATTAAAATCTTCATTAAAACGTTAAATTCTTCATTAAAACGTTAAAATGTTCATTAAAACATTAAAATGTTCATTTTTAAAAACGTTAAAATCATCATTAAAATGTTTAAATATTCATTAAAATGTAAATTCTTCATTAAAAAGTTTAAATGTTCATTTTTAAAAACATTAAAAGTTTCATTAAAATGTTAAAATTTTAATTAAAACATTAAAATGTTCATTAAAACGTTAAAATGTTTTAAAACAAGCAGACTCTTTCTGACATCATGTAAAAACAAGCAGACTTTCTGACATCTAGAAACAAGCAGACTTTCTGACATCATGTAGAAACAAGCAGACTCTTTCTGACATCATGTAGAAACAAGCAGACTCTTTCTGACATCATGTAAAAACAAGCAGACTCTTTCTGATATCATGTAGAAACAAGCAGTCTCATTCTGACATCATGTAGAAACAAGCAGACTCTTTCTGACATCATGTAAAAACAATCAGACTTTCTGACATCATGTAAAAACAATCAGACTCTTTCTGACATCATGTAGAAACAAGCACTCTTTCTGACATCATGTAGAAACAAGCAGACTCTTTATGACATCTTCTAGAAACAAGCAGACTCTTTCTGACATCATGTAAAAGCAAGCAGTCTCTTTATGACATCATAAAGAAACAAGCAGACTCTTTATGACATCATAAAGAAACAAGCAGACTCTTTCTGACATCATGTAAAAACAAGCAGACTCGTTCTGACATCATGTAAAAACAAGCAGACTCTTTCTGACATCATGTAGAAACAAGCAGACTCTTTCTGACATCATGTAGAAACAAGCAGACTCTTTCTGACATCATGTAGAAACAAGCAGACTCTTTCTGACATCATGTAGAAACAAGCAGACTCTTTCTGACATCATAAAGAAACAAGCAGACTTTCTGACATCATAAAGAAACAAGCAGACTTTCTGACATCATGTAGAAACAGGCAGACTCTTTTTGACATCATGAAAAAACAAGCATACTCTTTCTGACATCATGTAGAAACAAGCAGACTCTTTATGACATCTTCTAGAAACAAGCAGACTCTTTCTGACATCATGTAAAAGCAAGCAGTCTCATTCTGACATCATGTAGAAACAAGCAGATGCTTTCTGACATCATGTAGAAACAAGCAGACACTTTCTGACATCATGTAGAAACAAGCAGACTCTTTATGACATCATAAAGAATTAAGCAGACTCTTTCTGACATCATGTAAAAACAAGCAGACGCTTTCTGACATCATGTAGAAACAAGCAGACTCTTTCTGACATGTAGAAACAAGCAAACTCTTTCTGACATCATGTAGAAACAAGCAGACTCTTTCTGACATCATAAAGAAGCAAGCAGACACTTTCTGACATCATGAAAAAACAAGCAGACTTTCTGAAATCATGTTAAAACAAGCAGACTCTTTCTGACATCATGTAAAAACAAGCAGTCTCATTCTGACATCATGTAGAAACAAGCAGACTCTTAATGACATCTTCTAGAAACAAGCAGACTCTTTCTGACATCATGTAAAAACAAGCAGACTCTTTCTGACATAATCTAGAAACAAGCAGACTCTTTCTGACATCTTGTAGAAACAAGCAGTCACATTCTGACATCATCTAGAAACAAGCAGACTCTTTATGACATCATAAAGAAACAAGCAGACTTTCTGACATCATGTAGAAACAAGCAGACTCTTTCTGACATCATGTAGAAACAAGCAGACGCTTTCTGACATCATGTAGAAACAAGCAGACTCTTTCTGACATCATCTAGAAACAAGTAGTCTCCTTCTGACATCATAAAGAAACAAGCAGTCTGCCTCTGACATCATAAAGAACCAAGCAGTATCTTTCTGACATCATGTAGAAACAATCAGTCTCTTTCTGACATCATGTAGAAACAAGCAGTCTCCTTCTGACATCATAAAGAAACAAGCAGTATCTTTCTGCCATCATAAAGAAACAAGCAGTCTCCTTCTGATATCATGTAGAAACAAGCAGTCTCCTGACATCATAAAGAAACAAGCTGTATCTTTCTGACATCATAAAGAAACAAGCAGTCTCCTTCTGATATCATGTAGAAACAAGCAGTCTCCTTCTGATTTCATGTAGAAACAAGCAGACTGCCTCTGCCATAATAAAGAAACAAGCAGTCTCCTTCTGATATCATGTAGAAACAAGCAGTCTCCTGACATCATAAAGAAACAAGCTGTATCTTTCTGACATCATAAAGAAACAAGCAGTCTCCTTCTGATATCATGTAGAAACAAGCAGTCTCTTTCTGACATCATAAAGAAACAAGCAGACTGCCTCTGCCATAATAAAGAAACAAGCAGTCTCCTTCTGACATCATAAAGAAACAAGCAGTCTCCTTCTGACATCATAAAGAAACAAGCAGTCTCCTTCTGATATCATGTAGAAACAAGCATTCTCCTTCTGATATCATGTAGAAACAAGCAGTCTCCTTCTGATATCATGTAAAAACAAGCAGTATCTTTCTGACATCATACAGAAACAAGCAGTCTCCTTCTGATATCATGTAGAAACAAGATATATATGTCTGATATATATCAGAATATATATATTCTTGTTGAATAAAAATCTTCATTAAAACCTTTAAATGTTCGTTTTCAAAAACGTTAAAATCACCATTAAAACGTTTAAATCTTCATTAAAACGTTTAAATGTTCGTTTTTAAAAACGTTAAAATCATCATTAAAACGTTAAAATCTTCATTAAAACATTAAAATGTTCATTAAAACGTTAAAATGTTCACTAAAACGTTAAAATCTTCATTAAAATGTTTAAATGTTCATTTTTAAAAACGTTAAAATTTTCATTAAAATGTTAAAATGTTCATTAAAACCTTAAAATGTTCATTAAAACGTTAAATACTTCATTAAAACGTTTAAATGTTCATTAAAACATTAAAATGTTCATTTTTAAAAATGTTCAAATGTTCATTAAAATGTTTAAAGGTTCATTAAAACGATTAAATGTTCATTAAAACGTTAAAATGTTCATTAAAACTTTTAAATGTTATTTAAAATGTTAAAATGTTCATTAAAACGTTTAAATGTTCATTAAAACGTTAAAATCTTCATTTTTAAAAACGTTAAAATGTTCATGAAAACGTTCAAATGTCCATTAAAACGTTAAATTCTTCATTAAAACATTAAAATCTTCATTAAAACGTTAAATTCTTCATTAAAACGTTAAAATGTTCATTAAAACATTAAAATGTTCATTTTTAAAAACGTTAAAATCATCATTAAAATGTTTAAATATTCATTAAAATGTAAATTCTTCATTAAAAAGTTTAAATGTTCATTTTTAAAAACATTAAAAGTTTCATTAAAATGTTAAAATTTTAATTAAAACATTAAAATGTTCATTAAAACGTTAAAATGTTTTAAAACATGCAGACTCTTTCTGACATCATGTAAAAACAAGCAGACTTTCTGACATCTAGAAACAAGCAGACTTTCTGACATCATGTAGAAACAAGCAGACTCTTTCTGACATCATGTAGAAACAAGCAGACTCTTTCTGACATCATGTAAAAACAAGCAGACTCTTTCTGACATCATGTAGAAACAAGCAGTCTCATTCTGACATCATCTAGAAACAAGCAGACTCTTTCTGACATCATGTAGAAACAAGCAGACTCTTTCTGACATCATAAAGAAGCGAGCAGACACTTTCTGACACCATGAAAAAACAAGCAGACTTTCTGAAATCATGTAAAAACAAGCAGACTCTTTTTGACATCATGTAAAAACAAGCAGTCTCATTTTGACATCATGTAGAAACAAGCAGACTCTTTATGACATCTTCTAGAAACAAGCAGACTCTTTCTGACATCATGTAAAAACAAGCAGACTCTTTCTGACATAATCTAGAAACAAGCAGACTCTTTCTGACATCATGTAGAAACAAGCAGTCTCATTCTGACATCATCTAGAAACAAGCAGACTCTTTATGACATCATAAAGAAACAAGCAGACTTTCTGACATCATGTAGAAACAAGCAGACTCTTTCTGACATCATGTAAAAACAAGCAGACTCTTTCTGACATCATGTAGAAACAAGCAGACTCTTTCTGACATCACGTAGAAACAAGCAGACTCTTTCTGACATCATGTAGAAACAAGCAGTCTCCTTCTGACATCATAAAGAAACAAGCAGTATCTGCCATCATAAAGAAACAAGCAGTCTCCTTCTGATATCATGTAGAAACAAGCAGTCTCCTGACATCATAAAGAAACAAGCTGTATCTTTCTGACATCATAAAGAAACAAGCAGTCTCCTTCTGATATCATGTAGAAACAAGCAGTCTCCTTCTGATTTCATGTAGAAACAAGCAGACTGCCTCTGCCATAATAAAGAAACAAGCAGTATCTTTCTGCCATAATAAAGAAACAAGCAGTCTCCTTCTGATATCATGTAGAAACAAGCAGTCTCCTGACATCATAAAGAAACAAGCTGTATCTTTCTGACATCATAAAGAAACAAGCAGTCTCCTTCTGATATCATGTAGAAACAAGCAGTCTCTTTATGACATCATAAAGAAACAAGCAGACTGCCTCTGCCATAATAAAGAAACAAGCAGTATCTTTCTGACATCATAAAGAAACAAGCAGTCTCCTTCTGACATCATAAAGAAACAAGCATTCTCCTTCTGATATCATGTAGAAACAAGCAGTCTCCTTCTGATATCATGTAAAAACAAGCAGTATCTTTCTGACATCATACAGAAACAAGCAGTCTCCTTCTGATATCATGTAGAAACAAGATATATATGTCTGATATATATCAGAATATATATATGCTTGTTGAATAAAAATCTTCATTAAAACCTTTAAATGTTCGTTTTCAAAAACGTTAAAATCACCATTAAAACGTTTAAATCTTCATTAAAACGTTTAAATGTTCGTTTTTAAAAACGTTAAAATCATCATTAAAACGTTAAAATCTTCATTAAAACATTAAAATGTTCATTAAAACGTTAAAATGTTCACTAAAACGTTAAAATCTTCATTAAAATGTTTAAATGTTCATTTTTAAAAACGTTAAAATTTTCATTAAGATGTTAAAATGTTCATTAAAACGTTAAATACTTCATGAAAACGTTTAAATGTTCATTAAAACATTAAAATGTTCATTTTTAAAAACGTTCAAATGTTCATTAAAATGTTTAAAGGTTCATTAAAACAATTAAATGTTCATTAAAACGTTAAAATGTTCATTAAAACTTTTAAATGTTATTTAAAATGTTAAAATGTTCATTAAAACGTTTAAATGTTCATTAAAACTTTAAAATCTTCATTTTTAAAAACGTTAAAATGTTCATGAAAACGTTCAAATGTCCATTAAAACGTTAAATTCTTCATTAAAACATTAAAATCTTCATTAAAACATTAAATTCTTCATTAAAACGTTAAAATGTTCATTAAAATGTAAATTCTTCATTAAAAAGTTTAAATGTTCATTTTTAAAAACATTAAAAGTTTCATTAAAATGTTAAAATTTTAATTAAAACGTTAAAATGTTCATTAAAACGTTAAAATGTTTTAAAACAAGCAGACTCTTTCTGACATCATGTAAAAACAAGCAGACTTTCTGACATCTAGAAACAAGCAGACTTTCTGACATCATGTAGAAACAAGCAGACTCTTTCTGACATCATGTAGAAACAAGCAGACTCTTTCTGACATCATGTAAAAACAAGCAGTCTCATTCTGACATCATCTAGAAACAAGCAGACTCATTCTGACATCATCTAGAAACAAGCAGACTCTTTCTGACATCATGTAGAAACAAGCACTCTTTCTGACATCATGTAGAAACAAGCAGACTCTTTATGACATCTTCTAGAAACAAGCAGACTCTTTCTGACATCATGTAAAAGCAAGCAGTCTCTTTATGACATCATAAAGAAACAAGCAGACTCTTTATGACATCATAAAGAAACAAGCAGACTCTTTCTGACATCATGTAAAAACAAGCAGACTCATTCTGACATCATGTAAAAACAAGCAGACTCTTTCTGACATCATGTAGAAACAAGCAGACTCTTTCTGACATCATGTAGAAACAAGCAGACTCTTTCTGACATCATGTAGAAACAAGCAGACTCTTTCTGACATCATAAAGAAACAAGCACACTTTCTGACATCATGTAGAAACAGGCAGACTCTTTCTGACATCATGAAAAAACAAGCATACTCTTTCTGACATCATGTAGAAACAAGCAGACTCTTTATGACATCTTCTAGAAACAAGCAGACTCTTTCTGACATCATGTAAAAGCAAGCAGTCCCATTCTGACATCATGTAGAAACAAGCAGATGCTTTCTGACATCATGTAGAAACAAGCAGACACTTTCTGACATCATGTAGAAACAAGCAGACTCTTTATGACATCATAAAGAATTAAGCAGACTCTTTCTGACATCATGTAAAAACAAGCAGACTTTCTGACATCATGTAAAAACAAGCAGACTCTTTCTCACATCATGTAGAAACAAGCAGATGCTTTCTGACATCATGTAGAAACAAGCAGACACTTTCTGACATCATGTAGAAACAAGCAGACTCTTTCTGACATCATAAAGAAACAAGCAGACTTTCTGACATCATGTAGAAACAAGCAGACTCTTTCTGACATCATGAAAAAACAAGCATACTCTTTCTGACATCATGTAGAAACAAGCAGACTCTTTCTGACATGTAGAAACAAGCAGACTCTTTCTGACATCATGTAGAAACAAGCAGACTCTTTCTGACATCATAAAGAAGCGAGCAGACACTTTCTGACACCATGAAAAAACAAACAGACTTTCTGAAATCATGTAAAAACAAGCAGACTCTTTTTGACATCATGTAAAAACAAGCAGTCTCATTTTGACATCATGTAGAAACAAGCAGACTCTTTATGACATCTTCTAGAAACAAGCAGACTCTTTCTGACATCATGTAAAAACAAGCAGACTCTTTCTGACATAATCTAGAAACAAGCAGACTCTTTCTGACATCATGTAGAAACAAGCAGTCTCATTCTGACATCATCTAGAAACAAGCAGACTCTTTATGACATCATAAAGAAACAAGCAGACTTTCTGACATCATGTAGAAACAAGCAGACTCTTTCTGATGTTGGGGTTATTAGGAGCGAACAATTCGTAAGCGTTAACTTACTTTTGGATTCTTCAATAAATTCTGTAAATATGTAAATATTTACTGATTTATTAATTAATTAAGATATTCTTAGATATACGGGGCACCATTCCCCTTTAACCGGGGAAAAATTGAATCCAAAACTCTTATCAGTCTTTCTTGAAGTTCGTAGAATCCTTGGAGCAGAGACTTCTCTTCGACACAACAAAGCTACTGGAGACGAAAATCTGAATTTTATAACGTTTAATTAACAATTTGTCAAATGAATAAACAGTGGCATAAATGAATAATAACCATGTGATATAATAAAAGGATGTATATTCAAAATAATGTTCAAGGTGTTTTGTGTGTATGTAGGATGTATGAATGGGGTCCTTTGTTCTCACAAAGGAGTAGTGTGTGTGCGTGTGTATGGATTCAAAATGGAGTCTTGAATACAAGATGGCTGACTCCTTTGTCTGGCTAAAGTGTGGGTGGCAACTTGCACTTTAACTTCCAAAGCACTTAGAATCAGTAGTAACTTAACCTTAAATCACTCAAAACATTTCAAAGGATCATGCAACAACACAAAAGATTAATCACGAGTTAATATCCTTAGTTTATCAGCCTGGCCATGGCCGAACATTTAAAGATACCAAACAATGATTAATAAGCAGTTTATTCTTTCAAAATGACCCGAAGGACGAATTTGGAACGAAAGAGGAAAACACGAAGCTACTTTTTTTAAGCAATAGCGCGGTTTTATTGCTTATTCTGGACTATAGAGGAAACGGGAGAAGAAAAGAATGAGAGAAAAATGAGTTTTCTGATCACCAAAAGAGCGAGGCGTCCCTCCCCCTTTTGATTTGACGGTTCTCCGTGTTTCTCCGCAGTTTTCAGCGTCATCCGCCGGTTTGATGCTTTCTCCGTTGTTTGGCTCCACGAGTGTTTCTCCACGGCTGGACACAA
Organism: Nothobranchius furzeri; assembly: GCF_043380555.1. Classification (NCBI taxonomy): domain Eukaryota; kingdom Metazoa; phylum Chordata; class Actinopteri; order Cyprinodontiformes; family Nothobranchiidae; genus Nothobranchius; species Nothobranchius furzeri. The sequence continues at coordinate 46,542,217 of NC_091751.1, read as the reverse complement.
AGAAAACGAAGTTCCTTTTGGGCTGAGTTTGACAACTTACAGCGTTTCTGAGAGCTGGATGGAGTTGTTGTTTCCCTCCGCTGGTTCTGTGTCCTCAAACATCAGCTGGAGGGGAGCAGAAACGAGCAGATCAGCGGTCCCGTGGGCTCAACTTGGCTCTTAGAGCTTCCGCGTGCTCAAAGAAGTCGGAGCGTTCGACAAGCGTGTCCTCACCGCCAGGTATCCTGGGCAAAAGAACGAGGTTTCTTTGTCTCTGCTGAAGATTTATGGTCTTAGTTCGCGGGAAAAGCTCCACGGCTTCCCGCACATGCGCAGAACGTGTTTCTGGTACTAGGCGGTAACATCACCCAATGCTTCCGTGTGCAAAGCATCATGGGAAATGAAGTTTCTTGGCGCTGATGTGATTATTTGCTTTCCAGAGCAATTTAAGCACAGTCATTTTGGAGAAAATCACTGCATAGTAATTTCCTCATGAGGTCAGACCCTCAACATTCCCCCTTTTGGTTTCGGGGATCGCGCCCAAAGCTCGATCGTCGGAAGCACAGATGGGTTTGTTCCTCATGAACGTAGGTCGACTTGATTGTCGGAAGCACAGGTGGGTTTGTCCCTTAGGACGTTGGTCTCCTTGGACGCCTTTGTCTTTGGTCTTTGTCTTGGATCCTGGCGCCTTTGGTCTTTGATCCTGGTCAGGCACAAAGAGGATAGGAAACGGGATAGTCCCCAACGCGCATAACGAGAAGAAGCCACTCACGCAGGTGGTACGCAATGATGATGTCGTCCATGCGAGAGGTAGTAGTGTAGAAGGAGGAAGGTCGGTGGGCGGTTAACTCCACGAGGGGACACAAAGGCATCTCACCGCCGGCCATACAGTTCAGTTTATGGAGCACGCGGTGATGTACGAGGTCCATAGTTCGCAAACGCGCATTGACCTATGTGGTCCCAAGATTCCCCCCTTTTTGGTCCAAAGGGTGGATCAGGACAGTCTTTGGGCTAAAACAAGGACCATAAAACTAAGAGGTACTACAATGTGCTGGTGCGTCAGACAGAGTCATTGACAGACTGAGCTGGGCCGGCACATAACCACTAGTTAATATGTGACCAAGTAAGAAACAAAAAAATACAGAAAACCCAAAAAAACAAACATATAACATATAACATCCAAGAAAATTCATAGCAACCTTGAGGTCTCATAAAATACATTCTTAGGTAATACATTCAGTGTGTAGCTTATAAAGAATGTGACATAATGCAACACTCAGATAAAAATGTGAGGTAGACTAAAATGAGAACTACTCTTAGGTTTACAGAATAACAAAGAAAATGTTGCTCACCCCCTTTAGACAGGTGTGGTACATTCACGCTTGGAGTCTCCCCGAACGCGGTTACGAGGCACACCGTAGGTGAGCAAGTGCATCTTATCTTGGAGTTTATTAACACGCCTGTAGGCGGAATAAGCAATCACGGCCGTGATGAGCCATTCCATCCCCAGGGCGACCAATGTGCAGATTAAAGTCGTATAATCTGTGTCAATGTAGCGTCTTGGGCGTCAAAGTAAGTTCACGCGGGTTTTGTGTGAACTTAGCAAATTTGGTTCCTTCAATCAGTAATTGTTGGTCAATTTCTAAATCGAAGGCAAAGTTACAACCCCGGAAAGCGTCCATGATCTCAATCTCTGAGTCATGCTGTTCGAGGTTGAGGTGATGGAGTGTCAGGTTTCTAGTTCAAAGTGGAAATGCCTACCGTCCTTTCAAATACCAATGTTCAGCATCGACCTAAACCTATAGATGTGAGGTGTCACAATTATGGGAACGTTTAACAGGAAACCGAGTTCTAATTTTTTTCAACGTGAATGGGAATTGCACTGCCTAGGCTGTACGCTAGGTGGATTTGTGAAAGGTGCACAGTAGAGGGGTAGCAGCTGTCAAGCTATCTTTGAGCAGGTCCAGTGGTACCAAGTACGGGGAAATACGACTTTCAACCAAGCTGTCCAGCGTGGAACTTACTTCCCTGAGCAGGTCCTACATCAAATCTCTCACCACTCGTGTGTACACAATATCCTGAGGTATGGTTTCAGACAAAGTCTTGATTGCACGTAGAGATTCATTAATCAGAGCAGAATGTAGGTTGACAGTTACAAGAGTACCCTGTAAGGTTTTAGTAAGTACTTCCTGTTAGCGTTCTAGGAGGAGTTTCTCTTGGTTAGTGAAAATGACGGCGGGGGGGGCTTGGTTCTTTGTCGGTTAGTACATGTTAGTGGGTTAAACATGCACTTCCCCCCTTTTCCATTTCCATGCATAGAACTATGTAGCGACTACGTCTACCTCCTGCGGGGAGTCTGGTCTCTGTACCCGCGGGGATGGTTTGACGTAGGGTTTGATTTGGTTTGCATGCACCCATTTGTAGACAGGCTCCTGTCTCGCTTTGGTGATGCGTAACCTGTATGCAACTGGAGAGAGTTTTGCCACGATCTCAAATGGTCCTGACCAGCAGGGCAGGAACTTCTTAGGTTTGCGTGCCGGTTGGGCGAACCGAAAGTAGAATACTTTGTCACCCACCTCGTATTCGCGGCTGGTTGTCTTTTGGTCGTAGTAGGCCTTAGCGCCTTCTACGTTGGTCTCCAGTTTCTTCTGAGCGTGCGCGAACGTAGCTCTGAGGTGTGTTTTCAAGTCTGCCACATACTGATGAGCGGTATAGGCAGTGGCAACACTGACATCCTCTGGGTGATACAGGAGGTGCAGTGGTAGAGTCATCAGTCTGCCGGTCATCATCTCAAAGGGCGTAACCCCCGTGGATTGCTGTGGAGTGGACCGTATGGCCATCAGGACCAGAGGGAGCTTGACGTCCCAGTCCTTCCCAGTGGAGCAGACGTACTTTTTGAGCATAGAGACGACCGTGCGGTTCATCCGTTCGACCTGTCCGGATGACTGTGGGTGATAGGGGAGGTGGAATCTCACTTCCACTCCCAGAAGTTCAAACAGGGACGTCATTACACTGGATGTGAAATGAGTTCCCCGGTCAGAGTCAATGCAGAGTGGAAGTCCCCATCGACTGAAAACGTGGTTAATCAGCAGTACAGCGGCTGTGACGGCTGTATCGTTTGGCGCTGGAAGGCATTCCACCCACTTTGTGAAACTGCAAGTTACAGTTAGCATATATTTGTTTCCTCTTGCCGATTTGGGAACCGGTCCAACCCAGTCGATCTGCAGGTGGGACCAAGGGAAGGTTATTCCCCTGCGTTGCAGTGGTGCTCTAGCAAGCGGCTGGGAGGGTTGAAACTGGGCACAGATGAGGCAGCCTTGGACATAGCTGTGTACATCCTTGGACATCGATGGCCAATATGCTACTTCTGTCAGTGACGCGAGGGTAGCTTTTGTTCCGCGGTGACCTCCAACCGGAGTGTCGTGGGCGTAGGCAAGCATCACTCCTCTGTGGTCGAGTGGAACAACCCAGCGCGGCGGGCTGTGATCGTCACGTATGTAAACTAACAAATCGTTTTGTAGTTTCAGATGCGCGAGTTGACGATGCAGGGTTACCAAATCTCGGCTTGCACCAATAGGTGGTGATGGTTGTTCAGGCATCGGGCCCTTTTGGAGAAGCTCCCGGATGAGCTTCAGGTCAGGATCTTGTTCCTGCATGGTGACTAGGTCCACGTCCTGTGGTTGTCTGCCTAGAAACACTGGTACCTCAACGGTCCGAGGTTCGTCTGCCTGTTTAGCATGGCGACGAGTAATCGCGCAGACCTTGTGAACGGCCTTGGGTGGAAGCCACTCGTCTTTGAATTCCCAGCAGGTTCCCTGGTCAGCACCGAGCTTAGCAAGGCGGTCAGCTTCGTCATTACCATCTTTCTCTGGACCTAGGGTCCTGGAGTGACCTTTGACCTTTTTCCAGTAGACCATTATGCCTTTCTCAGTGGTGAGCAGATCACACGCTAGGAATAACTCCGAGTGTTTCACGTCTCTGTTCCTGGCGTTTTTCATGTGGTTCTCCTTCCACATGGGGAAGTGAGAAATGAAGCTGTGTCTAGCGTAGTTTGAATCAGAGCAAAGGACGATTTGAGTGATGTCCAAGGCTGCCGCCTGCTGGAGGGTTATCAACACTGCAGCAATTTCGGCGTACTGACTAGACTTTTGGCCCAACCGGTAGTGATTTGGTTGCTTAGTGTCACAGTCCACCCAAACGACTCCAACCCCGGCACGGAGCTGGCCTTCGTGAAGGTAGGCGCATCCGTCAGTGTAAACTTTCGGAAGCCCTTGGCAAACATTCTCATCAAAGTAGCGATGATTGGATGCGGTTGGGTAGACTGCGGCAGGTGTGTCCAGGGGGCCCATGACGGAGTCAGAGTCACAGTGCTGGCAGCCTGCTAGCCCTTGTCCTAGCGCTAGCTTGGTGTTCTGACCATACTTGACCTCAATGTTGTATCCTTGGAGCACCATCATCCACGTCGCAATGCGGCTGTTTGACACTCTTCCTTCGCGCAGTCGCTGGCTGTTTAGGAAGGTGACAGGCTGATGACACGTTTCAATGATCACTTTCTGTCCACCGATGTAACTACGAAAGTGTTCGACGGCCCAGACTGTAGAGAGGAGAGCTCTCTCGCAGTCTGAGAACTGGAGTTCCACCTTGCTCAGAGGCTTGCTGGCGTATGCCACAACTCTCATGTCCTGATCGTGTTTCTGCTTCAAAGCAGCGCTCAGGCAGTGAGAGGAGAAAGTCGCCTCTATGAAGAACTCTTTATCCTTGTCTGGGTAAGCCAGACAGGGTGCGGACGCCAACTTCTGTTTTAGGAACTGGAAGGAGAGTTCTTGGGGTCTGTCCCACACGAAAGGTGTGTCGTTCCGAAGCAGCTCAGTGAGGGGCCTCGCTGTTTCAGCGTACTCCTCAATGAACTGTCTGGAGTAGTTGCAGACTCCGAGGAAGCTCCTGAGTTCAGTCAGATTAGCTGGGGCTTTGATGTCCTGAATGGCTCTAATGCGTCCCGCTTGGGGCTCGACTCCATTAGGGCCAACCAGCAGTCCAACATACTCCACTTTGGTTCGACACCACTGTCCCTTGAGAATCGCCAATTTAGCTCCGGCGTCAGCGAGCTGTTGCAGCACGTGACGGAGTTCAGCCAAGTGCTCCTCGAAGGTTCGACTCCTCATCAAGATGTCATCGACATATATGAGGTTCCCTCTGGAGGCAGCATCTGACATGGCTTTGTGGAGGAAGATGTTGAACTCGGCAGGTGAGTTAGAGTAGCCAAAGGGGCAGCGGTTCCAAGTATATTGGCGATTTCCAAAGGAGAAAGCCAGTTTATACTGGTCCGCCGGCTCAACCTTCATGGTCCAGAAGCCGTTGGCTATGTCAACCGTAGAGAAGAAACGAGCATCTCTGACTCTGGCTAGCTCCTGATCTAAATGGATCATAGGCCACCTGGAGAGAGGTACTTGTTTGTTCAGTGCGCGATAGTCTATGGTGAGACGCCATTTCCCAGTCGGTTTCAGAACCGGCCAGATGGGAGAGTTGTAAGTGGAGTTACACTCTCTGATGATGTTTTTCTCCTTCAGCTGATCGAGGATCTCTTGGATCGACTCATAAGCAGCGAGGGGAATCTTGTACTGACGTACAAAAGTAGGAGGGGCATTCGGGTTCGTTGGAATGCGAACCGTATGCAGGTTTGTGAGTCCACAGTCCAGGAAGTCCCTGGATAAGATGGACTGAAACTCATAGAACAGGCTTCTAAGCGCTGCTCTCTGCTCCTCTGACTCCAGCGCATTCGCTTTGTCAAGCTGCTGGCTGACTTCGGCCTCGAAGCCGTCATAAGGTTCAGAGGAGGAGGGTCTCTGGTGTTCCGGGCTTTCAACCGGTGACTCAGAGGGTTGAGTATTTATTGCAAAAACCGTTAGACACTGACCGCTGTCAGTATCTAAGGTTGCACTGCAAATGGGTTCCTCAGGAAGGGCTTCATGCCGCTTGATGGTAATCATTTGTGAAGGGAAAGTACTGAATGTGTCTGCACCAACCTGTCTGTCGTTCAAGAACAACGGAAGTTGTCCGATCACGGGGACTGAAAGTTCGAAGTCATGGAATGAGCTATCTATCAGCATGCCCAAGGGCTTTCCTGCCGGCAGGTGGATAGGACTCTGGGTCGGATTTTCGACCAACAAGTACGCAGAACGATTGTTCAGCTCCAAGAGTGGCGTGCCACAGACGGCTAAGTTGAGCTCCAAGAAGTGTGGTGATGGCTGGAAGAAGGCCTGTGTGCCTGGCAGCTTCTGATGCTTCATCAGAGTCAGACGAACAGGCACTCCTTTGACCAGTGGGGGCAGAACCGTGCTGGCCTCAACCACTGCACGGCAGGCCTGTGGAATGGTCTGACCGGACAGCAAGTGTTCAGGGCCTTCTGAGCGAGGCTCAGAGGATGGTGTGGCTCGGGCCCAAAGGACTTGATTGCAAGTGTCCAGCTGGGCACCTAGTCGAACCAGCAGATCTGCTCCAATGAGTGCAGGTGGATCAAGCTGTGGTATGATGCTGAATGTATGTGTGAGCTGTCTTGCTCCAAGTTGGATAGTCAGAGAGCAGACCTCTGGCGCTTTCAGGAGCCTCTGCGGCCAAGTAGGTGACAAGAGCCGATGGCTACGTGTCACACTGACCAGAAGGGGGTCCTTCTGACGCAGGTGTTCAAACGTCTGCTGGCTGATGGCTGACTTTTCAGACCAAAGAGCAAGGCGAGCATCTGAGATGTGGGTGCAGTTGATGGTAAGACCACCAACTATGTGTGGTGCATATGGCTGCAGGCTGACGTTCTTCAGCGAGCAGAGAAAAGATGAATGTGTGCGGAACGGAGTTCCAGGAGCGGTTTCATGCCTTTGCAGGCGGACATCGTCTGTGGGAGCCGTAGGGAGGGGCATGACCTTGGAACAAGGGTTTTGCGGCTCACTTATGCTGACCTCAAGAATGGAGGATGGTCGGCTGCTATCTGGGTTCCAGGGCTTAGGTGTGTCCACCTGGGCCCACAGTTGACCCTTCTGGCAGTCGATGAGGGGAGCTAGACGTTCAAGCAGGTCCTGACCAATGAGAAGTGGTTCAGTGTCTAGCTGGCAGACATAAAACGGGTGAACCAGAGTCATGTCTTGGAAGGTGATATCCAGCCACGCCCGGTGAGTGATACACTCCCGGGTCTGGGTGTAGCTGGTGATTTTCAGGTCACAGGGTTCTACCTGGACTGGTTTCCCGAGCGACCACATGGTGTCAGACACGCGATGGAACAGTGTGGAGCACATCAGGGTGATTTCTGAGCCGGTATCCAGCAGAGCATCAACCTGTATGCACCCACCTACGTTGGTGCTACAGTACAAACGGCGAGCATGATCATGGTTTGTTAAGTCACCAAGGAACTTCAGAAATTTAGTATCAGGTTTCTCTGGGGGGTAGATTTCAGGAGACTCCTGTGATCTATCAGTAGTGTTCCCCCAGCTGATCAGGTAGGTCCTGGCCACGCTGGGAGGTTGAGCCACGCCTAGTCATGCGGACGTTGGCTCTGGGTCTGGCTTCTTAGAAGAAGACTTTGGTGCAGGGGTCTCTTCTGCAGATCTCAGCTGTTCCTTCTGTTTAGCTAGGAACTGCTGAAACATCTCCTGGAGGTCGGCTTTGGTCAAGTACTCACCTGCGGACTTGTGTTCGGGACCTACCTGTGGGCGGCGCTCCTTAAACCTTCCACTGTTCCGACCTGCCTGCCGTTGGTTTTGGTTGGGCCACTTCCTGTCTGATTGTCCAGACCTAGGCGGCCAATCAGCACCCCCCTTCCCCTGTTGAGGAGATTGGGACTGCTCTCGCGGTTTAACAGGTCTAGGTTTAGCAGATTTTGGCTTAGTGGGTGGAGCTTCTGTGCCTTCGAGCTCCAAACGCGGCTCGGCGTCGGGAGCTAGGTGCATGACGCGGTGACGTGCGTCAGGCTTTTGGGGCTTTCCGCCGGCTTCCCAAGCCTGTTGAGCGTATCTCCTAATCTCCTGAGTTGTCAGTTTTTTCATCCGACAATACATTGAGACTTCGGAGCGAACACACTCGTGCAGGTTGTGAATGAACAGGGATCTGAAGGCAGGGTCTTCCTCGAGCCCAGGGCCGTTTCGACCTTGGAAATAAGCACTTTTGAGTCGGCGATAATACTCTCTGGGGGGTTCGTTCCTCCCGTGTTTGATGGAGAAGGCCCCCATTGTAGCTGACGCAGAGTCCGCATAAGTGGCGTATTCATCCCTCAACGCTCGGCAGAGCGAGGAGTACCGATCTCGAATGTCAGATGGTAGAGTTTCCATGAAACCGTGCACCGTTCTAGATGTGGTTTTCCAAATTAGCTTGAGCTTTTCCCTTGAAGAGGGTGCTGGAAGATCAAGCAGACAACGTTCTATCTCCCTGAGATAATCGTCGACATTGGATTCATTGGTGTTAGGATCAAAACGTTCTACGTCTTTAGCTAGCGATTCAATTTGACGTACACGGAGCCCTGACTCACGGTACGGCGCGTCATCCTCTGACTCTGACCCACGGTCTGTCTCAGAGAGTGCTGGATATCGCTGGTGTGCTCTGGGCTCCCAATGTTGACTCCTGGGGCCCAAATCGGGGTCCGGCATGTTGTGGCGGGCTGCTGGCACGTCACGTGGGTGTCTTGGGAGGTCCTCCTCCCGGAGCACGTCTGCGAAGTGCAGCCTGCGTCTTTCAACTGGGGCTTCTGCGTAATACGCTCTGTCCGGGTACGGACTGGCGTATGATGCTTTGTCCTGCAGCTGGTTATCGGCATGCCGAATACCGGAGTAGCTAGGATGGGTAGATGGTTGAGGTGCAGCTTGGGCTTGTGCATAACCCCAGCCGGCACCTTGCACCCTTCGTGGACTGGGGGAGCGGTCTAAATAGAGGTGCCGCTCAGCTGGTCGACTTCTCACAGATTGAGAAGGCCGTGAAGATGAGGGTGGTGGTCCAACCTGGGGTTCGAGGGCGAACTGCCCTCGGCCCCTAGATGGTCCTGAATGCCCTATAGTGTGTATAGGGAACGGGGCCGAAGGTTGGAACAGATGAGCTTCATCTCTCCCCTGCGGCGTGCGTCCGTCCAGAGAGTCCTGGTGTTTCCCCCCTTCCCACTGTCTGTTGTCATCAGCAGAGGGGGGCAGGGTCTCCTCCCCATCTTCCCCAGAATCGGTGCGGGTGTCGTCTTCCTCGATCAGCCTTCCATTTCGCTGTTTTTCAGCTAGCATACTCTGGAGGTTCATGATCTTCTGACCACGTTGGAGTCCTCTCTGATAGAGGATCAGGGCTAACTTAGCTAAGTGAACCTGGATTGGTTTTGTACCATCCGGGTTTTCTATTTGATCAATTACAGCTTCTAGCTCGACGCTACGCTGTTCTTCAGTGAAATCCCTAGAAGGGTAGTCGGGTTCTCGAGCAACCGCGACCAGTTTGGACAATATTTGTCCAGAAAGTAGGCCAGGTTCATAGTCGTGGGCCGCAGCGTCACCTGGTTGCTGGGAGTTGGTCAGTTCACTACTCTGTCCCTCCATTTTAACAACCGAACCAAAAATAGCCTAGTAGAGCTTCTGCAGATAGCTCAAGCTGCACCTTTTGGGCAGCAACTGCTAGCTTTGTAGCAGAAAAACACTAAATTAACCTTTGTGCGCACAGGTTTTAGCGTTTTAAGATTGCACGGAATGCCGTGACTAACGCCTAAAATACTATTCCTTTCAGTATTTTAGCAAAAGCAGGTGCGTTGCCGTAGCAACGTCTTACAACACTTTCAGTGTTAAATGTGCTAGTTATTCCTTCAGAATATTAGCAAACAGGGTGTTATCAGTCTTTGAGTGAAGGTTTCAGTTAGTTATAATAGCCACTGTGAGTTAAAGTCGCTAAATTAGCAGTTAATTTTAGCCTAAAAGGGTTAGTCAGAATTACTTACACACTGCACCTTTAATGAGGAACTGAATTTTAACCTAAAAGGTTAGCCAGAATTAATTACACGTTGCACCTTTAAGGAAAAACTGAATTTTAACCTAAAAGGTTAGCCAGAATTAATTACACGTTGCACCTTTAAGGAAAAACTGAATTTTTAACCTAAAAGGTCAACCAGAATGAATTTACACGTTGCACCTTTAAAGAAGCACTGAGTTACTGGTGAGAGTTCGATGCAGCTTCCTGCTCAGCGAAATCAGCACCACTCTGTTGCTGGTTCAAGGCTGAACAACGGATTATTTTTAATTCAAGCTCTTTGGATTTATTTGTTTGTTTGTGCCGGATAGAAATCTCTGTGTATCCAAGCCTCACGCGGGCTCACCAATTAAAATGTTGGGGTTATTAGGAGCGAACAATTCGTAAGCGTTAACTTACTTTTGGATTCTTCAATAAATTCTGTAAATATGTAAATATTTACTGATTTATTAATTAATTAAGATATTCTTAGATATACGGGGCACCATTCCCCTTTAACCGGGGAAAAATTGAATCCAAAACTCTTATCAGTCTTTCTTGAAGTTCGTAGAATCCTTGGAGCAGAGACTTCTCTTCGACACAACAAAGCTACTGGAGACGAAAATCTGAATTTTATAACGTTTAATTAACAATTTGTCAAATGAATAAACAGTGGCATAAATGAATAATAACCATGTGATATAATAAAAGGATGTATATTCAAAATAATGTTCAAGGTGTTTTGTGTGTATGTAGGATGTATGAATGGGGTCCTTTGTTCTCACAAAGGAGTAGTGTGTGTGCGTGTGTATGGATTCAAAATGGAGTCTTGAATACAAGATGGCTGACTCCTTTGTCTGGCTAAAGTGTGGGTGGCAACTTGCACTTTAACTTCCAAAGCACTTAGAATCAGTAGTAACTTAACCTTAAATCACTCAAAACATTTCAAAGGATCATGCAACAACACAAAAGATTAATCACGAGTTAATATCCTTAGTTTATCAGCCTGGCCATGGCCGAACATTTAAAGATACCAAACAATGATTAATAAGCAGTTTATTCTTTCAAAATGACCCGAAGGACGAATTTGGAACGAAAGAGGAAAACACGAAGCTACTTTTTTTAAGCAATAGCGCGGTTTTATTGCTTATTCTGGACTATAGAGGAAACGGGAGAAGAAAAGAATGAGAGAAAAATGAGTTTTCTGATCACCAAAAGAGCGAGGCGTCCCTCCCCCTTTTGATTTGACGGTTCTCCGTGTTTCTCCGCAGTTTTCAGCGTCATCCGCCGGTTTGATGCTTTCTCCGTTGTTTGGCTCCACGAGTGTTTCTCCACGGCTGGACACAAAGAAAACGAAGTTCCTTTTGGGCTGAGTTTGACAACTTACAGCGTTTCTGAGAGCTGGATGGAGTTGTTGTTTCCCTCCGCTGGTTCTGTGTCCTCAAACATCAGCTGGAGGGGAGCAGAAACGAGCAGATCAGCGGTCCCGTGGGCTCAACTTGGCTCTTAGAGCTTCCGCGTGCTCAAAGAAGTCGGAGCGTTCGACAAGCGTGTCCTCACCGCCAGGTATCCTGGGCAAAAGAACGAGGTTTCTTTGTCTCTGCTGAAGATTTATGGTCTTAGTTCGCGGGAAAAGCTCCACGGCTTCCCGCACATGCGCAGAACGTGTTTCTGGTACTAGGCGGTAACATCACCCAATGCTTCCGTGTGCAAAGCATCATGGGAAATGAAGTTTCTTGGCGCTGATGTGATTATTTGCTTTCCAGAGCAATTTAAGCACAGTCATTTTGGAGAAAATCACTGCATAGTAATTTCCTCATGAGGTCAGACCCTCAACACTGACATCATGTAGAAACAAGCAGACTCTTTCTGACATCATGTAGAAACAAGCAGACTCTTTCTGACATCATGTAGAAACAAGCAGACTCTTTCTGACATCATAAAGAAACAAGCAGACTTTCTGACATCATGTAGAAACAAGCAAACTCTTTCTGACATCATGAAAAAACAAGCATACTCTTTCTGACATCATGTAGAAACAAGCAGACTCTTTCTGACATCATAAAGAAACAGTCTGCCTCTGACATCATAAAGAAACAAGCAGTATCTTTCTGACATCATGTAGAAACAATCAGTCTCTTTCTGACATCATGTTGAAACAAGCAGTCTCATTCTGACATCTAGAAACAAGCAGACTCTTTCTGACATCATGTAGAAACAAGCAGACTCTTTCTGACATCATGTAGAAACAAGCAGACTCTTTCTGACATCATAAAGAAACAAGCAGACTCTTTCTGACATCATGTAGAAACAAGCAGACTTTCTGACATCATGTAAAAACAATCAGACTCTTTCTGACATCATGTAGAAACAAGCAGACTTTCTGACATCATGTAAAAACAATCAGACTCTTTCTGACATCATGTAGAAACAAGCAGACTTTCTGACATCATGTAAAAACAATCAGACTCTGACATCATGAAAAAACAAGCAGACTTTCTGAAATCATGTAAAAACAAGCAGACTCTTTCTGACATCATGTAAAAACAAGCAGTCTCATTCTGACATCATGTAGAAACAAGCAGACTCTTTATGACATCTTCTAGAAACAAGCAGACTCTTTCTGACATCATGTAAAAACAAGCAGACTCTTTCTGACATAATCTAGAAACAAGCAGACTTTTTCTGACATCATCTAGAAACAAGTAGTCTCCTTCTGACATCATAAAGAAACAAGCAGTCTGCCTCTGACATCATAAAGAACCAAGCAGTATCTTTCTGACATCATGTAGAAACAGTCTCTTTCTGACATCATGTAGAAACAAGCAGTCTCCTTCTGACATCATAAAGAAACAAGCAGTATCTTTCTGCCATCATAAAGAAACAAGCAGTCTCCTTCTGATATCATGTAGAAACAAGCAGTCTCCTGACATCATAAAGAAACAAGCTGTATCTTTCTGACATCATAAAGAAACAAGCAGTCTCCTTCTGATATCATGTAGAAACAAGCAGTCTCCTTCTGATTTCATGTAGAAACAAGTAGTCTCTTTCTGACATCATAAAGAAACAAGCAGACTGCCTCTGCCATAATAAAGAAACAAGCAGTATCTTTCTGACATCATAAAGAAACAAGCAGTCTCCTTCTGACATCATAAAGAAACAAGCAGTCTCCTTCTGATATCATGTAGAAACAAGCATTCTCCTTCTGATATCATGTAGAAACAAGCAGTCTCCTTCTGATATCATGTAAAAACAAGCAGTATCTTTCTGACATCATACAGAAACAAGCAGTCTCCTTCTGATATCATGTAGAAACAAGATATATATGTCTGATATATATCAGAATATATATATGCTTGTTGAATAAAAATCTTCATTAAAACCTTTAAATGTTCGTTTTTAAAAACGTTAAAATCACCATTAAAACGTTTAAATCTTCATTAAAACGTTTAAATGTTCGCTTTTAAAAACGTTAAAATCATCATTAACCCTCTGATGCATGAATTATGAAATCTTCAACCATGATTTTTTAAACAATTTTTTTCATTCATCTTTAGGTGTGAGTGAAACAAATTTCAACACATATTTTTTGTACCATTTTGTTAATTTACAAATGATTTATTACATGTCCATCTCAGTGGACAGTGTGCATTCTGAACATGAAATATGTTGGCTTGCCTTACTGAAGTCCAGATGGAGGGGCTCACATGCAATAAAGTCTTCAACAGCTGTGCTTAATAGCAAAAATAAAGAAATAACAATTTTGAGTACCTGTCCACTGTGGTGACCCTTATGCATCAAAGGGTTAAAACGTTAAAATCTTCATTAAAACATTAAAATGTTCATTAAAACGTTAAAATGTTCACTAAAACGTTAAAATCTTCATTAAAATGTTTAAATGTTCATTTTTAAAAACTTTAAAATTTTCATTAAAATGTTAAAATGTTCATTAAAACGTTAAAATGTTCATTAAAACGTTAAATACTTCATTAAAACGTTTAAATGTTCATTAAAACATTAAAATGTTCATTTTTAAAAACGTTCAAATGTTCATTAAAATGTTTAAAGGTTCATTAAAACGATTAAATGTTCATTAAAACGTTAAAATGTTCATTAAAACTTTTAAATGTTCATTAAAACGTTTAAATGTTCATTAAAACGTTTAAATGTTCATTAAAACGTTTAAATGTTCATTAAAACGTTAAAATCTTCATTTTTAAAAATGTTAAAATGTTCATGAAAACGTTCAAATGTCCATTAAAACGTTAAATTCTTCATTAAAACATTAAAATCTTCATTAAAACGTTAAATTCTTCATTAAAACGTTAAAATGTTCATTAAAACATTAAAATGTTCATTTTTAAAAACGTTAAAATCATCATTAAAATGTTTAAATATTCATTAAAACGTTAAATTCTTCATTAAAAAGTTTAAATGTTCATTTTTAAAAACATTAAAAGTTTCATTAAAATGTTAAAATTTTAATTAAAACGTTAAAATGTTCATTAAAACGTTAAAATGTTTTAAAACAAGCAGACTCTTTCTGACATCATGTAAAAACAAGCAGACTTTCTGACATCATGTAGAAACAAGCAGACTCTTTCTGACATCATGTAGAAACAAGCAGACTCTTTCTGACATCATGTAGAAACAAGCAGACTCTTTCTGACATCATGTAAAAACAAGCAGACTCTTTCTGACATCATGTAGAAACAAGCAGTCTCATTCTGACATCATCTAGAAACAAGCAGACTCTTTCTGACATCATGAAGAAACAAGCAGGCTTTCTGACATCATGTAAAAACAATCAGACTCTTTCTGACATCATGTAGAAACAAGCACTCTTTCTGACATCATGTAGAAACAAGCAGACTCTTTATGACATCTTCTAGAAACAAGCAGACTCTTTCTGACATCATGTAAAAGCAAGCAGTCTCTTTATGACATCATAAAGAAACAAGCAGACTCTTTATGACATCATAAAGAAACAAGCAGACTCTTTCTGACATCATGTAAAAACAAGCAGACTCGTTCTGACATCATGTAAAAACAAGCAGACTCTTTCTGACATCATGTAGAAACAAGCAGACTCTTTCTGACATCATGTAGAAACAAGCAGACTCTTTCTGACATCATAAAGAAACAAGCAGACTTTCTGACATCTTGTAGAAACAAGCAGACTCTTTCTGACATCATGAAAAAACAAGCATACTCTTTCTGACATCATGTAGAAACAAGCAGACTCTTTATGACATATTCTAGAAACAAGCAGACTCTTTCTGACATCATGTAAAAGCAAGCAGTCTCATTCTGACATCATGTAGAAACAAGCAGACTCTTTCTGACATCATGTAGAAACAAGCAGACTCTTTATGACATAATAAAGAATTAAGCAGACTCTTTCTGACATCATGTAAAAACAAGCAGACTCTTTCTGACATCATGTAAAAACAAGCAGACTCTCACATCATGTAGAAACAAGCAGATGCTTTCTGACATCATGTAGAAACAAGCAGACACTTTCTGACATCATGTAGAAACAAGCAGACTCTTTCTGACATCATAAAGAAACAAGCAGACTTTCTGACATCATGTAGAAGCAAGCAGACTCTTTCTGACATCATGAAAAAACAAGCATACTCTTTCTGACATCATGTAGAAACAAGCAGACTCTTTCTGACATCATAAAGAAACAAGCAGACTTTCTGACATCATGTAGAAACAAGCAGACTCTTTCTGACATCATGAAAAAACAAGCATACTCTTTCTGACATCATGTAGAAACAAGCAGACTCTTTCTGAAATGTAGAAACAAGCAGACTCTTTCTGACATCATGTAGAAACAAGCAGACTCTTTCTGACATCATAAAGAAGCAAGCAGACACTTTCTGACACCATGAAAAAACAAGCAGACTTTCTCAAATCATGTAAAAACAAGCAGACTCTTTTTGACATCATGTAAAAACAAGCAGTCTCATTTTGACATCATGTAGAAACAAGCAGACTCTTTCTGACATCATGTAGAAACAAGCAGACTCTTTCTGACATCATGTAGAAACAAGCAGACTCTTTCTGACATCATGTAGAAACAAGCAGACTCTTTCTGACATCATGTAAAAACAAGCAGACTCTTTCTGACATCATGTAGAAACAAGCAGACTCTTTCTGACATCATGTAGAAACAAGCAGACTCTTTCTGACATCATGTAGAAACAAGCAGACTCTTTCTGACATGATGTAGAAACAAGCAGACTCTTTCTGACATCATGAAAAAACAAGCATACTCTTTCTGACATCATGTAGAAACAAGCAGACCCTTTCTGACATCATAAAGAAACAGTCTGCCTCTGACATCATAAAGAAACAAGCAGTATCTTTCTGACATCATGTAGAAACAATCAGTCTCTTTCTGACATCATGTTGAAACAAGCAGTCTCATTCTGACATCATCTAGAAACAAGCAGAATCTTTCTGACATCATGTAGAAACAAGCAGACTCTTTCTGACATCATAAAGAAACAAGCAGACTCTTTCTGACATCATGTAGAAACAAGCAGACTTTCTGACATCATGTAAAAACAATCAGACTCTGACATCATGTAGAAACAAGCACTCTTTCTGACACCATGTAGAAACAAGCAGACTTTCTGACATCATGTAAAAACAAGCAGACTCTTTCTGACATCATGTAGAAACAAGCAGACTCTTTATGACATCTTCTAGAAACAAGCAGACTCTTTCTGATATCATGTAAAAGCAAGCAGTCTCATTCTGACATCATGTAGAAACAAGCAGACTCTTTATGACATCATAAAGAAACAAGCAGACTCTTTCTGACATCATGTAAAAACAAGCAGACTTTCTGACATCATGTAAAAACAAGCAGACTCTTTCTCACATCATGTAGAAACAAGCAGATGCTTTCTGACATCATGTAGAAACAAGCAGACACTTTCTGACATCATGTAGAAACAAGCAGACTCTTTCTGACATCATAAAGAAACAAGCAGACTTTCTGACATCATGTAGAAACAAGCACTCTTTCTGACATCATGAAAAAACAAGCATACTCTTTCTGACATCATAAAGAAACAAGCAGACTTTCTGACATCATAAAGAAACAAGCAGACTTTCTGACATCATGTAGAAACAAGCAGACTCTTTCTGACATCATGAAAAAACAAGCATACTCTTTCTGACATCATATAGAAACAAGCAGACTCTTTCTGACATGTAGAAACAAGCAGACTCTTTCTGACATCATGTAGAAACAAGCAGACTCTTTCTGACATCATAAAGAAGCAAGCAGACACTTTCTGACATCATGAAAAAACAAGCAGACTTTCTGAAATCATGTAAAAACAAGCAGACTCTTTCTGACATCATGTAAAAACAAGCAGTCTCATTCTGACATCATGTAGAAACAAGCAGACTCTTTATGACATCTTCTAGAAACAAGCAGACTCTTTCTGACATCATGTAAAAACAAGCAGACTCTTTCTGACATAATCTAGAAACAAGCAGACTCTTTCTGACATCATGTAGAAACAAGCAGTCTCATTCTGACATCATCTAGAAACAAGCAGACTCTTTATGACATCATAAAGAAACAAGCAGACTTTCTGACATCATGTAGAAACAAGCAGACTCTTTCTGACATCATGTAGAAACAAGCAGACGCTTTCTGACATCATGTAGAAACAAGCAGACTCTTTCTGACATCATCTAGAAACAAGTAGTCTCCTTCTGACATCATAAAGAAACAAGCAGTCTGCCTCTGACATCATAAAGAACCAAGCAGTATCTTTCTGACATCATGTAGAAACAATCAGTCTCTTTCTGACATCATGTAGAAACAAGCAGTCTCCTTCTGACATCATAAAGAAACAAGCAGTATCTTTCTGCCATCATAAAGAAACAAGCAGTCTCCTTCTGATATCATGTAGAAACAAGCAGTCTCCTGACATCATAAAGGAACAAGCTGTATCTTTCTGACATCATAAAGAAACAAGCAGTCTCCTTCTGATGTCATGTAGAAACAAGCAGTCTCCTTCTGATTTCTTGTAGAAACAAGTAGTCTCTTTCTGACATCATAAAGAAACAAGCAGACTGCCTCTGCCATAATAAAGAAACAAGCAGTATCTTTCTGACATCATAAAGAAACAAGCAGTCTCCTTCTGACATCATAAAGAAACAAGCAGTCTCCTTCTGATATCATGTAGAACCAAGCAGTCTCCTTCTGATATCATGTAGAAACAAGCAGTCTCCTTCTGATATCATGTAAAAACAAGCAGTATCTTTCTGACATCATACAGAAACAAGCAGTCTCCTTCTGATATCATGTAGAAACAAGATATATATGTCTGATATATATCAGAATATATATATGCTTGTTGAATAAAAATCTTCATTAAAACCTTTAAATGTTCGTTTTTAAAAACGTTAAAATCACCATTAAAACGTTTAAATCATTAAAACGTTTAAATGTTCGTTTTGAAAAACGATAAAATCATCATTAAAACGTTAAAATCTTCATTAAAACATTATAATGTTCATTAAAACGTTAAAATGTTCACTAAAACGTTAAAATCTTCATTAAAATGTTTAAATGTTCATTTTTAAAAACGTTAAAATTTTCATTAAAATGTTAAAATGTTCATTAACACCTTAAAATGTTCATTAAAACGTTAAATACTTCATTAAAACGTTTAAATGTTCATTAAAACATTAAAATGTTCATTTTTAAAAACGTTCAAATGTTCATTAAAATGTTTAAAGGTTCATTAAAACGATTAAATGTTCATTAAAACGTTAAAATGTTCATTAAAACGTTAAAATGTTCATTAAAACTTTTAAATGTTATTTAAAATGTTAAAATGTCCATTAAAACGTTAAAATCTTCATTTTTAAAAACGTTAAAATGTTCATGAAAACGTTCAAATGTCCATTAAAACGTTAAATTCTTCATTAAAACATTAAAATCTTCATTAAAACGTTAAATTCTTCATTAAAACGTTAAAATGTTCATTAAAACATTAAAATGTTCATTTTTAAAAACGTAAAAATCATCATTAAAATGTTTAAATATTCATTAAAACGTTAAATTCTTCATTAAAAAGTTTAAATGTTCATTTTTAAAAACATTAAAAGTTTCATTAAAATGATAAAATTTTAATTAAAACGTTAAAATGTTCATTAAAACGTTAAAATGTTTTAAAACAAGCAGACTCTTTCTGACATCTAGAAACAAGCAGACTTTCTGACATCATGTAGAAACAAGCAGACTCTTTCTGACATCATGTAGAAACAAGCACTCTTTCTGACATCATGTAAAAACAAGCAGACTCTTTCTGACATCATGTAGAAACAAGCAGACTCTTTATGACATCTTCTAAAAACAAGCAGACTCTTTCTTACATCATGTAAAAGCAAGCAGTCTCATTCTGACATCATAAAGAAACAAGCAGACTCTTTCTGACATCATGTAGAAACAAGCAGACTCTTTCTGACATCACAAAGAAACAAGCAGACTCTTTCTGACATCACAAAGAAACAAGCAGACTTTCTGACATCATGTAGAAACAAGCAGACTCTTTCTGACATCATGTAGAAACAAGCAGACTCTTTCTGACATCATGTAAAACAAGCAGACTCTTTCTGACATCATGTAGAAACAAGCACACTCTTTCTGACATCATGTAAAAACAAGCAGACTCTTTCTGACATCATGTAAAAACAAGCAGACTCATTCTGACATCATCTAGAAACAAGCAGTCTCATTCTGACATCATGTAGAAACAAGCAGACTCTTTCTGACATCATAAAGAAACAAGCAGACTTTCTGACATCATGTAGAAACAAGCAGACTCTTTCTAACATCATAAAAAAACAAGCAGACTCTTTCTGACATCATGTAGAAACAAGCAGACTCTTTCTGACATCATGTAGAAACAAGCAGACTTGCTGACATCATGTAAAAACAATCAGACTCTTTCTGACATCACAAAGAAACAAGCAGACTTTCTGACATCATGTAGAAACAAGCAGACTCTTTCTGACATCATGTAAAACAAGCAGACTCTTTCTGACATCATGTAGAAACAAGCAGACTCTTTCTGACATCATGTAAAAACAAGCAGACTCTTTCTGACATCATGTAGAAACAAGCAGTCTCATTCTGACATCATCTAGAAACAAGCAGACTCTTTCTGACATCATGTAGAAACAAGCAGACTCTTTCTGACATCATGTAGAAACAAGCAGACTCTTTCTGACATCATGTAGAAACAAGCAGACTCTTTCTGACATCATGAAAAAACAAGCAGACTCTTTCTGACATCATGTAGAAACAAGCAGACTCTTTCTGACATCATGTAGAAACAAGCAGACTTTCTGACATCATGTAAAAACAATTAGACTCTTTCTGACATAATGCAGAAACAATCACTCTTTCTGACATCATGTAGAAACAAGCAGACTTTCTGACATCATGTAAAAACAAGCAGACTCTTTCTGACATCATGTAAAAACAAGCAGACTCTTTCTGACATCATGTAAAAACAAGCAGACTCTTTATGACATCATAAAGTAACAAGCAGACTCTTTCTGACATCATGTAAAAACAAGAACACTCTTTCTGATATCATGTAGAAACAAGCAGATGCTTTCTGACATCATGTAGAAACAAGCAGACTCTTTCTGACATCATGTAGAAACAAGCAGACTCTTTCTGACATCATAAAGAAACAAGCAGACTTTCTGACATCATGTAGAAACAAGCAGACTCTTTCTGACATCACAAAGAAACAAGCAGACTTTCTGACATCATGTAGAAACAAGCAGACTCTTTCTGACATCATGTAAAACAAGCAGACTCTTTCTGACATCATGTAGAAACAAGCAGACTCTTTCTGACATCATGTAAAAACAAGAAGACTCTTTCTGACATCATGTAGAAACAAGCAGTCTCATTCTGACATCATCTAGAAACAAGCAGACTCTTTCTGACATCATAAAGAAACAAGCAGACTTTCTGACATCATGTAGAAACAAGCAGACTCTTTCTGACATAATGAAAAAACAAGCAGACTCTTTCTGACATCATGTAGAAACAAGCAGACTCTTTCTGACATCATGTAAAAGCAAGCAGTCTCATTCTGACATCATGTAGAAACAAGCAGACTCTTTATGACATCATAAAGTAACAAGCAGACTCTTTCTGACATCATGTAAAAACAAGCAGACTCTTTCTGACATCATGTAAAAACAAGCAGACTCTCACATCATGTAGAAACAAGCAGATGCTTTCTAACATCATGTAGAAACAAGCAGACACTTTCTGACATCATGTAGAAGCAAGCAGACTCTTTCTGACATCATGAAAAAACAAGCATACTCTTTCTGACAGCATGTAGAAACAAGCAGACTCTTTCTGACATCATAAAGAAACAAGCAGACTTTCTGACATCATGTAGAAACAAGCAGACTCTTTCTGACATCATGAAAAAACAAGCATACTCTTTCTGACATCATGTAGAAACAAGCAGACTCTTTCTGAAATGTAGAAACAAGCAGACTCTTTCTGACATCATGTAGAAACAAGCAGACTCTTTCTGACATCATAAAGAAGCAAGCAGACACTTTCTGACACCATGAAAAAACAAGCAGACTTTCTCAAATCATGTAAAAACAAGCAGACTCTTTTTGACATCATGTAAAAACAAGCAGTCTCATTTTGACATCATGTAGAAACAAGCAGACTCTTTATGACATCTTCTAGAAACAAGCAGACTCTTTCTGACATGTAAAAACAAGCAGACTCTTTCTGACATCATGTAGAAACAAGCAGACTCTTTCTGACATCATGTAGAAACAAGCAGACTCTTTCTGACATCATGTAGAAACAAGCAGACTCTTTCTGACATCATAAAGAAACAAGCAGACTTTCTCACATCATGTAGAATCAAGCAAACTCTTTCTGACATCATGAAAAAACAAGCATACTCTTTCTGACATCATGTAGAAACAAGCAGACCCTTTCTGACATCATAAAGAAACAGTCTGCCTCTGACATCATAAAGAAACAAGCAGTATCTTTCTGACATAATGTAGAAACAATCAGTCTCTTTCTGACATCATGTTGAAACAAGCAGTCTCATTCTGACATCATCTAGAAACAAGCAGAATCTTTCTGACATCATGTAGAAACAAGCAGACTCTTTCTGACATCATAAAGAAACAAGCAGACTCTTTCTGACATCATGTAGAAACAAGCAGACTTTCTGACATCATGTAAAAACAATCAGACTCTGACATCATGTAGAAACAAGCACTCTTTCTGACATCATGTAGAAACAAGCAGACTTTCTGACATCATGTAAAAACAAGCAGACTCTTTCTGACATCATGTAGAAACAAGCAGACTCTTTATGACATCTTCTAGAAACAAGCAGACTCTTTCTGACATCATGTAAAAGCAAGCAGTCTCATTCTGACATCATGTAGAAACAAGCAGACTCTTTATGACATCATAAAGAAACAAGCAGACTCTTTCTGACATCATGTAAAAACAAGCAGACTTTCTGACATCATGTAAAAACAAGCAGACTCTTTCTCACATCATGTAGAAACAAGCAGATGCTTTCTGACATCATGTAGAAACAAGCAGACACTTTCTGACATCATGTAGAAACAAGCAGACTCTTTCTGACATCATAAAGAAACAAGCAGACTTTCTGACATCATGTAGAAACAAGCACTCTTTCTGACATCATGAAAAAACAAGCATACTCTTTCTGACATCATAAAGAAACAAGCAGACTTTCTGACATCAAAAAGAAACAAGCAGACTTTCTGACATCATGTAGAAACAAGCAGACTCTTTCTGACATCATGAAAAAACAAGCATACTCTTTCTGACATCATATAGAAACAAGCAGACTCTTTCTGACATGTAGAAACAAGCAGACTCTTTCTGACATCATGTAGAAACAAGCAGACTCTTTCTGACATCATAAAGAAGAAAGCAGACACTTTCTGACATCATGAAAAAACAAGCAGACTTTCTGAAATCATGTAAAAACAAGCAGACTCTTTCTGACATCATATAAAAACAAGCAGTCTCATTCTGACATCATGTAGAAACAAGCAGACTCTTTATGACATCTTCTAGAAACAAGCAGACTCTTTCTGACATCATGTAAAAACAAGCAGACTCTTTCTGACATAATCTAGAAACAAGCAGACTCTTTCTGACATCATGTAGAAACAAGCAGTCTCATTCTGACATCATCTAGAAACAAGCAGACTCTTTATGACATCATAAAGAAACAAGCAGACTTTCTGACATCATGTAGAAACAAGCAGACTCTTTCTGACATCATGTAGAAACAAGCAGACGCTTTCTGACATCATGTAGAAACAAGCAGACTCTTTCTGACATCATCTAGAAACAAGTAGTCTCCTTCTGACATCATAAAGAAACAAGCAGTCTGCCTCTGACATCATAAAGAACCAAGCAGTATCTTTCTGACATCATGTAGAAACAATCAGTCTCTTTCTGACATCATGTAGAAACAAGCAGTCTCCTTCTGACATCATAAAGAAACAAGTAGTCTCCTTCTGACATCATAAAGAAACAAGCAGTCTGCCTCTGACATCATAAAGAACCAAGCAGTATCTTTCTGACATCATGTAGAAACAATCAGTCTCTTTCTGACATCATGTAGAAACAAGCAGATGCTTTCTGACATCATTTAGAAACAAGCAGACACTTTCTGACATCATGTAGAAGCAAGCAGACTCTTTCTGACATCATGAAAAAACAAGCATACTCTTTCTGACATCATAAAGAAACAAGCAGACTTTCTGACATCATGTAGAAACAAGCAGACTCTTTCTGACATCATGAAAAAACAAGCATACTCTTTCTGACATCATGTAGAAACAAGCAGACTCTTTCTGAAATGTAGAAACAAGCAGACTCTTTCTGACATCATGTAGAAACAAGCAGACTCTTTCTGACATCATAAAGAAGCAAGCAGACACTTTCTGACACCATGAAAAAACAAGCAGACTTTCTCAAATCATGTAAAAACAAGCAGACTCTTTTTGACATCATGTAAAAACAAGCAGTCTCATTTTGACATCATGTAGAAACAAGCAGACTCTTTATGACATCTTCTAGAAACAAGCAGACTCTTTCTGACATGTAAAAACAAGCAGACTCTTTCTGACATCATGTAGAAACAAGCAGACTCTTTCTGACATCATGTAGAAACAAGCAGACTCTTTCTGACATCATGTAGAAACAAGCAGACTCTTTCTGACATCATAAAGAAACAAGCAGACTTTCTCACATCATGTAGAAACAAGCAAACTCTTTCTGACATCATGAAAAAACAAGCATACTCTTTCTGACATCATGTAGAAACAAGCAGACCCTTTCTGACATCATAAAGAAACAGTCTGCCTCTGACATCATAAAGAAACAAGCAGTATCTTTCTGACATCATGTAGAAACAATCAGTCTCTTTCTGACATCATGTTGAAACAAGCAGTCTCATTCTGACATCATGTAGAAACAAGCAGACTTTCTGACATCATGTAAAAACAATCAGACTCTGACATCATGTAGAAACAAGCACTCTTTCTGACATCATGTAGAAACAAGCAGACTTTCTGACATCATGTAAAAACAAGCAGACTCTTTATGACATCTTCTAGAAACAAGCAGACTCTTTCTGACATCATGTAAAAGCAAGCAGTCTCATTCTGACATCATGTAGAAACAAGCAGACTCTTTATGACATCATAAAGAAACAAGCAGACTCTTTCTGACATCATAAAGAAACAAGCAGACTCTTTCTGACATCATGTAAAAACAAGCAGACTTTCTGACATCATGTAAAAACAAGCAGACTCTTTCTCACATCATGTAGAAACAAGCAGATGCTTTCTGACATCATGTAGAAACAAGCAGACACTTTCTGACATCATGTAGAAACAAGCAGACTCTTTCTGACATCATAAAGAAACAAGCAGACTTTCTGACATCATGTAGAAACAAGCACTCTTTCTGACATCATGAAAAAACAAGCATACTCTTTCTGACATCATAAAGAAACAAGCAGACTTTCTGACATCATAAAGAAACAAGCAGACTTTCTGACATCATGTAGAAACAAGCAGACTCTTTATGACATCATGAAAAAACAAGCATACTCTTTCTGACATCATGTAGAAACAAGCAGACTCTTTCTGACATCATGTAAAAACAAGCAGACTCTTTCTGACATCATGTAGAAACAAGCAGTCTCATTCTGAAATCATCTAGAAACAAGCAGACTCTTTCTGACATCATGTAGAAACAAGCAGACTTTCTGACATCATGTAAAAACAATTAGACTCTTTCTGACATCATGTAGAAACAAGCACTCTTTCTGACATCATGTAGAAACAAGCAGACTCTTTCTGACATCATGTAAAAACAAGCACACTCATTCTGACATCATGTAGAAACAAGCAGATGCTTTCTGACATCATGTAGAAACAAGCAGACTCTTTCTGACATCATGTAGAAACAAGCAGACTCTTTCTGACATCATAAAGAAACAAGCAGACTTTCTGACATCATGTAGAAACAAGCCGACTCTTTCTGACATCATGAAAAACAAGCATACTCTTTCTGGCATCATGTAGAAACAAGCAGACTCTTTCTGACATCATGTAGAAACAAGCAGTCTCATTCTGACATCATCTAGAAACAAGCAGACTCTTTCTGACATCATAAAGAAACAAGCAGACTTTCTGACATCATGTAGAAACAAGCAGACTCTTTCTGACATAATGAATTAACAAGCAGACTCTTTCTGACATCATGTAGAAACAAGCAGACTCTTTCTGACATCATGTAGAAACAAGCAGACTTTCTGACATCATGTAAAAACAATTAGACTCTTTCTGACATCATGTAGAAACAAGCACTCTCTTACATCATGTAGAAACAAGCAGACTTTCTGACATCATGTAAAAACAAGCAGACTCTTTCTGACATCATGTAGAAACAAGCAGACTCTTTATGACATCTTCTAGAAACAAGCAGACTCTTTCTGACATCATGTAAAAGCAAGCAGTCTCATTCTGACATCATGTAGAAACAAGCAGACTCTTTATGACATCATAAAGAAACAAGCAGATTCTTTCTGACATCATGTAAAAACAATTAGACTCTTTCTGACATCATGTAGAAACAAGCACTCTTTCTGACATCATGTAGAAACAAGCAGAATTTCTGACATCATGTAGAAACAAGCAGTCTCATTCTGACATCATCTAGAAACAAGCAGACTCTTTCTGACATCATAAAGAAACAAGCAGACTTTCTGACATCATGTAGAAACAAGCAGACTCTTTCTGACATCATGAAAAAACAAGCAGACTCTTTCTGACATCATGTAGAAACAAGCAGACTCTTTATGACATCTTCTAGAAACAAGCAGACTCTTTCTGACATCATGTAAAAGCAAGCAGTCTCATTCTGACATCATGTAGAAAAAAGCAGACTCTTTATGACATCATAAAGTAACAAGCAGACTCTTTCTGACATCATGTAAAAACAAGAACACTCTTTCTGACATCATGTAGAAACAAGCAGACTCTTTCTGACATCATAAAGAAACAAGCAGACTCTTTCTGACATCATGTAGAAACAAGCAGACTCTTTCTGACATCACAAAGAAACAAGCAGACTCTTTCTGACATCACAAAGAAACAAGCAGACTTTCTGACATCATGTAGAAACAAGCAGACTCTTTCTGACATCATGTAAAACAAGCAGACTCTTTCTGACATCATGTAGAAACAAGCAGACTCTTTCTGACATCATGTAAAAACAAGCAGACTCTTTCTGACATCATGTAGAAACAAGCAGTCTCATTCTGAAATCATCTAGAAACAAGCAGACTCTTTCTGACATCATGTAGAAACAAGCAGACTTTCTGACATCATGTAAAAACAATTAGACTCTTTCTGACATCATGTAGAAACAAGCACTCTTTCTGACATCATGTAGAAACAAGCACACTCATTCTGACATCATGTAGAAACAAGCAGATGCTTTCTGACATCATGTAGAAACAAGCAGATGCTTTCTGACATCATGTAGAAACAAGCAGACTCTTTCTGACATCATGTAGAAACAAGCAGACTCTTTCTGACATCATGTAAAAACAATTAGACTCTTTCTGACATCATGTAGAAACAAGCAGACTTTCTGACATCATGTAGAAACAAGCAGTCTCATTCTGACATCATCTAGAAACAAGCAGTCTCATTCTGACATCATCTAGAAACAAGCAGACTCTTTCTGACATCATAAAGAAACAAGCAGACTTTCTGACATCATGTAGAAACAAGCAGACTCTTTCTGACATCATGAAAAAACAAGCAGACTCTTTCTGACATCATGTAGAAACAAGCAGACTCTTTATGACATCTTCTAGAAACAAGCAGACTCTTTCTGACATCATGTAAAAGCAAGCAGTCTCATTCTGACATCAGGTAGAAACAAGCAGACTCTTTATGACATCATAAAGTAACAAGCAGACTCTTTCTGACATCATGTAAAAACAAGAACACTCTTTCTGACATCATGTAAAAACAATTAGACTCTTTCTGACATCATGTAGAAACAAGCAGACTTTCTGACATCATGTAGAAACAAGCAGTCTCATTCTGACATCATCTAGAAACAAGCAGTCTCATTCTGACATCATCTAGAAACAAGCAGACTCTTTCTGACATCATAAAGAAACAAGCAGACTTTCTGACATCATGTAGAAACAAGCAGACTCTTTCTGACATCATGAAAAAACAAGCAGACTCTTTCTGACATCATGTAGAAACAAGGAGACTCTTTATGACATCTTCTAGAAACAAGCAGACTCTTTCTGACATCATGTAAAAGCAAGCAGTCTCATTCTGACATCAGGTAGAAACAAGCAGACTCTTTATGACATCATAAAGTAACAAGCAGACTCTTTCTGACATCATGTAAAAACAAGGACACTCTTTCTGATATCATGTAGAAACAAGCAGATGCTTTCTGACATCATGTAGAAACAAGCAGACTCTTTCTGACATCATAAAGAAACAAGCAGACTTTCTGAAATCATGTAGAAACAAGCAGACTCTTTCTGACATCACAAAGAAACAAGCAGACTTTCTGACATCATGTAGAAACAAGCAGACTCTTTCTGACATCATGTAAAACAAGCAGACACTTTCTGACATCATGTAGAAACAAGCAGACTCTTTCTGACATCATGTAAAAACAAGCAGACTCTTTCTGACATCATGTAGAAACAAGCAGTCTCATTCTGAAATCATCTAGAAACAAGCAGACTCTTTCTGACATCATGTAGAAACAAGCAGACTTTCTGACATCATGTAAAAACAATTAGACTCTTTCTGACATCATGTAGAAACAAGCACTCTTTCTGACATCATGTAGAAACAAGCAGACTCTTTCTGACATCATGTAAAAACAAGCACACTCATTCTGACATCATGTAGAAACAAGCAGATGCTTTCTGACATCATGTAGAAACAAGCAGACTCTTTCTGACATCATGTAGAAACAAGCAGACTCTTTCTGACATCATAAAGAAACAAGCAGACTTTCTGACATCATGTAGAAACAAGCCGACTCTTTCTGACATCATGAAAAACAAGCATACTCTTTCTGGCATCATGTAGAAACAAGCAGACTCTTTCTGACATCATGTAGAAACAAGCAGTCTCATTCTGACATCATCTAGAAACAAGCAGACTCTTTCTGACATCATAAAGAAACAAGCAGACTTTCTGACATCATGTAGAAACAAGCAGACTCTTTCTGACATCATGAAAAAACAAGCAGACTCTTTCTGACATCATGTAGAAACAAGCAGACTCTTTCTGACATCATGTAGAAACAAGCAGACTTTCTGACATCAAGTAAAAACAATTAGACTCTTTCTGACATCATGTAGAAACAAGCACTCTTTCTTACATCATGTAGAAACAAGCAGACTTTCTGACATCATGTAAAAACAAGCAGACTCTTTCTGACATCATGTAGAAACAAGCAGACTCTTTATGACATCTTCTAGAAACAAGCAGACTCTTTCTGACATCATGTAAAAGCAAGCAGTCTCATTCTGACATCATGTAGAAACAAGCAGACTCTTTATGACATCATAAAGAAACAAGCAGACTCTTTCTGACATCATGTAAAAACAATTAGACTCTTTCTGACATCATGTAGAAACAAGCACTCTTTCTGACATCATGTAGAAACAAGCAGACTTTCTGACATCATGTAGAAACAAGCAGTCTCATTCTGACATCATCTAGAAACAAGCAGACTCTTTCTGACATCATAAAGAAACAAGCAGACTTTCTGACATCATGTAGAAACAAGCAGACTCTTTCTGACATCATGAAAAAACAAGCAGCCTCTTTCTGACATCATGTAGAAACAAGCAGACTCTTTATGACATCTTCTAGAAACAAGCAGACTCTTTCTGACATCATGTAAAAGCAAGCAGTCTCATTCTGACATCAGGTAGAAACAAGCAGACTCTTTATGACATCATAAAGTAACAAGCAGACTCTTTCTGACATCATGTAAAAACAAGAACACTCTTTCTGACATCATGTAGAAACAAGCAGATGCTTTCTGACATCATGTAGAAACAAGCAGACTCTTTCTGACATCATAAAGAAACAAGCAGACTTTCTGAAATCATGTAGAAACAAGCAGACTCTTTCTGACATCACAAAGAAACAAGCAGACTTTCTGACATCATGTAGAAACAAGCAGACTCTTTCTGACATCATGTAGAAACAAGCAGACTCTTTCTGACATCATGTAAAACAAGCAGACACTTTCTGACATCATGTAGAAACAAGCAGACTCTTTCTGACATCATGTAAAAACAAGCAGACTCTTTCTGACATCATGTAGAAACAAGCAGTCTCATTCTGAAATCATCTAGAAACAAGCAGACTCTTTCTGACATCATGTAGAAACAAGCAGACTTTCTGACATCATGTAAAAACAATTAGACTCTTTCTGACATCATGTAGAAACAAGCACTCTTTCTGACATCATGTAGAAACAAGCAGACTCTTTCTGACATCATGTAAAAACAAGCACACTCATTCTGACATCATGTAGAAACAAGCAGATGCTTTCTGACATCATGTAGAAACAAGCAGACTCTTTCTGACATCATGTAGAAACAAGCAGACTCTTTCTGACATCATAAAGAAACAAGCAGACTTTCTGACATCATGTAGAAACAAGCCGACTCTTTCTGACATCATGAAAAACAAGCATACTCTTTCTGGCATCATGTAGAAACAAGCAGACTCTTTCTGACATCATGTAGAAACAAGCAGTCTCATTCTGACATCATCTAGAAACAAGCAGACTCTTTCTGACATCATAAAGAAACAAGCAGACTTTCTGACATCATGTAGAAACAAGCAGACTCTTTCTGACATCATGAAAAAACAAGCAGACTCTTTCTGACATCATGTAGAAACAAGCAGACTCTTTCTGACATCATGTAGAAACAAGCAGACTTTCTGACATCAAGTAAAAACAATTAGACTCTTTCTGACATCATGTAGAAACAAGCACTCTTTCTTACATCATGTAGAAACAAGCAGACTTTCTGACATCATGTAAAAACAAGCAGACTCTTTCTGACATCATGTAGAAACAAGCAGACTCTTTATGACATCTTCTAGAAACAAGCAGACTCTTTCTGACATCATGTAAAAGCAAGCAGTCTCATTCTGACATCATGTAGAAACAAGCAGACTCTTTATGACATCATAAAGAAACAAGCAGACTCTTTCTGACATCATGTAAAAACAATTAGACTCTTTCTGACATCATGTAGAAACAAGCACTCTTTCTGACATCTTGTAGAAACAAGCAGACTTTCTGACATCATGTAGAAACAAGCAGTCTCATTCTGACATCATCTAGAAACAAGCAGACTCTTTCTGACATCATAAAGAAACAAGCAGACTTTCTGACATCATGTAGAAACAAGCAGACTCTTTCTGACATCATGAAAAAACAAGCAGCCTCTTTCTGACATCATGTAGAAACAAGCAGACTCTTTATGACATCTTCTAGAAACAAGCAGACTCTTTCTGACATCATGTAAAAGCAAGCAGTCTCATTCTGACATCATGTAGAAACAAGCAGACTCTTTATGACATCATAAAGTAACAAGCAGACTCTTTCTGACATCATGTAAAAACAAGAACACTCTTTCTGACATCATGTAGAAACAAGCAGATGCTTTCTGACATCATGTAGAAACAAGCAGACTCTTTCTGACATCATAAAGAAACAAGCAGACTTTCTGAAATCATGTAGAAACAAGCAGACTCTTTCTGACATCACAAAGAAACAAGCAGACTTTCTGACATCATGTAGAAACAAGCAGACTCTTTCTGACATCATGTAAAACAAGCAGACTCTTTCTGACATCATGTAGAAACAAGCAGACTCTTTCTGACATCATGTAAAAACAAGCAGACTCTTTCTGACATCATGTAGAAACAAGCAGTCTCATTCTGAAATCATCTAGAAACAAGCAGACTCTTTCTGACATCATGTAGAAACAAGCAGACTTTCTGACATCATGTAAAAACAATTAGACTCTTTCTGACATCATGTAGAAACAAGCACTCTTTCTGACATCATGTAGAAACAAGCAGACTCTTTCTGACATCATGTAAAAACAAGCACACTCATTCTGACATCATGTAGAAACAAGCAGATGCTTTCTGACATCATGTAGAAACAAGCAGACTCTTTCTGACATCATGTAGAAACAAGCAGACTCTTTCTGACATCATAAAGAAACAAGCAGACTTTCTGACATCATGTAGAAACTAGCCGACTCTTTCTGACATCATGAAAAACAAGCATACTCTTTCTGGCATCATGTAGAAACAAGCAGACTCTTTCTGACATCATCTAGAAACAAGCAGACTCTTTCTGACAACATGTAGAAACAAGCAGACTCTTTCTGACATCACAAAGAAACAAGCAGACTTTCTGACATCATGTAGAAACAAGCAGACTCTTTCTGACATCATGTAGAAACAAGCACTCTTTCTGACATCATGTAGAAACAAGCACTCTTTCTGACATCATGTAGAAACAAGCAGACTCTTTCTGACATCATGTAAAAACAAGCACACTCATTCTGACATCATGTAGAAACAAGCAGATGCTTTCTGACATCATGTAGAAACAAGCAGACTCTTTCTGACATCATGTAGAAACAAGCAGACTCTTTCTGACATCATAAAGAAACAAGCAGACTTTCTGACATCATGTAGAAACAAGCAGACTCTTTCTGACATCATGAAAAACAAGCATACTCTTTCTGGCATCATGTAGAAACAAGCAGACTCTTTCTGACATCATGTAGAAACAAGCAGTCTCATTCTGACATCATGTAGAAACAAGCAGACTCTTTCTGACATCATGTAGAAACAAGCAGACTCTTTCTGACATCATAAAGAAACAAGCAGACTTTCTGACATCATGTAGAAACAAGCAGACTCTTTCTGACATCATGAAAAAAAAGAGCAGACTCTTTCTGACATCATGTAGAAACAAGCAGACTGTCTGACATCATGTAAAAACAATTAGACTCTTTCTGACATCATGTAGAAACAAGCAGACTCTTTCTGACATCATAAAGAAACAAGCAGACTTTCTGACATCATGTAGAAACAAGCCGACTCTTTCTGACATCATGAAAAACAAGCATACTCTTTCTGGCATCATGTAGAAACAAGCAGTCTCATTCTGACATCATCTAGAAACAAGCAGACTCTTTCTGACATCATAAAGAAACCAGCAGACTTTCTGACATCATGTAGAAACAAGCAGACTCTTTCTGACATCATGAAAAAACAAGCAGACTCTTTCTGACATTATGTAGAAACAAGCAGACTCTTTATGACATCTTCTAGAAACAAGCAGACTCTTTATGACATCTTCTAGAAACAAGCAGACTCTTTCTGACATCATGTAAAAGCAAGCAGTCTCATTCTGACATCATGTAGAAACAAGCAGACTCTTTATGACATCATTGTTACGACCTCAGCCTGGTCTAGGTTCAGGGAGGCCTAACACAGGAACGTGAGAAAAGAAAAGAACCAATCTGACACCAAGTCACAATCAAAAGAAAGTCCTTTTATTAACTAAAGGTGTCCCTAAGGGAGAAAAAACCTGTTTAATGAAAATAGGAGTTTAATTTAGGCTGCAGGAACAAATGCTGAGGGCTTAAAGTAACTAAAGGAGCAAATAACAATGGGAACGGAAACTCACTGGTTCTGAAAATAAACCAGGAACAACGGAGCTTGCCCGGAGGCCTTACCAAAAGGTCCACAGGTGAACCAACTCACCCACGCAACAGTCAACTCTGTTAAGAGCAAAGAAAACCGGAGCTCAACCGGTTTTCTTATGCGGGTGGAAATTAAACCAGCCAGGGGCAACCGTCCACAAGTTCTCCAAAGTAAGCAATATTTCACTCCAATCCTCTCTCCAGTCCTCTCTCTGTCAGCCTCAATCCTCTCTCTCTCTCTCTCGCTCTCTCCTCTCTCTCTCCCTCTGGGCAGCGCTGATCTTTATCTGCTCCAGCTGGGTGATTCCTGATGGGAGTCAGCTGCATAGAGTGAAGCCAGGGAGCTGGGCGCTCTCCATGGTCCTGAAAATGGTGCAGGAATAAGGGTGCGGAGTAGAAGCTGAGTGCTGGAGAACTCAGGGTCCGTAACACCCCCATACCTAAAGTAAAGAAAAATGGTGGAAGTGAAAACAGAATAAAAACACCATTTTTCTCATAATGTGTCTCCCCTTTTTTTTTTCTACCAGAAACACCAAACGCCCACACAGAGACCGAGTCCCCGCCATCTGCCTAACCAAAAACTAACTAAAAATAAGCCTAGCTCTTCATGTGGATTTGGGCGGGCAGATTAAGCACGGTGCAAAAGACACACAAAAAAAAAACATAACCAGCAAAGAGAGGTTCTCTTTCTGGAGTGCTCCCGAGAAGGTGAAATGAATCACCAACACTAACCCATGGGCCACAACACTAACAAAATAACAAATAGATTATCCCCTAAAGAGGAAATAATCTCTCCACACTAGCCAGGGGATCTCAGCCGTCTGAAAACTGATCGTGGGTGCTGAAGGATCGCGATAAACAATCAGCGATGACATTCTCGGTTCCTTTCCGGTGGCGGCTTCATGTGTTTGCAGCCATCACAGGACGCTTGAGCACCAACATCCAATACAAACGGGACCTTTGGAGACAGTAAAAATGTTAGTGTAGCTACCACAGCAGCAACTTTCTTATAAAAACAATGAGTTGCGAGGTTCGTGGTGAAGCTGGTCGGTTCCAGATGAGTAACAGGATTTTCCAAAGCCAACAGGTCATCCCAGGAGGAAGTGTGAGTAACTATGTTATCCAGATAAATGCTGCACAAAGGAAGTTCTGGCGCCATTAGATGGGTTTGGGTAACCTCATCCAGAACTGGAGTGATGGCAGCGGCTGCGCACACCGCGGCCTCACCGGGTGGTTGTGCAGTAGTCTGAGGAGACAGATATCTTTCTAACATGTTAACATTAGGAACACAAATTTTCCTGCGACGGTCTGTGATGTTTTTAGCTACTGGTTTACACCAATTTCTCAGAAACACATCATTCTTAATAACATAACCAGTAGTTCCATTTATTTTCTTTCCCACATGCTCAAAGCAGTCGGTCAGAGATTTATCAGACCGTTGTTCCGCCTCCAAAGAAGCCGGACTTAGCGGAAACATATTGGACAACACTTCATTTGTGACCAGATGAGTGGAAGAAGTTGTTTCAGCGGGATTAAGAACATCACTCTGCGAATCGTCAAACAAACTGGAGAGATCCAAAATCTCATGCGCTCTCTTAGCTTGAGATCGGGTACACACACAAGTGGGGAGCACTCCTGCGGGAGTCTCCTCACACTCTCCGGGTGCGATGTTCTCTTTCACCACTGGGGGAGGAATGACCGCACCTCCAGCCAAGTCGTTCCCTAAAAGAAGAGCTACACCTTCCACAGGCAAGGAAGGGCAGACTGCTACTTCACACGACCCAGTAAAAAGTCCACTCCTTAAGTAAATTCTGTGAAGCGGGCGAGAAACAGGCACAGCATTTACTCCAGCCAACAACACGGAAGAGCCGGTAGAGCTCAAGTCATCAAATGGCAACACTTTCTGTGAAATTAACGTCTGAGAAGCCCCAGTGTCTCTTAAAATCTTAACAGGGGTCAGCTTTTCACAGCTTTCTGTAAGAGACACTTGTCCTTCTGACATGAAAGGACCAAAACCACGGTTATTTTCTCCCGACTTGGAGACAAAACCCACGGGCTGCGCAGCAGACCCTCTTTTTTCATTCCTCCGCTTGAGGATTACACAATCTCTCGCGACATGCCCCACCAGGTGGCAATAATAACAGCGAGGTTTCTGAGGACGAGGAGGAGAAGGAGAGTTTCTAAAAGGTGTTACTGACACCGGGCGAGCAGATTCACCCTGATGAACACCACCAACACGGTGCGTCAACACAAACTCATCCGCCAGTAGGGCGGCTGAGGAGAGAGAAGATACTTGTCTTTCATTTAAATATAATGCCAACCTCTCTGGCAAACACTTCTTAAATTCCTCCAGGAGAATTAGCTCTTTAAGATCCTGTAGAGTTTCAACCTTTGAGGCAAGGATCCATTTCTCAAACATCAGAGCTTTTTCTCTGGAGAACTCAACATAAGTTTGCGTGGAGAGTTTTACATTCTGTGACCGGAACTTCTGACGATAGGCTTCAGGAACCAACTCATAAGCAACAAGAACAGCAGCTTTCACTTTATTATAATCCATGCTGTCAGATAAAGAAAGAGAAGCAATTACCTCTTGAGCCTTTCCGGTTAACTTACACTGCAGCATAGTGGACCACACCTCTTGGGGCCAGTCTAAAGCAGCAGCCAGACGCTCGAATGTAGCGAAGTAGCTGTCAACCTCGCTCTCCCGGAAAGTCGGCACCAGAACAAGGCACTTGCTGATGTCACACTCGTTTCTCTGTTTTTCCATGGACCTCTCGTGCTCATAGTCTGTAGTAGAAGAAGCACCTCCTCTTGCTTGGTATTCCAACTCCATACGTTTCAGTTTTAACTTTGTTTCAGCCTCGATCTCACAGCGGCGGATTTCCAGTTCGATTTGCTGCAATCGGGACTTTTCCTCAGCCTCATATTTCATGCGGGCCAGCCTGAGACGAAGACGTGCATTCTCCATACTAGCAGCAGAGGAAGTGGTGGATAAACTCTCTCCTGTGAGCGGCGTCTGCCGCGAAAGAGCGTCCTGTTCATCTGGGACAGAAGGGCGCTCGGGTGCAGCACCCACAGGAACGGAAGTAGAAGCTTTCACAGTCTGTCCATCCTCCATGTCCTGTTTCAGGGGCAAATCCGAAGAGTCACTGAAAGGAGGTTGTAACAAACCTTCCTTTTCCAACGCGGCCATCACAGAATCCTTTAATTCATTTTTCAGCAGGTTCTGGATGCCTTGGAGACCGAGGTGTACAGCCAACTCTGCCAGTTCGGTCCTTTTGA
Source organism: Nothobranchius furzeri (assembly GCF_043380555.1). Taxonomy (NCBI): domain Eukaryota; kingdom Metazoa; phylum Chordata; class Actinopteri; order Cyprinodontiformes; family Nothobranchiidae; genus Nothobranchius; species Nothobranchius furzeri. The sequence goes on along the minus strand of NC_091751.1, from coordinate 46,505,576 downwards.
AGCTTTCGACCTGGTCCCGAGAAGGGGCAGCCAGAAACTCCTTTAAATTAAACATGCTCACGTTAGCACAAAAATCAGCAACAAAAACACGGGTACTCAAATCACACCACCAATCACGTTAACGTAACAAATAAATTAATAACAAAATAATATCCCGGACGAGCCTCCAATATGTTACGACCTCAGCCTGGTCTAGGTTCAGGGAGGCCTAACACAGGAACGTGAGAAAAGAAAAGAACCAATCTGACACCAAGTCACAGTCAAAAGAAAGTCCTTTTATTAACTAAAGGTGTCCCTAAGGGAGAAAAAACCTGTTTAATGAAAATAGGAGTTTAATTTAGGCTGCAGGAACAAATGCTGAGGGCTTAAAGTAACTAAAGGAGCAAATAACAATGGGAACGGAAACTCACTGGTTCTGAAAATAAACCAGGAACAACGGAGCTTGCCCGGAGGCCTTACCAAAAGGTCCACAGGTGAACCAACTCACCCACGCAACAGTCAACTCTGTTAAGAGCAAAGAAAACCGGAGCTCAACCGGTTTTCTTATGCGGGTGGAAATTAAACCAGCCAGGGGCAACCGTCCACAAGTTCTCCAAAGTAAGCAATATTTCACTCCAATCCTCTCTCCAGTCCTCTCTCTGTCAGCCTCAATCCTCTCTCTCTCTCTCGCTCTCTCCTCTCTCTCTCCCTCTGGGCAGCGCTGATCTTTATCTGCTCCAGCTGGGTGATTCCTGATGGGAGTCAGCTGCATAGAGTGAAGCCAGGGAGCTGGGCGCTCTCCATGGTCCTGAAAATGGTGCAGGAATAAGGGTGCGGAGTAGAAGCTGAGTGCTGGAGAACTCAGGGTCCGTAACAATCATAAAGTAACAAGCAGACTCTTTCTGACATCATGTAAAAACAAGAACACTCTTTCTGACATCATGTAGAAACAAGCAGATGCTTTCTGACATCATGTAGAAACAAGCAGACTCTTTCTGACATCATGTAGAAACAAGCAGACTCTTTCTGACATCATAAAGAAACAAGCAGACTTTCTGACATCATGTAGAAACAAGCAGACTCTTTCTGACATCACAAAGAAACAAGCAGACTTTCTGACATCATGTAGAAACAAGCAGACTCTTTCTGACATCATGTAAAACAAGCAGACTCTTTCTGACATCATGTAGAAACAAGCAGACTCTTTCTGACATCATGTAAATGTAACCGGATTACAGGATACAATAAGATAATTAAAAGAAAAAATAAACAAATGGGCCAATAATTAGGTTCGGGGAGAATTGGAGGTTGTTTAAGAATGACTGGAGTCACGGGTATAGCATGAAACGGTTTATATACTAAATTTTAATAATAGTGGGAAATATAACACATAAAGATAACACACAAAAACAGATGAAAACAATCGACAATAGTAAAATGCTCGGTATGAGATTTGATCATATGAGTCACAAGTCAGCCGGCGTCAAGTCAAATCCCCACGCTTGGGGTGAAAGTCAGAGTCCGGTGGTGCGATTTTTTCCTACCGCACCGTTGAGATTGTTCACAGAAGAGAGCAGTCTGCTCTTCAGTTACTTGAGATGTCCTGGTTCGTTCAGTGGTTAAGGCTCGCCATCTCCCTCGTCAGGAAGAAATCCAGTTCTCGTTCCAAGTGAGTGATCATAGGAGTCGGGATCAAACCCAAGGAAAAAAAAACCCAGCCTGTAAACAACAGGACTGTTAGCGAGTTGGCATCGACCCTTCTCGTCACATCACAGCATAAAGTCTTACAGACTTAAACAAATGCTTCACTCTATTGGCATAGCCAATCATGTTTGGGTTCACAGTTCAACTAACATAACATCAATTTGATTGTCTATTAAAATAATTCTCAGTAGCTCTGGAAATATAATTACATATGACAACAATTGTTCAGCTCAATAGGCTCAGTTAGATTCTATTACTCTACACTATTCAACAAGAAATACATTCATGACAACAAGGATACATTTAGTTGTGTTTCTATACAGCATTGTGACACCTTGTATATCTGTAACACAATAAATAAATAAATAAATAAATAAATAAATAAATAAATAAATAAATAAATAAAATGTTCTATAACAAAATTCAACAAAATATAAATTCTGGTCCTTTGGTCCACCTTTGTAAAATAATTCCTCCCTAATCAGTTAGCTTTTATTTATTTTTATTTATCTATTTTTTTTATTATTAAATGTTTGGTTAAGGGACGCATTGCTAATTCTATGGCGTTAGCTATAACGCCCCTGAGGACCTTGTACATCTAGGCCGTACCACCATTAACTGGCGGTTTGAGCCGTTAACTCCTGGGAATCCCATATGCCCTACCGCCGTTAACTGGCGGTTTGAGCCGTTAACTCCTATATGCCCTACCACCGTTAACTGGTAGTTTGAGATGTTAACTCCTGGGATCTAACGTCTAGCAGCCCACTGCTGTCACCTCGGTTGCTGTAATTAGCTTTTTGAATTTAATAATTTACTGAATTTAATCTCATTCACTCACCAACGCGCTCCAACGGTTCCCTCCTACAGAGGATTGGTTCACTCTGTCGTCTCCACACAAATCTATAAGAATGGAATTAATTTGATAAGCTATTTAAGTTTCCTTTTTTTTTTTAAGTTGCATCGTTAGCTTTTTCTCTTCTTTTTTCTTTACTCACCGCGTTGGTTCCAAGTTCCTAGCTCTTATTAGAAGGAGTCAAGTCCGCCTCTCCCTCTATCGATGCGGCACCCAAATCAGGGTTCTTCACGGCCTCGACCGTTGTTTTTTTTTCTCTCTCTCTCTCTCTCTAACCGCTCAGTCTTTGCTTTCTGTATCTGCGTGCTGCGCAGCCGTTTGTCTCTCCTCTCGCTCAGCTGCGTCGCACGGTTTTATTTCGCGGAGGCAGGACTTATTTCTCTCAGCCAATGAAATTTCAGATTCCCACCTGGACCAATAGTATACAGCTTTCCTCTTCTGTTTCTGTTAGTGATGTTCAAGATTCTTGTTTTAACCGATGTTTAATATTAAACTCGTTATTTTAGTTATTCACCCTTCCAATAATTCATTATGAAATTATCTATTAGTTAATTAGATATCTATTAATTAGTATTGTTAATTTCCTTAATTTATATTTTATATTTTATCTAAATTGAGGATGGATCATATTAGTAAGCCAATTAGTTAATACCTCATTAAGGTTCTAGCTTCTGGGTTACATCCTCCCCCATTAAATATCATGCACGTCCCTGTGCATTGTTTCTACGGGGTACACAACTTCTTGAGTAAGAGAGTCAATAAAAGCTTTATTAAGTCCTTGGAAAAGGGACCTAACTACGGTCACTAGTGGATTGCCCAATTGAGAGTAAGTTAGTCTTTGAGGAGGCTGACTACTTCGTTCAGATCTCCTGACATACATCTCTGGTTGCACAGTATCATGCTCATCCGTTTCGGTTTGATTCTCAACTGAGACAGGACGAAGTGAGCTCTCTGTTTCCGACAGAGCTGATGAGCTATTCTCTAAGACTTTGGTCTTTTCAGATGTATGTGTCTGATCGTGTATGATGGGTTCAAAACTTACATCACGTTGCTGCGACTTTAGGACACCATCCAATTGAGGTAGGTTTGTGTTAGTTTCATCCCCCGTTTCTACGTCAGGTAAGTATACTTCGTTTTTTTTTCGTTTTTTCAGGTAAGTATGTTGCTGCTTCTTTCACTCTTTCAGGTAAGAATGTCGCAGTTTCACTCATTCTGTCAGGTAAGAATGTTTCGGTGTTGATGCCTTTGTCAAGTAAGGACAATTCAGCATTTTCATTACCAGCTAAGGTTGGTTCCTTGCGATCCCCTGTGTGTAAGGATAGTGTGTTTTGTTGTTGAATATTATTTACCGGTCCTGAATCTGCTATGAGTTCCCTATTTGGCAAGGTGACCGCTATTTGATAGGATGGTCGGTTTAGCACTTGTGGAAGATCAGAGTAATAAAACTCATCTACCTCTTCGTCAAGTGGCTCATCTGGGTCAGGTTCTAAGGCTGAACTCTGTCTTGTATGAGGTCTGCTAGGTTTCGTAACGCGTTCTGTTTCATTTTCTAATGAAGAGAGAAAACCACAAGGCAGTAAAAGATCTCTGTGGAGTGTTCTGTTGGGTCCTTCTCCGTTCTCTGGTTTTACAGTGTATACTGGCAAGTTTTCCATCTGTTTGAGAACTATATACACTGTTTGCTCCCATTTGTCTGCTAATTTATGCTTTTCTCTTAAGCGAAGATTTCGGACTAAAACACGATCTCCCACACCTAGTGTGGACTCACGAATGTTTCTGTCGAACCGTTCTTTGTTCTTCCTCGCTGTTTTTTGAGAGTTTTTTATGACAATGTCATAACTCTGTTCCAGATGACTCTTCAGTTCTTTAACATACTGAGAATGAGTTATAGAGGGCTTGTTCAAATGCGGTAACCCAAAGGCAATATCTATAGGCAACCGAGGCTGCCTACCGAACATTAGCTCGTAGGGAGAGTATCCCGTCACGTCATTTTTTGTACAATTGTACGAGTGAGTAAGTGGTTTTACAAAATCGCGCCAGTGATGTTTCTCAGTGGCTTGTAAAGTTCCCAACATGCTGAGTAATGTACGATTGTACCGTTCAACGGGGTTGCCACGAGGGTGATAAGGGCTCGTTCTGACTTTACGGATACCAAGTAAAGAACAAAGTTCCTTGATTGTACGTGATTCGAAATCCCGTCCCTGATCACTATGAAGACGCTCAGGAAACCCGTAGTGGACTAAAAAATGTTCCCACAGGTTCTTCGCGACGGTGGTGGCTTTCTGATCTTTGGTTGGGATGGACACTGCATACTTTGTAAAATGGTCTGTAATCACTAAGACATCTTTAGTGTTCTTACTGTCTGGTTCTATGGAGAGAAAATCCATGCAAACTAACTCCATAGGTCTGGTGGTGGTAATACTCACCATTGGAGCAGCTTTGTCAGGGAGGGCCTTCCGACGGATACATCTTTCGCAAGTTTTAACTTTGATTTCGATATCACTAGCCATTCTTGGCCAGTAAAAACGGGACCGAATGAGATCTGTCGTACGTTCAACCCCAAGATGCCCCATATCATCATGTAGGCTTTGCATGACTGTTGAACGTAATGAATCAGGCAAGACTAACTGCAATGATGTCTCTGGTCCTAATTGGCGTCTCCGGTACAGTAAATCATTTTGAAACTCAAACCGTTTCCACTCTCTCAAAAGGTTAAGAACCACCGGGGGTTCTGCAATAGTATCAGTTGGCGGTTTATTGTCAGTCATAAGCAGCTGAATGACTCGGCCAATGGTTGGATCTTTCCTCTGCAAGGAGACAAGGTCAGCATGGTTATACTTGGGCACAGCAAAGAAACTGTCACTATTGTCTTCCAACTGGAATAGGTCTGGAATGGCCGCTGCAGACATGGCAAGTGACTGAACTAAACCACAAGGAGAATCAGTCTCATCCAAGACCATGTGCTTTTGGCATGTTGCCTTCACTGCTTCGGCTTGAAGTTGAAGCTCGACTTCTTTGACAGAGGATAAAAGATGAGATCGGAACTCATCTAGTCGTTGGCATTCCTCAGTGAATTTTGAGTTGTCTTCAGGTTTATCATGCAGCCTCCTAGACAGGCCATCCGCGTCAACGTTCTGTGTACCTGCACGGTATCTGATGTCAAAATTATAGGTGGACAACGCAGCTAGCCAACGATAGCTCGTTGCATCGAGTTTTGCCGTTGTTAAGAGGTAAGTTAACGGATTATTATCAGTAATGACAGTGAATGTGTTCCCATACAAATAGTCATGAAACTTATCTGTTATGGCCCACTTTAAGGCTAGAAACTCCAACTTGTGCGCAGGGTACCTAGTTTCACTAGAGTTTAAACCGCGACTTGCATAAGCGATTACCTGTGTGACACCGTTTTGCACTTGGTATAGCGCTGCACCGAGTCCGGTCGTACTAGCATCTGTGTGTACTAGATATGGGAGTTTTGCGTCAGCGTAGCCAAGAACTGGCGAAGTGGTAAGTTTTTCAATAATAGTTTGAAAGGACTTCTCACAGTCTTGGCTCCAACGATTCCCAAAGGGTTCTTTGGGGTTCAAGTACTTTGATCTACATGGTGGTGTTTTAAAGTTTTTCCGTTTGGGTGGATAACCAGCCGTGAGAGATGTTAGTGGCTTGACAATATTTGAGTAATCTTTAACGAAGCGTCGGTAATAACCGGTAAATCCTAAGAAAGATTGGAGTTCCTTCAAAGTCTGAGGCTTCGGCCATGTTTTGAGTGCTTCCACCTTATCTGGATCGGTTTTTATGCCATCTCGAGATACTATATGTCCAAGATAACGCACAGATGTCTGGAAAAAACGACACTTATCTGGTGATAGCTTGAGTCCGTATTCTCTAAGCCGTTCAAGAACGTGAGAAAGTCTGGTTTCGTGTTCTTCCAAGGAGTTGGAAAAGACGATCAAGTCGTCTAGGAAAACTAACACTTCCTTCAGATTAATGTCCTTCATACACTTTTCCATAACCCGTTGGAAAGTGCTTGGAGCATTTGTTATTCCTTGTGGCATACGGTTAAATTCATAAAACCCAAACGGGCAAACAAAAGCAGTTTTAGGTTTATCCTTTTCACACATCTCTATTTGATAGTAACCTGACTTGAGGTCCATCACAGAAAACCACTGTGATCCAGCGAGAGCAGAAAAGGACTCCTCCAAGTTAGGCAGGGCATATGCGTCGCGAATGGTTTGCAGATTAAGCTTTCTATAGTCTATACATAGACGTACCTCACCATTCTTTTTCCGAACTACCACTATTGGTGAGGCAAATGGAGACTCCGACTCTCTTATTATACCGGTTTCCAAGAGGGCTTCCAAATGTCTTCTCACGGCTTCATAATCATGTGGATGGATCGGCCGAGATTTCTGTTTGAATGGGGTCTCGTCTTTTAAGTTGATGTGATGTCTTATCTGTTGTGTATGACCAAAATCAAGATCGTGGTGCGAAAACACATCGGAGTAAGTGTTAAGTTTGTTGGTGATCCTCCCTTTCCATTCTTCGGACAAGGGCGAAGTACCGAAGTCAAAACTGAGAGGAGGGTTTGAAGGTGAAGTCTGTTGCTGCGAACTACACGCCGCAAGTACTTTCTGATCACTTTTGTCAGGTTCTGGATATGGCATAACACGATCGGCTTTAACTAACTCAGCGATCACACAGTTAGTGGGTAATGTGATGTCATGGTTAGTTTCGTTTCTTAGTACAACAGGTACTTTGTATGGACCATGTGAAGGTAAGGAAATGAGGCAACAGTCTACAATTATACCCCCTGGTAGAGAACCATTGGTGGGTTGTTCAATGAGTGCATAAGGCTCATGCTTGTTTTGGCTGGGTTGCATAAACCCTTCTAGTAACAGTTTTTTATTTGCAGGGAGAACTTCTTGGGTTCTCCCTCGAAGCTTCACCACACCAACTCGTCCATCTTTGCTTTGTTTTTTTCTGACTGCTAAGGCTTTTAGCACGTGTTGGTACCCATAAGAGAGTGCCTTGGAATCAGGTAAGTTATTGGCAGACAATTGCTCATACAAAGGATCGAGTGTGTTTGTGCCAATGAGTAGTGGTGTATCAGAGTTTGAGCTTATATCCGGAACCACTAACGCAAGGGTAGGTAACTCAAGTCCAGACTGATCGAGCTCTTTTGGAAATGTGACACTTATCTCTATGTATCCTAAATAAGGAACTGCTTGACCGTTTGCGCCCTCGACTTCTAACAGATTACTGATGGGTTTAATTGAGAGGTCAGGTAAGTGTTCTTGGTAAAAAGAATTGGCAATGGTGGTTACCTGGGACCCTGAATCCAGTAAACAATTACATTCAACACTGTTAACTGAGACTGTAGCTGTGCATCGCCCACCCACTAATCTTTTGGGAAGTTTTGGCACTGAATGAGCATGAACTGGCTTGCAAAAAAGTCTCTCTGTCCTTTCCTTAGAGGGACTTGGTTCTACTTTAGCACCTATCTGTCCCACGATAGGAGCTTCTACCGGTTTAAAGGAGGAGACTGAGCAATTGGCTTTGACATCTCCCACTCGCGCTGCTTCTGTCTAAGAGCAAGTCTTTTAGTTGCAACTAGTGCTGGATTTGGCTCGTTGCTACAGCTAGAAGCTATGTGCCCATCTTCTCCGCACTTAAAACAGTATCCAGGCTTTGGTCTGGGCACCACTGCTGTTATCTGCTGAATCTGTTTGGGCTCATCTGGAATTTTAGTCCCCACACGGGGTTTTGACTCTTTTTGAGTTTTCTTTGCCTTTTTATCTGTGTTGTTAACCTTAAGCTGTGCAATTTGGCTCCTGAGCTCAGCGATTTGTTTGCGTAAGTCATCACAGTTATCATCTATTTCCAGTTCACAAGTGTTTTTACTCTGAGAGCATGTTGTTTGCACATTTGAATACACTCTAGTTCGTTGTGCCCCTAAGTGTTGTTTCATGCGTGCTGCTTTAGTAGCCTGTTTGTCTTCTTCAGTGCGCAGTTTGAGGAGAAGTGCTGTAAAATGAGGCGGGTTGTCTTTCTTTTGTTCGAGTTGCAGGTTTGAAATCAGCGAGCTGTCCCAACAGCCTCTGCAAAACTGCTTGAGCAGCTGCTGGTCGGCGTCACTGGAGGAAATTCCATTCCTCTGAATAACTAGGTTTAACAAGGTGTATAACCTCTGAAAGTAATCGGAAGGTTTTTCACCACTGTCCTGGTTTGTGTTTAAGAAGCGAGCAAAGAGCTCGTCGCCGTCTTCGACAGCTGCGTAAGCTGAATCGAGATGTTCAAGGTACGTTTCCGGGTCGGATTTTGGACTAAGAGCTTTAACGATGCTCGCTGCTGGGGCTGACAGACTCTCCACGATTCTTCGTACAATTTGGGACTTGGTGAGTGAAGGATCATTTATGCATAACACTACACTACTACGCCAAGTATCATAGTCAGTTTCAAAAGAAGGGTGTGGAACTCGCCCTGAGAACGGTTTTAGTCTGTATTGTGAAGTAGGCGGAGGGATAACCTCACTGCTTTTAACAATGTGTTCCACAATAACTCGCTGAACCTCAGGTGTGTTTAAAAGATTTGGTGGAATGCAAGGGTTTTGTTTTCCAGTCTCTGTAGGTGGACAATTGTCCTTTGAGTTGTTCATATAGTTAACTTCTGGTGTTAAAGGCAGGGAATATGTAACTTGGTCACTATGGAGCATTGGCTCTGGTTCAGTGACTGGTTCAGATGCATGGGTATCCCTTCCTAAAGATTCCCCAATTTTTGCCAGTTCCTCCATTAGAAGGTCTTTAAATGATTGATTGCTACGCGCAGCTATGTCCCTGAGCTCTGACAGATAGGCATCAGTGGCAGATGTGCTAGTTTCTAGACTGTACGCGCTGGCTAGGTCTTGAATATGAAAGAAAACATCTGGGTTCCTAGTACAAGGTTTGTCATAGGGTAAACATTGTTTCTTTAATTCCTTAACAGTGGCTTCATGTTGAAACTCCACAATAATCTGATCACAGTTTGGTAACTTAATGCGCCTGTTAACTGGTCCGAATCCTTCCATAAACCCAAAGACTTCGTTATCAAGGTCTGTATCAGTTAACCCACTGATTAAAACAGCATTTGAAACTTTGACCTTTTCTGTTTTCACAACTTCCATTTTAAAACACTCAAAAGTACCAATAATGCCAAAATGGCAAACCACTGTGACCTCCAGGCACTCTTATGATGTCAGTCAATGGTTAGCTAAGGTAACAACTCTACAATTCTCCTGGCTGGCTCGCCAAGTTTTATGTAACCGGATTACAGGATACAATAAGATAATTAAAAGAAAAAATAAACAAATGGGCCAATAATTAGGTTCGGGGAGAATTGGAGGTTGTTTAAGAATGACTGGAGTCACGGGTATAGCATGAAACGGTTTATATACTAAATTTTAATAATAGTGGGAAATATAACACATAAAGATAACACACAAAAACAGATGAAAACAATCGACAATAGTAAAATGCTCGGTATGAGATTTGATCATATGAGTCACAAGTCAGCCGGCGTCAAGTCAAATCCCCACGCTTGGGGTGAAAGTCAGAGTCCGGTGGTGCGATTTTTTCCTACCGCACCGTTGAGATTGTTCACAGAAGAGAGCAGTCTGCTCTTCAGTTACTTGAGATGTCCTGGTTCGTTCAGTGGTTAAGGCTCGCCATCTCCCTCGTCAGGAAGAAATCCAGTTCTCGTTCCAAGTGAGTGATCATAGGAGTCGGGATCAAACCCAAGGAAAAAAAAACCCAGCCTGTAAACAACAGGACTGTTAGCGAGTTGGCATCGACCCTTCTCGTCACATCACAGCATAAAGTCTTACAGACTTAAACAAATGCTTCACTCTATTGGCATAGCCAATCATGTTTAGGTTCACAGTTCAACTAACATAACATCAATTTGATTGTCTATTAAAATAATTCTCAGTAGCTCTGGAAATATAATTACATATGACAACACTTGTTCAGCTCAATAGGCTCAGTTAGATTCTATTACTCTACACTATTCAACAAGAAATACATTCATGACAACAAGGATACATTTAGTTGTGTTTCTATACAGCATTGTGACACCTTGTATATCTGTAACACAATAAATAAATAAATAAATAAATAAATAAATAAAATGTTCTATAACAAAATTCAACAAAATATAAATTCTGGTCCTTTGGTCCACCTTTGTAAAATAATTCCTCCCTAATCAGTTAGCTTTTATTTATTTTTATTTATCTATTTTTTTTATTATTAAATGTTTGGTTAAGGGACGCATTGCTAATTCTATGGCGTTAGCTATAACGCCCCTGAGGACCTTGTACATCTAGGCCGTACCACCATTAACTGGCGGTTTGAGCCGTTAACTCCTGGGAATCCCATATGCCCTACCGCCGTTAACTGGCGGTTTGAGCCGTTAACTCCTATATGCCCTACCACCGTTAACTGGTAGTTTGAGATGTTAACTCCTGGGATCTAACGTCTAGCAGCCCACTGCTGTCACCTCGGTTGCTGTAATTAGCTTTTTGAATTTAATAATTTACTGAATTTAATCTCATTCACTCACCAACGCGCTCCAACGGTTCCCTCCTACAGAGGATTGGTTCACTCTGTCGTCTCCACACAAATCTATAAGAATGGAATTAATTTGATAAGCTATTTAAGTTTCCTTTTTTTTTTTAAGTTGCATCGTTAGCTTTTTCTCTTCTTTTTTCTTTACTCACCGCGTTGGTTCCAAGTTCCTAGCTCTTATTAGAAGGAGTCAAGTCCGCCTCTCCCTCTATCTATGCGGCACCCAAATCAGGGTTCTTCACGGCCTCGACCGTTGTTTTTTTTTTCTCTCTCTCTCTCTCTAACCGCTCAGTCTTTGCTTTCTGTATCTGCGTGCTGCACAGCCGTTTGTCTCTCCTCTCGCTCAGCTGCGTCGCACGGTTTTATTTCGCGGAGGCGGGACTTATTTCTCTCAGCCAATGAAATTTCAGATTCCCACCTGGACCAATAGTATACAGCTTTCCTCTTCTGTTTCTGTTAGTGATGTTCAAGATTCTTGTTTTAACCGATGTTTAATATTAAACTCGTTATTTTAGTTATTCACCCTTCCAATAATTCATTATGAAATTATCTATTAGTTAATTAGATATCTATTAATTAGTATTGTTAATTTCCTTAATTTATATTTTATATTTTATCTAAATTGAGGATGGATCATATTAGTAAGCCAATTAGTTAATACCTCATTAAGGTTCTAGCTTCTGGGTTACATAAAAACAAGCAGACTCTTTCTGACATCATGTAGAAACAAGCAGTCTCATTCTGACATCATCTAGAAACAAGCAGACTCTTTCTGACATCATAAAGAAACAAGCAGACTCTTTCTGACATCATAAAGAAACAAGCAGACTCTTTCTGACATCATGAAAAAACAAGCAGACTCTTTCTGACATCATGTAGAAACAAGCAGACTCTTTCTGACATCATGTAGAAACAAGCAGACTTTCTGACATCATGTAAAAACAATTAGACTCTTTCTGACATCATGTAGAAACAAGCACTCTTTCTGACATCATGTAGAAACAAGCAGACTTTCTGACATCATGTAAAAACAAGCAGACTCTTTCTGACATCATGTAGAAACAAGCAGACTCTTTATGACATCTTCTAGAAACAAGCAGACTCTTTCTGACATCATGTAAAAGCAAGCAGTCTCATTCTGACATCATGTAGAAACAAGCAGACTCTTTATGACATCATAAAGAAACAAGCAGACTCTTTCTGACATCATGTAAAAACAAGCACACTCTTTCTGACATCATGTAGAAACAAGCAGATGCTTTCTGACATCATGTAGAAACAAGCAGACTCTTTCTGACATCATGTAGAAACAAGCAGACTCTTTCTGACATCATAAAGAAACAAGCAGACTTTCTGACATCATGTAGAAACAAGCAGACTCTTTCTGACATCATGAAAAACAAGCATACTCTTTCTGGCATCATGTAGAAACAAGCAGACTTTTTCTGACATCATCTAGAAACAACCAGACTCTTTCTGACATCATGTAGAAACAAGCAGACTCTTTCTGACATCACAAAGAAACAAGCAGACTTTCTGACATCATGTAGAAACAAGCAGACTCTTTCTGACATCATGTAAAACAAGCAGACTCTTTCTGACATCATGTAGAAACAAGCAGACTCTTTCTGACATCATGTAAAAACAAGCAGACTCTTTCTGACATCATGTAGAAACAAGCAGTCTCATTCTGACATCATGTAGAAACAAGCAGACTCTTTCTGACATCATGTAGAAACAAGCAGACTCTTTCTGACATCATAAAGAAACAAGCAGACTTTCTGACATCATGTAGAAACAAGCAGACTCTTTCTGACATCATGAAAAAACAAGCAGACTCTTTCTGACATCATGTAGAAACAAGCAGACTGTCTGACATCATGTAAAAACAATTAGACTCTTTCTGACATCATGTAGAAACAAGCACTCTTTCTGACATCATGTAGAAACAGGCAGACTTTCTGACATCATGTAAAAACAAGCAGACTTTCTGACATCATGTAAAAACAAGCAGACTCTTTCTGACATCATGTTGAAACAAGCAGACTCTTTATGACATCTTCTAGAAACAAGCAGACTCTTTCTGACATCATGTAAAAGCAAGCAGTTTCATTCTGACATCATGTAGAAACAAGCAGATGCTTTCTGACATCATGTAGAAACAAGCAGACTCTTTCTGACATCATGTAGAAACAAGCATACTCTTTCTGACATCATGTAGAAACAAGCAGACTCTTTCTGAAATCATCTAGAAACAAGCAGACTCTTTCTGACATCATGTAGAAACAAGCAGTCTCATTCTGACATCATCTAGAAACAAGCAGACTCTTTATGACATCATAAAGAAACAAGCAGACTTTCTGACATCATGTAGAAACAAGCAGACTCTTTCTGACATCATGTAGAAACAAGCAGACACTTTCTGACATCATGTAGAAACAAGCAGACTCTTTCTGACATCATGTAGAAACAAGTAGTCTCCTTCTGACATCATAAAGAAACAAGCAGCCTATCTCTGACATCATAAAGAACCAAGCAGTATCTTTCTGACATCATGTAGAAACAATCAGTCTCTTTCTGACATCATGTTGAAACAAGCAGTCTCCTTCTGACATCATAAAGAAACAAGCAGTATCTTTCTGCCATCATAAAGAAACAAGCAGTCTCCTTCTGATATCATGTAGAAACAAGCAGTCTCCTGACATCATAAAGAAACAAGCAGTATCTTTCTGACATCATAAAGAAACAAGCAGTCTCCTTCTGATATCATGTAGAAACAAGCAGTCTCCTTCTGATTTCATGTAGAAACAAGTAGTCTCTTTCTGACATCATAAAGAAACAAGCAGACTGCCTCTGCCATAATAAAGAAACAAGCAGTATCTTTCTGACATCATAAAGAAACAAGCAGTCTCCTTCTGATATCATGTAGAAACAAGCAGTCTCCTTCTGATATCATGTAGAAACAAGCAGTCTCCTTCTGATATCATGTAAAAACAAGCAGTATCTTTCTGACATCATACAGAAACAAGCAGTCTCCTTCTGATATCATGTAGAAACAAGATATATATGTCTGATATATATCAGAATATATATATGCTTGTTGAATATAAATCTTCATTAAAACCTTTAAATGTTCGTTTTTAAAAACGTTAAAATCATCATTAAAATGTTTAAATCTTCATTAAAACGTTTAAATATTCGTTTTTAAAAACGTTAAAATCATCATTAAAACATTAAAATCTTCATTAAAACACTAAAATGTTCATTAAAACGTTAAAATGTTCACTAAAACGTTAAAATCTTCATTAAAATGTTTAAATTTTCATTTTTAAAAACGTTAAAATTTTCATTAAAATGTTAAAATGTTCATTAAAACCTTAAAATCTTCATTAAAACGTTAAATACTTCATTAAAACGTTTAAATGTTCATTAAAACATTAAAATGTTCATTTTTAAAAACGTTCAAATGTTCTTTGACTGCCCCACCAAGAAAAACCTAATGAAAAAATTATTTGTTTGTATTTTCTATTCCTTCTAGTGAATAATTATCACAATCAATGTATTTTTTTTATACACACTTCATAGTTTTTTAATTACTACCCTCTACCAAATGGTTGAGATGCGTCTCTATGGTAAAAGTAAATAAAGTAAAATAGACATAACAACTAGGGGAAAAAAGGTCAGCATTATACTATTTTTGAAATAAAAATAACTACTCAAAAATTTTACCCACTTTATTTTGGTAGTAAGACACCAAACAGATTCCATTTCAACTTTGGAAGTTATTCTAACAAAGTGTAAAAAAAACACAAATAATGATCAGAAACATTTTATACAAATACTGTAAAAAATGCTCAGAACATGCAAGTTTACTTCTGACCTTTCACTGTAGTGTTGAAACAGCATAAACATTTTTTACTTTCCATAAAATTCTGAAAGTATCCTATTCACCATTTCCACGTTGCACTAGAAATTAAAGAAACTGAATTTTTTTCAGGTTCTTTTCTTTTCTCATTTATGATGCAACTGCACCAATACCTCCTGATCATTAGAACCTCTGGTGGTACCCTGCAAAGCATTCCTGATTTGCATTCAAGCACAGAAAAACATTGCATTTCTGGCATTTCCATCTTGACACACCCTTTGGACAATAACTGCATCGGCCTCGCTTGTCACAGTGAAGTGGCCAATGCCCACAGCTGTCGTATCGCACATCTGGTTGTGGTTGTGAGGGTCTTGTGATGTGGCGTTTCTTTGATAGGGGTGGAGAGCTGGATGATGGTCGGCCCACTTTGGATGCTGGCTTGTTGACTTGTTTCAAGCTATGGGCAACTGCAAGGCAGAATCTTTTCAAGGAGATTGGTTTCTGATTCAGTTGTCCACACTCCCTTTTGTAGACCAGCCAGGAATTTGTAATGCATAGATCAAGCACGTACCCAAAGAGTGGTAGGTACCATCTTGTAGACTTGGCTGGGGTCTTGTACAGGTGTACCAGCATGTCAGAGAGATCAATCCCTCCCATATGCTCGTTGTAGGCATGGATGAGTGATGGGCATGGGATGGAAATCTTTGCCTTGGACTCTTTGCTCCAGCGTTTGACAGTTGACAATGGCATGACCCCAACGGCATTACTCAGCAGATTCACACATTTGTTGTCAAACCATTTTACTGCGATCACCCCTTCAGCAGCCTTGTAGTCAAAAGCTCCACGCCCTTTCTTTGTCAGCTCTTTGTCTGTCATCAAAGTGGCTCCACCTGTGCGATTTGGTCGAACAGTGCCAATGCATTTGACACCCAACGAGGTGTCCAGGTACTTCACCAGTTTAAAACTGGTAAAATAGTTGTCACAAAACACAACAGAAAGCCTTGGCTGTGTTATGGTTTTACAAAGTGTTGTCACCACTTTGGCTCCCAAAGGTAACATCTGCTCCTCTTCACTGAGGGTAGTGTTGAAGAATGTGGAAGCTCCCTGATAAAGCAGCAGGTCATGAATAATGCCAGATGAACTGGCTCGGCAAAACAATTTAAAGCCCCACTTGTATGGCTTGTTGGCAATATATTGATGGAGATTGCCAGCCCTTGTGCCTTTATAGGCTACCATGACCTCATCCACGCTGTGCTTATATGTTGATGGTATCTGGAGGCATTGTTCACGAAGCATGTCAAAGAGAGGTCTGATTTTGTTAAATCGGTCTCCGCTGTTATTACACTGCTGATTATCGTTGAAATGAATGAACCGGCGCAACAGCTGGAATCTCTTCTTTGGCATGATATCGGCTATCACACTGAAACGTGACTCATGGTGCCAGTAATCTTCTAGTGATGGAAAGTTGAAAACACCCATAAATAGGAGGATTGACAGAAAATCTTCTATTTCCTTAGGGCTAGTCTTGATTGTGTCCCCCAACTCTTGAGCAGAATACAGATTGGTATGATTAGCAATATGATCAATCATTTCATCAGTGAAGAGCATTTTGAAGTACTGGAATGGGGACTGTAGAGCCTCAGGGGGCTCAAAACTTGCTGCTGGAACTTGCAATTCTTCAATGTCTTCATGCTTCCAGATTCTTCTTGCATCTTTTTTGGGGACTGAGAAGGAATATGGGTATAATGTATCCTCTGCTTCTTCCAAGGGAACAGTTTTTAGGGTGCGTTTCCTTTTTTTGCTCTTTTTACGAGACAGCTGTGTTGATCTGCTTGTTGAAGGAGCATCTTCTTCCATGGAAACATCAAAATAGCTTTCATCACTATCATCTGCAAAATTGGGTTGAAAATCTGGATCCTCTATAGGGTCATCATCACTCAGTTCACCATCAGAGTCCTGAGAATTTTCAGGCACAAGGGCCAGAGAAGTGCGTTGCCTTGTTCCATAAAAGGATTTGCAATCCATCTATTAAATGTAAAAGAAAAGGAAATTGTAGGTGTTGTAGATGGTTTTGTAAAATTCAAATAACTGCAATGGTTTTATTTTTGTTTTACCTATCATTTAAAACAACATTTTGAAACAATGACAGAGTAAATCTTTTTTACTTTGTCATGTAAAACAATTAAAACACCTAATACTTAAATGTATAGATCATTAAATCATTTTATTTCATGGAAAATAGTCAATTTAACATGTCAAAACTAAATTTTTAAACATTAGCTTAGTGTTGCTAACCTTACCATCAATTGATAACTCAACGGTTTGGTTGAGCATGTTTTAGAAAATATATTCTGAATTGATTACAGTTATTTTCTGGTATCAAGTGACATAATAACGTTCTGCAAATACTATGACATGATTTTACAGTGGAAAAATGTACTTAACTTCACAATTTTTTGACAAAACAGTCCATGTGTCCAGAGTGATTTTTTTGTTTCTGATTTCCTGGTGGGAGCACTGCAGATGAGGCCTGCAATTTCCTGAAACAGTGCCATCTAGTGGATTTTTTTAGTACAACATAACTCAACCAAGTGGTAGAGATGGCTCAATAAGGTTAAGTTAAGTTAAATAATCCTGTCCATTAAATATGGTGTCTCAAAATATGCTATACCAAATGGTTGAGCAGGCAGTGAAATGTTTAAAGGTTCATTAAAACGATTAAATGTTCATTAAAACGTTAAAATGTTCATTAAAACTTTTAAATGTTAATTAAAATGTTAAAATGTTCATTAAAACGTTAAAATCTTCATTTTTAAAAATGTTAAAATGTTCATGAAAATGTTCAAATGTCCATTAAAACGTTAAATTCTTCATTAAAACATTAAAATCTTCATTAAAACGTTAAATTCTTCATTAAAACGTTAAAATGTTCATTAAAACATTAAAATGTTCATTTTTAAAAACGTTAAAATCATCATTAAAATGTTTAAATAATCATTTTTAAAAACATTAAAATGTTCATTAAAATGTTTAAATGTTCATTAAAACTTTAAATTCTTCATTAAAAAGTTTAAATGTTCATTTTTAAAACATTAATAGGTTCATTAAAATGTTAAAATTTTAATTAAAACGTTAAATTGTTCATTAAAACGTTAAAATGTTTTAAAACAAGCAGACTCTTTCTGACATCATGTAAAAACAAGCAGACTTTCTGACATCATGTAGAAACAAGCAGACTTTCTGACATCATGTAGAAACAAGCAGACTCTTTCTGACATCATGTAGAAACAAGCAGACTCTTTCTGACATCATGTAAAAACAAGCAGACTCTTTCTGACATCATGTAAAAACAAGCAGACTCTTTCTGACATCATGTAGAAACAAGCAGACTCTTTCTGACATCATGTAAAAACAAGCAGACTCTTTCTGACATCATGTAGAAACAAGCAGTCTCATTCTGACATCATCTAGAAACAAGCACTCTTTCTGACATCATGTAGAAACAAGCAGACTTTCTGACATCATGTAGAAACAAGCAGACTTTCTGACATCATGTAGAAACAAGCAGACTCTTTCTGACATCATGAAAAAACAAGCAGACTCTTTCTGACATAATGTAGAAACAAGCAGACTCTTTCTGACATAATGTAGAAACAAGCAGACTTTCTGACATCATGTAAAAACAATCAGACTCTTTCTGACATCATGTAGAAACAACCACTCTTCCTGACATCATGTAGAAACAAGCAGACTCTTTATGACATCTTCTAGAAACAAGCAGACTCTTTCTGACATCATGTAAAAGCAAGCAGTCTCATTCTGACATCATGTAGAAACAAGCAGACTCTTTATGACATCATAAAGAAACAAGCAGACTCTTTCTGACATCATGTAAAAACAAGCAGACTCTTTCTGACATCATGTAGAAACAAGCAGATGCTTTCTGACATCATGTAGAAACAAGCAGACTCTTTCTGACATCATGTAGAAACAAGCAGACTCTTTCTGACATCATAAAGAAACAAGCAGACTTTCTGACATCATGTAGAAACAAGCAGACTCTTTCTGACATCATGTAGAAACAAGCAGACTCTTTCTGACATCATAAAGAAACAGTCTGCCTCTGACATCATAAACAAGCAGTATCTTTCTGACATCATGTAGAAACAATCAGTCTCTTTCTGACATCATGTTGAAACAAGCAGTCTCATTCTGACATCATCTAGAAACAAGCAGACTCTTTCTGACATCATGTAGAAACAAGCAGACTCTTTCTGACATCATAAAGAAACAAGCAGACTCTTTCTGACATCATGTAGAAACAAGCAGACTTTCTGACATCATGTAAAAACAATCAGACTCTTTCTGACATCATGTAGAAACAAGCAGACTCTTTCTGACATTATGTAGAAACAAGCAGACTTTCTGACATCATGTAAAAACAATCAGACTCTGACATCATGTAGAAACAAGCACTCTTTCTGACATCATGTAGAAACAAGCAGACTTTCTGACATCATGTAAAAACAAGCAGACTCTTTCTGACATCATGTACAAACAAGCAGACGCTTTATGACATCTTCTGGAAACAAGCAGACTCTTTCTGACATCATGTAAAAGCAAGCAGTCTCATTCTGACATCATGTAGAAACAAAAAGACTCTTTATGACATCATAAAGAAACAAGCAGACTCTTTCTGACATCATGTAAAAACAAGCAGACTTTCTGACATCATGTAAAAACAAGCAGACTCTTTCTGACATCATGTAGAAACAAGCAGATGCTTTCTGACATCATGTAGAAACAATCAGACTCTTTCTGACATCATGTAGAAACAAACAGACTCTTTCTGACATCATAAAGAAACAAGCAGACTTTCTGACATCATGTAGAAACAAGCAGACTCTTTCTGACATCATGAAAAAACAAGCATACTCTTTCTGACATCATGTAGAAACAAGCAGACTCTTTCTGACATTTAGAAACAAGCAGACTCTTTATGACATCTTCTAGAAACAAGCAGACTCTTTCTGACATCATGTAAAAGCAAGCAGTCTCATTCTGACATCATGTAGAAACAAGCAGACTCTTTATGGCATCATAAAGAAACAAGCAGACTCTTTCTGACATCATGTAAAAACAAGCAGACTCTTTCTGACATCATGTAGAAACAAGCAGATGCTTTCTGACATCATGTAGAAACAAGCAGACTCTTTCTGACATCATGTAGAAACAAGCAGACTCTTTCTGACATCATAAAGAAACAAGCAGACTTTCTGACATCATGTAGAAACAAGCAGACTCTTTCTGACATCATGAAAAAACAAGCATACTCTTTCTGACATCATGTAGAAACAAGCAGACTCTTTCTGACATCATGTAAAAACAAGCAGACTTTCTGACATCATGTAAAAACAAGCAGACTCTTTCTGACATCATGTAGAAACAAGCAGATGCTTTCTGACATCATGTAGAAACAATCAGACTCTTTCTGACATCATGTAGAAACAAACAGACTCTTTCTGACATCATAAAGAAACAAGCAGACTTTCTGACATCATGTAGAAACAAGCAGACTCTTTCTGACATCATGAAAAAACAAGCATACTCTTTCTGACATCATGTAGAAACAAGCAGACTCTTTCTGACATTTAGAAACAAGCAGACTCTTTATGACATCTTCTAGAAACAAGCAGACTCTTTATGACATCATAAAGAAGCAAGCAGACACTTTCTGACATCATGTAAAAACAAGCAGACTCTTTCTGACATCATGTAGAAACAAGCAGTCTCATTCTGACATCATCTAGAAACAAGCAGACTCTTTCTGACATCATGTAGAAACAAGCAGACTCTTTCTGACATCATAAAGAAACAAGCAGACTTTCTGACATCATGTAGAAACAAGCAGACTCTTTCTGACATCATGAAAAAACAAGCAGACTCTTTCTGACATCATGTAGAAACAAGCAGACTTTCTGACATCATGTAAAAACAATCAGACTCTTTCTGACATCATGTAGAAACAACCACTCTTCCTGACATCATGTAGAAACAAGCAGACTCTTTATGACATCTTCTAGAAACAAGCAGACTCTTTCTGACATCATGTAAAAGCAAGCAGTCTCATTCTGACATCATGTAGAAACAAGCAGACTCTTTATGGCATCATAAAGAAACAAGCAGACTCTTTCTGACATCATGTAAAAACAAGCAGACTCTTTCTGACATTATGTAGAAACAAGCAGACTTTCTGACATCATGTTGAAACAAGCAGTCTCATTCTGACATCATCTAGAAACAAGCAGACTCTTTCTGACATCATAAAGAAACAAGCAGACTCTTTCTGACATCATGTAGAAACAAGCAGACTTTCTGACATCATGTAAAAACAATCAGACTCTTTCTGACATCATGTAGAAACAAGCAGACTCTTTCTGACATTATGTAGAAACAAGCAGAGTTTCTGACATCATGTAAAAACAATCAGACTCTGACATCTTGTAGAAACAAGCACTCTTTCTGACATCATGTAGAAACAAGCAGACTTTCTGACATCATGTAAAAACAAGCAGACTCTTTCTGACATCATGTAGAAACAAGCAGACTCTTTATGACATCTTCTGGAAACAAGCAGACTCTTTCTGACATCATGTAAAAGCAAGCAGTCTCATTCTGACATCATGTAGAAACAAGCAGACTCTTTATGACATCATAAAGAAACAAGCAGACTCTTTCTGACATCATGTAAAAACAAGCAGACTTTCTGACATCATGTAAAAACAATCAGACTCTTTCTGACATCATGTAGAAACAAGCAGACTCTTTATGACATCATAAAGAAACAAGCAGACTCTTTCTGACATCATGTAAAAACAAGCAGACTTTCTGACATCATGTAAAAACAATCAGACTCTTTCTGACATCATGTAGAAACAAACAGACTCTTTCTGACATCATGTAGAAACAAGCAGATGCTTTCTGACATCATGTAGAAACAATCAGACTCTTTCTGACATCATGTAGAAACAAACAGACTCTTTCTGACATCATAAAGAAACAAGCAGACTTTCTGACATCATGTAGAAACAAGCAGACTCTTTCTGACATCATGTAAAAACAAGCAGACTTTCTGACATCATGTAAAAACAAGCAGACTCTTTCTGACATCATGTAGAAACAAGCAGATGCTTTCTGACATCATGTAGAAACAATCAGACTCTTTCTGACATCATGTAGAAACAAACAGACTCTTTCTGACATCATAAAGAAACAAGCAGACTCTTTCTGACATCATGTAGAAACAAGCAGACTCTTTCTGACATCATGAAAAAACAAGCATACTCTTTCTGACATCATGTAGAAACAAGCAGACTCTTTCTGACATTTAGAAACAAGCAGACTCTTTATGACATCTTCTAGAAACAAGCAGACTCTTTATGACATCATAAAGAAGCAAGCAGACACTTTCTGACATCATGTAAAAACAAGCAGACTCTTTCTGACATCATGTAGAAACAAGCAGTCTCATTCTGACATCATCTAGAAACAAGCAGACTCTTTCTGACATCATGTAGAAACAAGCAGACTCTTTCTGACATCATAAAGAAACAAGCAGATTTTCTGACATCATGTAGAAACAAGCAGACTCTTTCTGACATCATGAAAAAACAAGCAGACTATTTCTGACATCATGTAGAAACAAGCAGACTTTCTGACATCATGTAAAAACAATCAGACTCTTTCTGACATCATGTAGAAACAACCACTCTTCCTGACATCATGTAGAAACAAGCAGACTCTTTATGACATCTTCTAGAAACAAGCAGACTCTTTCTGACATCATGTAAAAGCAAGCAGTCTCATTCTGACATCATGTAGAAACAAGCAGAATCTTTATGGCATCATAAAGAAACAAGCAGACTCTTTCTGACATCATGTAAAAACAAGCAGACTCTTTCTGACATTATGTAGAAACAAGCAGACTTTCTGACATCATGTTGAAACAAGCAGTCTCATTCTGACATCATCTAGAAACAAGCAGACTCTTTCTGACATCATAAAGAAACAAGCAGACTCTTTCTGACATCATGTAGAAACAAGCAGACTTTCTGACATCATGTAAAAACAATCAGACTCTTTCTGACATCATGTAGAAACAAGCAGACTCTTTCTGACATTATGTAGAAACAAGCAGACTTTCTGACATCATGTAAAAACAATCAGACTCTGACATCTTGTAGAAACAAGCAGACTCTTTCTGACATCATGTAAAAACAAGCAGACTTTCTGACATCATGTAAAAACAAGCAGACTCTTTCTGACATCATGTAGAAACAAGCAGACTCTTTATGACATCTTCTGGAAACAAGCAGACTCTTTCTGACATCATGTAAAAGCAAGCAGTCTCATTCTGACATCATGTAGAAACAAGCAGACTCTTTATGACATCATAAAGAAACAAGCAGACTCTTTCTGACATCATGTAAAAACAAGCAGACTTTCTGACATCATGTAAAAACAATCAGACTCTTTCTGACATCATGTAGAAACAAGCAGACTCTTTATGACATCATAAAGAAACAAGCAGACTCTTTCTGACATCATGTAAAAACAAGCAGACTTTCTGACATCATGTAAAAACAATCAGACTCTTTCTGACATCATGTAGAAACAAACAGACTCTTTCTGACATCATGTAGAAACAAGCAGATGCTTTCTGACATCATGTAGAAACAATCAGACTCTTTCTGACATCATGTAGAAACAAACAGACTCTTTCTGACATCATAAAGAAACAAGCAGACTTTCTGACATCATGTAGAAACAAGCAGACTCTCTGACATCATGAAAAACAAGCATACTCTTTCTGACATCATGTAGAAACAAGCAGACTCTTTCTGACATTTAGAAACAAGCAGACTCTTTATGACATCTTCTAGAAACAAGCAGACTCTTTCTGACATCATGTAAAAGCAAGCAGTCTCATTCTGACATCATGTAGAAACAAGCAGACTCTTTATGACATCATAAAGAAACAAGCAGACTCTTTCTGACATCATGTATAAACAAGCAGACTCTTTCTGACATCATGTAGAAACAAGCAGATGCTTTCTGACATCATGTAGAAACAAGCAGACTCTTTCTGACATCATGTAGAAACAAGCAGACTCTTTCTGACATCATGAAAAAACAAGCATACTCTTTCTGACATCATGTAGAAACAAGCAGACTCTTTCTGACATCATAAAGAAACAGTCTGCCTCTGATATCATAAAGAAACAAGCAGTATCTTTCTGACATCATGTAGAAACAATCAGTCTCTTTCTGACATCATGTTGAAACAAGCAGTCTCATTCTGACATCATCTAGAAACAAGCAGACTCTTTCTGACATCATGTAGAAACAAGCAGACTCTTTCTGACATCATAAAGAAACAAGCAGACTCTTTCTGACATCATGTAGAAACAAGCAGACTTTCTGACATCATGTAAAAACAATCAGACTCTTTCTGACATCATGTAGAAACAAGCACTCTTTCTGACATCATGTAGAAACAAGCAGACTTTCTGATATCATGTAAAAACAAGCAGACTCTTTCTGACATCATGTAGAAACAAGCAGACGCTTTATGACATCTTCTGGAAACAAGCAGACTCTTTCTGACATCATGTAAAAGCAAGCAGTCTCATTCTGACATCATGTAGAAACAAGCAGACTCTTTATGACATCATAAAGAAACAAGCAGACTCTTTCTGACATCATGTAAAAACAAGCAGACTTTCTGACATCATGTAAAAACAAGCAGACTCTTTCTGACATCATGTAGAAACAAGCAGATGCTTTCTGACATCATGTAGAAACAATCAGACTCTTTCTGACATCATGTAGAAACAAACAGACTCTTTCTGACATCTTAAAGAAACAAGCAGACTTTCTGACATCATGTAGAAACAAGCAGACTCTTTCTGACATCATGAAAAAACAAGCATACTCTTTCTGACATCATGTAGAAACAAGCAGACTCTTTCTGACATTTAGAAACAAGCAGACTCTTTATGACATCTTCTAGAAACAAGCACACTCTTTCTGACATCATGTAAAAGCAAGCAGTCTCATTCTCACATCATGTAGAAACAAGCAGACTCTTTATGACATCATAAAGAAACAAGCAGACTCTTTCTGACATCATGTAAAAACAAGCAGACTCTTTCTGACATCATGTAGAAACAAGCAGATGCTTTCTGACATCATGTAGAAACAAGCAGACTCTTTCTGACATCATGTAGAAACAAGCAGACTCTTTCTGACATCATAAAGAAACAAGCAGACTTTCTGACATCATGTAGAAACAAGCAGACTCTTTCTGACATCATGAAAAAACAAGCATACTCTTTCTGACATCATGTAGAAACAAGCAGACTCTTTCTGACATCATAAAGAAACAGTCTGCCTCTGATATCATAAAGAAACAAGCAGTATCTTTCTGACATCATGTAGAAACAATCAGTCTCTTTCGGACATCATGTTGAAACAAGCAGTCTCATTCTGACATCATCTAGAAACAAGCAGACTCTTTCTGACATCATGTAGAAACAAGCAGACTCTTTCTGACATCATAAAGAAACAAGCAGACTCTTTCTGACATCATGTAGAAACAAGCAGACTTTCTGACATCATGTAAAAACAATCAGACTCTTTCTGACATCATGTAGAAACAAGCAGACTCTTTCTGACATCATGTAAAAGCAAGCAGTCTCATTCTGACATCATGTAGAAACAAGCAGACTCTTTTTGACATTATGTAGAAACAAGCAGACTTTCTGACATCATGTAAAAACAATCAGACTCTGACATCATGTAGAAACAAGCACTCTTTCTGACATCATGTAGAAACAAGCAGACTTTCTGACATCATGTAAAAACAAGCAGACTCTTTCTTACATCATGTAGAAACAAGCAGACTCTTTATGACATCTTCTGGAAACAAGCAGACTCTTTCTGACATCATGTAAAAACAAGCAGACTTTCTGACATCATGTAAAAACAAGCAGACTCTTTCTGACATCATGTAGAAACAAGCAGATGCTTTCTGACATCATGTAGAAACAATCAGACTCTTTCTGACATCATGTAGAAACAAACAGACTCTTTCTGACATCATAAAGAAACAAGCAGACTTTCTGACAGCATGTAGAAACAAGCAGACTCTTTCTGACATCATGAAAAAACAAGCATACTCTTTCTGACATCATGTAGAAACAAGCAGACTCTTTCTGACATTTAGAAACAAGCAGACTCTTTATGACATCTTCTAGAAACAAGCAGACTCTTTATGACATCATAAAGAAGCAAGCAGACACTTTCTGACATCATGTAAAAACAAGCAGACTCTTTCTGACATCATGTAGAAACAAGCAGTCTCATTCTGACATCATCTAGAAACAAGCAGACTCTTTCTGACATCATGTAGAAACAAGCAGACTCTTTCTGACATCATAAAGAAACCAGCAGACTTTCTGACATCATGTAGAAACAAGCAGACTTTCTGACATCATGTAGAAACAAGCAGACTCTTTCTGACATCATGAAAAAACAAGCAGACTCTTTCTGACATCATGTAGAAACAAGCAGACTTTCTGACATCATGTAAAAACAATCAGACTCTTTCTGACATCATGTAGAAACAACCACTCTTCCTGACATCATGTAGAAATAAGCAGACTCTTTATGACATCTTCTAGAAACAAGCAGACTCTTTCTGACATCATGTAAAAGCAAGCAGTCTCATTCTGACATCATGTAGAAACAAGCAGACTCTTTATGGCATCATAAAGAAACAAGCAGACTCTTTCTGACATCATGTAAAAACAAGCAGACTCTTTCTGACATTATGTAGAAACAAGCAGACTTTCTGACATCATGTTGAAACAAGCAGTCTCATTCTGACATCATCTAGAAACAAGCAGACTCTTTCTGACATCATAAAGAAACAAGCAGACTTTCTGACATCATGTAGAAACAAGCAGACTCTTTCTGACATCATGAAAAAACAAGCAGACTCTTTCTGACATCATGTAGAAACAAGCAGACTTTCTGACATCATGTAAAAACAATCAGACTCTTTCTGACATCATGTAGAAACAACCACTCTTCCTGACATCATGTAGAAACAAGCAGACTCTTTATGACATCTTCTAGAAACAAGCAGACTCTTTCTGACATCATGTAAAAACAAGCAGACTCTTTCTGACATTATGTAGAAACAAGCAGACTTTCTGACATCATGTTGAAACAAGCAGTCTCATTCTGACATCATCTAGAAACAAGCAGACTCTTTCTGACATCATAAAGAAACAAGCAGACTCTTTCTGACATCATGTAGAAACAAGCAGACTTTCTGACATCATGTAAAAACAATCAGACTCTTTCTGACATCATGTAGAAACAAGCAGACTCTTTCTGACATTATGTAGAAACAAGCAGACTTTCTGACATCATGTAAAAACAATCAGACTCTGACATCTTGTAGAAACAAGCACTCTTTCTGACATCATGTAGAAACAAGCAGACTTTCTGACATCATGTAAAAACAAGCAGACTCTTTCTGACATCATGTACAAACAAGCAGACTCTTTATGACATCTTCTGGAAACAAGCAGACTCTTTCTGACATCATGTAAAAGCAAGCAGTCTCATTCTGACATCATGTAGAAACAAGCAGACTCTTTATGACATCATAAAGAAACAAGCAGACTCTTTCTGACATCATGTAAAAACAAGCAGACTTTCTGACATCATGTAAAAACAATCAGACTCTTTCTGACATCATGTAGAAACAAGCAGACTCTTTATGACATCATAAAGAAACAAGCAGACTCTTTCTGACATCATGTAAAAACAAGCAGACTTTCTGACATCATGTAAAAACAATCAGACTCTTTCTGACATCATGTAGAAACAAACAGACTCTTTCTGACATCATGTAGAAACAAGCAGATGCTTTCTGACATCATGTAGAAACAATCAGAGTCTTTCTGACATCATGTAGAAACAAACAGACTTTCTGACATCATAAAGAAACAAGCAGACTTTCTGACATGTAGAAACAAGCAGACTCTTTCTGACATCATGTAAAAACAAGCAGACTTTCTGACATCATGTAAAAACAAGCAGACTCTTTCTGACATCATGTAGAAACAAGCAGATGCTTTCTGACATCATGTAGAAACAATCAGACTCTTTCTGACATCATGTAGAAACAAACAGACTCTTTCTGACATCATAAAGAAACAAGCAGACTTTCTGACATCATGTAGAAACAAGCAGACTCTTTCTGACATCATGAAAAAACAAGCATACTCTTTCTGACATCATGTAGAAACAAGCAGACTCTTTCTGACATTTAGAAACAAGCAGACTCTTTATGACATCTTCTAGAAACAAGCAGACTCTTTATGACATCATAAAGAAGCAAGCAGACACTTTCTGACATCATGTAAAAACAAGCAGACTCTTTCTGACATCATGTAGAAACAAGCAGTCTCATTCTGACATCATCTAGAAACAAGCAGACTCTTTCTGACATCATGTAGAAACAAGCAGACTCTTTCTGACATCATGTAGAAACAAGCAGACTCTTTCTGACATCATGAAAAAACAAGCAGACTCTTTCTGACATCATGTAGAAACAAGCAGACTTTCTGACATCATGTAAAAACAATCAGACTCTTTCTGACATCATGTAGAAACAACCACTCTTCCTGACATCATGTAGAAACAAGCAGACTCTTTATGACATCTTCTAGAAACAAGCAGACTCTTTCTGACATCATGTAAAAGCAAGCAGTCTCATTCTGACATCATGTAGAAACAAGCAGACTCTTTATGGCATCATAAAGAAACAAGCAGACTCTTTCTGACATCATGTAAAAACAAGCAGACTCTTTCTGACATTATGTAGAAACAAGCAGACTTTCTGACATCATGTTGAAACAAGCAGTCTCATTCTGACATCATCTAGAAACAAGCAGACTCTTTCTGACATCATAAAGAAACAAGCAGACTCTTTCTGACATCATGTAGAAACAAACAGACTTTCTGACATCATGTAAAAACAATCAGACTCTTTCTGACATCATGTAGAAACAAGCAGACTCTTTCTGACATTATGTAGAAACAAGCAGACTTTCTGACATCATGTAAAAACAATCAGACTCTGACATCTTGTAGAAACAAGCACTCTTTCTGACATCATGTAGAAACAAGCAGACTTTCTGACATCATGTAAAAACAAGCAGACTCTTTCTGACATCATGTAGAAACAAGCAGACTCTTTATGACATCTTCTGGAAACAAGCAGACTCTTTCTGACATCATGTAAAAGCAAGCAGTCTCATTCTGACATCATGTAGAAACAAGCAGACTCTTTATGACATCATAAAGAAACAAGCAGACTCTTTCTGACATCATGTAAAAACAAGCAGACTTTCTGACATCATGTAAAAACAATCAGACTCTTTCTGACATCATGTAGAAACAAGCAGACTCTTTATGACATCATAAAGAAACAAGCAGACTCTTTCTGACATCATGTAAAAACAAGCAGACTTTCTGACATCATGTAAAAACAATCAGACTCTTTCTGACATCATGTAGAAACAAACAGACTCTTTCTGACATCATGTAGAAACAAGCAGATGCTTTCTGACATCATGTAGAAACAATCAGACTCTTTCTGACATCATAAAGATACAAACAGACTCTTTCTGACATCATAAAGAAACAAGCAGACTTTCTGACATCATGTAGAAACAAGCAGACTCTTTCTGACATCATGAAAAAACAAGCATACTCTTTCTGACATCATGTAGAAACAAGCAGGCTCTTTCTGACATTTAGAAACAAGCAGACTCTTTAAGACATCTTCTAGAAACAAGCAGACTCTTTCTGACATCATGTAAAAGCAAGCAGTCTCATTGTGACATCATGTAGAAACAAGCAGACTCTTTATGACATCATAAAGAAACAAGCAGACTCTTTCTGACATCATGTAAAAACAAGCAGACTCTTTCTGACATCATGTAGAAACAAGCAGATGCTTTCTGACATCATGTAGAAACAAGCAGACTCTTTCTGACATCATGTAGAAACAAGCAGACTCTTTCTGACATCATAAAGAAACAAGCAGACTTTCTGACATCATGTAGAAACAAGCAGACTCTTTCTGACATCATGAAAAAACAAGCATACTCTTTCTGACATCATGTAGAAACAAGCAGACTCTTTCTGACATCATAAAGAAACAGTCTGCCTCTGATATCATAAAGAAACAAGCAGTATCTTTCTGACATCATGTAGAAACAATCAGTCTCTTTCTGACATCATGTTGAAACAAGCAGTCTCATTCTGACATCATCTAGAAACAAGCAGACTCGTTCTGACATCATGTAGAAACAAGCAGACTCTTTCTGACATCATGAAAAAACAAGCATACTCTTTCTGACATCATGTAGAAACAAGCAGACTCTTTCTGACATTTAGAAACAAGCAGACTCTTTATGACATCTTCTAGAAACAAGCAGACTCTTTATGACATCATAAAGAAGCAAGCAGACACTTTCTGACATCATGAAAAAACAAGCAGACTTTCTGACATCATGTAAAAACAAGCAGACTCTTTCTGACATCATGTAAAAACAAGCAGTCTCATTCTGACATAATGTAGAAACAAGCAGACTCTTTATGACATCTTCTAGAAACAAACAGACTCTTTATGACATCATAATGAAACAAGCAGACTCTTTCTGACATCATGTAAAAACAAGCAGACTCTTTCTGACATAATCTAAAAACAAGCAGACTCTTTCTGACATCATAAAGAAACAAGCAGACTTTCTGACATCATGTAGAAACAAGCAGTCTCCTTCTTACATCATGTAGAAACAAGCAGTCTCCTTCTGATATCATGTAGAAACAAGCAGTCTCTTTCTGGCATCGGAAAGAAACAAGTAGTCTCCTTCTGACATCATTAAGAAACAAGCAGACTGCCTCTGACATAATAAAGAAACAAGTAGTCTCCTTCTGACATCATAAAGAAACAAGCTGTCTCCTTCTGACATCATAAAGAAACAAGCAGTCTCCTTCTGATATCATGTAGAAACAAGATATAAATATCTGATATATATCAGAATATATATATATATATATATGCTTGTTGAATATAAATCTTCATTAAAGCGTTTAAATGTTCGTTTTTAAAAACGTTAAAAGGTTCATTGAAATGTTAAAATTTTCATTAAAACGTTCAAATGTTTTAAAACAAGCAGACTCTTTCTGACATCATGTAAAAACAAGCAGACTCTTTCTGACATCATGTAAAAACAAGCAGACTCTTTCTGATATCATGTAGAAACAAGCAGTTTCATTCTGACATCATGTAGAAACAAGCAGACTCTTTATGACATCATGTAAAAACAAGCAGACTCTTTCTGACATCATGTAGAAACAAGCAGACTCTTTCTGACATCATGTAGAAACAAGCAGACTCTTTCTGACATCATGTAGAAACAAGCAGACTCACTCTGACATCATCTAGAAACAAGTAGTCTCCTTCTGCCATCATAAAGAAACAAGCAGTCTGCCTCTGACATCATAAAGAAACAAGCAGTATCTTTCTGACATCATGTAGAAACAATCAGTCTCTTTCTGACATCATGTAGAAACAAGCAGTCTCACTCTGACATCATGTAGAAACAAGCAGACTCTATCTGACATCATCTAGAAACAAGTAGTCTCCTTCTGACATCATAAAGAAACAAGCAGTCTGCCTCTGACATCATGTTGAAACAAGCAGTATCTTTCTGACATCATGTAGAAACAATCAGTCTCTTTCTGACATCATGTAGAAACAAGCAGTATCTTTCTGCCATCATAAAGAAACAAGCAGTCTCCTTCTTATATCATGTAGAAACAAGCAGTCTCCTGACATCATAAAGAAACAAGCAGTATCTTTCTGACATCATAAAGAAGCAAGCAGTATCTTTCTGACATCATAAAGAAACAAGCAGTCTCCTTCTGATATCATGTAGAAACAAGCAGTCTCCTTCTGATATCATGTAGAAACAAGAAGTCTCTTTCTGACATAAAGAAACAAGCAGACTGCCTCTGACATAATAAAGAAACAACCAGTATCTTTCTGACATCATGTAGAAACAAGCAGACTCTTTCTGACATTTAGAAACAAGCAGACTCTTTATGACATCTTCTAGAAACAAGCAGACTCTTTATGACATCATAAAGAAGCAAGCAGACACTTTCTGACATCATGAAAAAACAAGCAGACTTTCTGACATCATGTAAAAACAAGCAGACTCTTTCTGACATCATGTAAAAACAAGCAGTCTCATTCTGACATCATGTAGAAACAAGCAGACTCTTTATGACATCTTCTAGAAACAAACAGACTCTTTAGGACATCATAAAGAAACAAGCAGACTCTTTCTGACATCATGTAAAAACAAGCAGACTCTTTCTGACATAATCTAAAAACAAGCAGACTCTTTCTGACATCATGTAGAAACAAGCAGTCTCATTCTGACATCATCTAGAAACAAGCAGACTCTTTATGACATCATAAAGAAACAAGCAGACTTTCTGACATCATGTAGAAACAAGCAGTCTCCTTCTTACATCATGTAGAAACAAGCAGTCTCCTTCTGATATCATGTAGAAACAAGCAGT
Organism: Nothobranchius furzeri; assembly: GCF_043380555.1. Classification (NCBI taxonomy): domain Eukaryota; kingdom Metazoa; phylum Chordata; class Actinopteri; order Cyprinodontiformes; family Nothobranchiidae; genus Nothobranchius; species Nothobranchius furzeri. The sequence goes on along the minus strand of NC_091751.1, from coordinate 46,472,836 downwards.
CTCTTTCTGGCATCGGAAAGAAACAAGTAGTCTCCTTCTGACATCATTAAGAAACAAGCAGACTGCCTCTGACATAATAAAGAAACAAGCAGTCTCCTTCTGACATCATAAAGAAACAAGCTGTCTCCTTCTGACATCATAAAGAAACAAGCAGTCTCCTTCTGATATCATGTAGAAACAAGATATAAATATCTGATATATATCAGAATATATATATATATATATATATATATGCTTGTTGAATATAAATCTTCATTAAAGCGTTTAAATGTTCGTTTTTAAAAACGTTAAAAGGTTCATTGAAATGTTAAAATTTTCATTAAAACGTTCAAATGTTTTAAAACAAGCAGACTCTTTCTGACATGTAAAAACAAGCAGACTCTTTCTGACATCATGTAAAAACAAGCAGACTCTTTCTGATATCATGTAGAAACAAGCAGTTTCATTCTGACATCATGTAGAAACAAGCAGACTCTTTATGACATCATGTAAAAACAAGCAGACTCTTTCTGACATCATGTAGAAACAAGCAGACTCTTTCTGACATCATGTAGAAACAAGCAGACTCTTTCTGACATCATGTATAAACAAGCAGACTCACTCTGACATCATCTAGAAACAAGTAGTCTCCTTCTGCCATCATAAAGAAACAAGCAGTCTGCCTCTGACATCATAAAGAAACAAGCAGTATCTTTCTGACATCATGTAGAAACAATCAGTCTCTTTCTGACATCATGTAGAAACAAGCAGTCTCACTCTGACATCATGTAGAAACAAGCAGACTCTATCTGACATCATCTAGAAACAAGTAGTCTCCTTCTGACATCATAAAGAAACAAGCAGTCTGCCTCTGACATCATGTTGAAACAAGCAGTATCTTTCTGACATCATGTAGAAACTATCAGTCTCGTTCTGACATCATGTAGAAACAAGCAGTATCTTTCTGCCATCATAAAGAAACAAGCAGTCTCCTTCTTATATCATGTAGAAACAAGCAGTCTCCTGACATCATAAAGAAACAAGCAGTATCTTTCTGACATCATAAAGAAACAAGCAGTATCTTTCTGACATCATAAACAAGCAGTCTCCTTCTGATATCATGTAGAAACAAGCAGTCTCCTTCTGATAACATGTAGAAACAAGAAGTCTCTTTCTGACATAAAGAAACAAGCAGACTGCCTCTGACATAATAAAGAAACAAGCAGTATCTTTCTGACATCATAAAGAAACAAGCAGTCTCCTTCTGACATCATAAAGAAACAAGCAGTCTCCTTCTGACATCATAAAGAAACAAGCAGTCTCCTTCTGATATCATGTAGAAACAAGCAGCCTCCTTCTGATATCGTGTAGAAACCAGCAGTATCTTTCTGACATCATAAAGAAACAAGCAGACTGCCTCTGACATAATAAAGAAACAAGCAGTCTCCTTCTGATATCATGTAGAAACAAGCAGTCTCCTTCTGATATCATGTAGAAACCAGCAGTATCTTTCTGACATCATACAGGAACAAGCAGTCTCCTTCTGATATCATGTAGAAACAAGATATATATGTCTGATATATATCAGAATATATATGTGCTTGTTGAATATAAATCTTCATTAAAACGTTTAAATGTTTGTTTTTAAAAACGTTAAAATCATCATTAAAACGTTTAAATCTTCATTAAAACGTTTAAATGTTCGTTTTTAAAAACGTTAAAATCATCATTAAAACGTTAAAATCTTCATTTAAACATTAAAATGTTCATTAAAACGTTAAAATGTTCATTAAAACGTTAAAATCTTCATTAAAATGTTTAAATGGTCATTTTTAAAAACGTTAAAATGTTCATTAAAATGTTAAAATGTTTATTAAAACCTTAAAATGTTCATTAAAACGTTAAATTCTTCATTAAAACGTTTAAATGTTCATTAAAACATTAAAATGTTTATTTTTAAAAACGTTCAAATGTTCATTAAAATGTTTAAAGGTTCATTAAAACAATTAAATCTCGTCTCGTCTTCCTCCGCTTATCCGGGTCCGGGTCGCGGGGGCAGCATCCCAACTAGGGAGCTCCAGGCCGTCCTCTCCCCGGCCTTGTCCACCAGCTCCTCCGGCAGGACCCCAAGGCGTTCCCGGACCAGATTGGAGATGTAACTTCTCCAACGTGTCCTGGGTCGACCCGGGGGCCTTCTGCCGGCAGGACATGCCCGAAACACCTCCCCAGGGAGGCGTCCAGGAGGCATCCTGACCAGATGCCCAAACCACCTCAACTGGCTCCTTTCGATCCGGAGGAGCAGCGGTTCTACTCCGAGTCCCTCCCGAATGTCCGAGCTCCTCACCCTATCTCTAAGGCTGAGCCCGGCCACCCTACGGAGGAAACTCATTTCGGCCGCTTGTATCCGCGATCTCGTTCTTTCGGTCATTACCCAAAGCTCATGACCATAGGTGAGGATTGGGACGTAGATCGACCGGTAAATCGAGAGCCTGGCTTTCTGGCTCAGCTCCCTCTTCCCCACGACAGATCGGGTCAGCGTCCGCATCACTGCAGACGCCGAACCAATCCGCCTGTCGATCTCCCGATCCCTCCTACCCTCACTCGTGAACAAGACCCCGAGATACTTAAACTCCTCCACTTGAGGTAGGACCTCTCCCCCGACCCGGAGGTGGCAAGCCACCCTTTTCCGGTCGAGAACCATGGTCTCAGATTTGGAGGTGCTGATCCTCATCCCAGCCGCTTCACATTCGGCCGCGAACCTACCCAGCAAGAGCTGAAGGTCAGAGCTGGATGAAGCTAGGAGGACCACATCATCCGCAAAAAGCAGAGACGAGATTCTCCTGCCACCAACCTCGACACACTCCACACCACGGCTGCGTCTAGAAATTCTGTCCATAAAAGTGATGAACAGAACCGGTGACAAAGGGCAGCCCTGGCGGAGTCCAACCCTCACTGGGAACAGGTCCGACTTACTACCGGCTATGCGGACCAAACTCACGCTCCTCTGGTAAAGGGACTGAATGGCCCTTAACAGAAAGCCACCCACCCCATACTCCTGGAGCGTCCCCCACAGGGTGCCCCTGGGGACACGGTCATAAGCCTTCTCCAAATCCACAAAGCACATGTGGATTGGTTGGGCAAACTCCCATGCCCCCTCCATCACCCTTGCAAGGGTATAGAGCTGGTCCACAGTTCCACGGCCAGGACGAAAACCACATTGCTCCTCCTCTATCTGAGATTCAACTATCGATCGGACCCTCCTCTCCAGTACCTTGGAGTAGACCTTTCCAGGGAGGCTGAGGAGTGTGATCCCCCTATAGTTGGAACACACCCTCAGGTCACCCTTCTTAAAGATGGGGACCACCACCCCGGTCTGCCACTCCCTAGGAACTGCCCCCGATGACCACGCAATGTTGTAGAGACGTGTCAACCATGACAGCCCTACAACATCCATAGCCTTAAGATACCCAGGACGAACCTCATCCGCCCCCGGGGCTCTGCCGCTGTGTAGTTGTTTGACTACCTCAGCAACTTCTGCCCCCGAGATCGGACAGTCCATCCCCAGGCCTCCCAGCTCTGGTTCCTCCTCGGAATGCGCATTGGTGGGATTGAGGAGCTCCTCAAAGTATTCCTTCCACCGTCCGACTATAGCCTCAGTTGACGTCAGCAGCTCCCCATCCCCACTGTAAACAGTGTGAGCGAGTTGCTGCCTTCCTCTCCTGAGGCGCCGGACAGTTTGCCAGAACCTCTTTGGAGCCGATCGATAGTCTTTCTCCATGGCCTCACCAAACTCCTCCCACGCCCGAGATTTTGCCTCGGCAACTGCCACTGCTGCACCCCGCTTGGCTATCCGGTACCTGTCTGCTGCCTCCGGAGACCCACAGACCAGCCACGCCCTGTAGGCCTCCTTCTTCAGCCTGACGGCTCCCCGAACCTCTGGTGTCCACCAGCGGGTACGGGGGTTGCCACCACGACTGGCACCGGCCACCTTACGACCACAGCTAGCAACAGCCGCCTCGACAATCGCAGAGTGGAACAAGGCCCACTCGGACTCAATGTCCCCCACTGCTCTCGGGACGTGGTCAAAGCTCTGCCGGAGGTGGGAGTTGAAGACCGTCTTGACAGGTTCTTCTGCCAGGCGTTCCCAGCAGACCCTCACTATGCGTTTGGGTCTGCCAGGTCTACGCGGCATGTTCCCTTGCCATCTGATCCAACTCACCACCAGGTGGTGATCAGTTGACAGCTCCGCCCCTCTCTTCACTCGGGTGTCCAAAACATACGGTCGCAGGTCAGATGATACGACTACAAAATCTATCATCGACCTGTGACCTAGGCTGCCCTGGTACCAAGTGTACCGGTGGGCATCCTTATGTTCGAACATGGTGTTCGTTATGGCCAAACTGCGGCTTGCACAGAAGTCCAATAACAAAACACCGCTCGAGTTCTGATCAGGTGGGCCGTTCCTCCCAATCACACCCCTCCAGGTCAAGCTGTCATTGCCCACGTGAGCATTGAAGTCCCCCAGCAGGACAATGGAGTCCCCTGATGGAGCACTATCTAGCACTCGTCCCAGGGACTCCAAAAAGGGTGGGTACTCTGAACTGATATTTGGCCCATAAGCACAAACAACAGTCAGGACCCGTTCCCCGACCCGAAGGCGCAAGGAAGCTACCCTCTTGTCCCCCGGGGTAAACCCCAACACACAGGCAGAGAGTCTCGGGGCTAACAAAAAGCCAACCCCAGCCCTCCGCCTCTCACCCGGAGCAACTCCAGCAAAGTAGAGTGTCCAACCCCTCTCCAGGTCTCGGGTTCCAGAGCCAATGCAATGTGTCGAGGTGAGTCCGACTATATCTAGCCGGTACCGCTCAACCTCTGCCACAAGCTCCGGCTCCTTCCCCGCCAGCGAGGTGACGTTCCATGTCCCAAAAACTAGTTTCCTTGTCCGGGGATTGGACCGCCAAGGCTCCCGCCTTGGTCTGCCACCCGATTCACATTGCACCGGACCCTTCATGTTCCTCCTGCGGGTGGTGGGTCCACAGTTGGACGAGCCCATGTATCCGGTTCGGGCTGGGCCCGGCCGGGCCCCATGGGCGAAAGCCCGGCCACCAGGCGCTCGCTCACGGGCCCCAACCCCAGGCCTGGCTCCAGGGTGGGACCCCGGTAACCCTCCGGGCCGGGTACTCCGACTCTTCGTTTTCACCACCATGAAAGATCCTTCGAACCGTTCTTTGTCTCACCCTTCACCTAAGACCAATTTGTCATGGGAGACCCTACCAGGGGCACTAAGTGCCCCAGACAACATAGCTCCTAGGATCATTAGGGCACTCAAACTCCTCCACCACGATAAGGTGACGGTTCAAGGAGGAGTAAAACAATTAAATGTTCATTAAAACGTTAAAATGTTCATTAAAACTTTTAAATGTTAATTAAAATGTTAAAATGTTCATTAAAACGTTTAAATGTTCATTAAAACGTTAAAATCGTCATTTTTAAAAACGTTAAAATGTTCATGAAAACGTTCAAATGTCCATTAAAACATTAAATTCTTCATTAAAACATTAAAATCTTCATTAAAACGTTAAATTCTTCATTAAAACGTTAAAATGTTCATTAAAACATTAAAATGTTCATTAAAACATTAAAATGTTCATTAAAACATTAAAATGTTCATTTTTAAAAACATTAAAATCATCATTAAAATGTTTAAATGTTCATTTTTAAAAACATAATGTTCTTTAAAATGTTTAAATGTTCATTAAAACTTTAAAATCTTCATTAAAACGTTTAGATGTTCATTTTTAAAAACATTAAAAGGTTCATTAAAATTTTTTAATTTTTATTAAAACGTTAAAATGTTCATTAAAAGGTTAAAATGTTTTAAAACAAGCAGACTCTTTCTGACATCATAAAGAAACCAGCAGACTTTCCGACATCATGTAGAAACAAGCAGACTCTTTCTGACATCATATAAAAACAAGCATACTCTTTCTGACATCATGTAGAAACAAGCAGACTCTTTCTGACATCATGAAAAAACAAGCAGACTCTTTCTGACATCATGTAGAAACAAGCAGTCTCATTCTGACATCATCTAGAAACAAGCAGACTCTTTATGACATCATAAAGAAACATGCAGACTCTTTATGACATCATCTAGAAACAAGCAGACTTTCTGACATCATGTAAAAACAAGCAGACTCTTTCTGACATAATGTAGAAACAAGCAGACGCTTTCTGACATCATGTAGAAACAAGCAGACTCTTTCTGACATCATCTAGAAACAAGTAGTCTCTTTCTGACATCATGTTGAAACAAACAGTCTCCTTCTGACATCATAGAGAAACAAGCAGTATCTTTCTGCCATCATAAAGAAACAAGCAGTCTCGTTCTGCTATCATGTAGAAACAAGCAGTCTCCTGACACCATAAAGAAACAAGCAGTATCGTTCTGACATCATAAAGAAACAAGCAGTCTCCTTCTGATATCATGTAGAAACAAGCAGTCTCTTTCTGATATCATGTAGAAACAAGCAGTCTCCTTCTGACATCAGAAAGAAACAAGCAGACTCTTTCTGACATAATAAAGAAACAAGCAGTCTCCTTCTGACATCATAAAGAAACAAGCTGTCTCCTTCTGACATCATGTAGAAACAAGATATACATGTCTGATAAATATCAGAATATATATATGCTTGTTGAATATAAATCTTCATTAAAGCATTTAAATGTTCGTTTTTAAAAACGTTAAAAGGTTCATTAAAATGTTAAAATTTTCATTAAAACGTTCAAATGTTTTAAAACAAGCAGACTCTTTCCGACATCATGTAAAAACAAGCAGACTCTTTCTGACATCATGTAGAAACAAGCAGACTCTTTCTGACATCATGTAAAAACAAGCAGACTCTTTCTGATATCATGTAGAAACAAGCAGTCTCCTTCTGATATCATGTAGAAACAAGCAGTCTCTTTCTGATATCACAAAGAAACAAGCAGTCTACTTCTGATATGATGTAGAAAAAGCAGTCTCCTTCCGATATCATGTAAAACCAAGCAGTCTCCTTCTGATAACATGTAGAAACAAGCAGTCTCCTTCTGATATCATGTAGAAACAAGCAGTCTCCTTCTGACACCATGAAGAAACAAGCAGTCTCCTTCTGACATCATCAAGAAACAAGCAGTCTCCTTCTGACATCATCAAGAAACAAGCAGTCTCCTTCTGACATCATGAAGAAACAAGCAGTCTCCTTCTGACATCAGAAAGAAACAAGTAGTCTCTTTCTGACATCATAAAGAAACAAGCATACTTTCTGACATCATCTAGAAACAAGCAGTCTTTCTGACATCATGTAGAAACAAGCAGTCTCATTCTGACATCATCTAGAAACAAGCAGACTCTTTCTGACATCATGTAGAAACAAGCAGACTCTTTCTGACATCATAAAGAAACAAGCAGACTTTCTGACATCAAGTACAAACAAGCACTCTTTCTGACATCATGTAGAAACAAGCAGACTTTCTGACATCATGTAAAAACAAGCAGACTCTTTCTGACATCATGTAGAAACAAGCAGACTCTTTATGACATCTTCTAGAAACAAGCAGACTCTTTCTGACATCATGTAAAAGCAAGCAGTCTCATTCTGACATCATGTAGAAACAAGCAGACTCTTTATGACATCATAAAGAAACAAGCAGACTCTTTCTGACATCATGTAAAAACAAGCAGACTCTTTCTGACATCATGTAAAAACAAGCAGACTCTTTCTGACATCATGTAGAAACAAGCAGATTCTTTCTGACATCATGTAGAAACAAGCAGACTCTTTCTGACATCATAAACAATCAGACTTTCTGACATCATGTAGAAACAAGCAGACTCTTTCTGACATCATAAAAAAACAAGCATACTCTTTCTGACATCATGTAGAAACAAGCAGACTCTTTCTGACATCATGTAGAAACAAGCAGACTCTTTCTGACATCATGTAGAAACAAGCAGACTTTCTGACATCATGTAGAAACAAGCAGACTCTTTCTGATATCATGTAGAAACAAGCAGACTCTTTCTGACATGTAGAAACAAGCAGACTCTTTATGACATCTTCTAGAAACAAGCAGACTCTTTATGACATCATGAAAAAACAAGCAGACTTCCTGACATCATGTAAAAACAAGCAGACTCTTTCTGACATCATGTAAAAACAAGCAGTCTCATTCTTACATCATGTAGAAACAAGCAGACTCTTTATGACATCTTCTAGAAACAAGCAGACTCTTTCTGACATCATGTAGAAACAAGCAGACTCTTTCTGACATCATAAAGAAACAAGCAGACTTTCTGACATCATGTAGAAACAAGCACTCTTTCTGACATCATGTAGAAACAAGCAGACTTTCTGACATCATGTAAAAACAAGCAGACTCTTTCTGACATCATGTAGAAACAAGCAGACTCTTTATGACATCTTCTAGAAACAAGCAGACTCTTTCTGACATCATGTAAAAGCAAGCAGTCTCATTCTGACATCATGTAGAAACAAGCAGACTCTTTATGACATCATAAAGAAACAAGCAGACTCTTTCTGACATCATGTAAAAACAAGCAGACTCTTTCTGACATCATGTAAAAACAAGCAGACTCTTTCTGACATCATGTAAAAACAAGCAGACTCTTTCTGACATCATGTAGAAACAAGCAGACTCTTTCTGACATCATAAAGAAACAAGCAGTCTGCCTCTGACATCATAAAAAACCAAGCAGTATCTTTCTGACATCATGTAGAAACAATCAGTCTCTTTCTGACATCATGTTGAAACAAGCAGTCTCCTTCTGACATCATAAAGAAACAAGCAGTATCTTTCTGCCATCATAAAGAAACAAGCAGTCTCCTTCTATCATGTAGAAACAAGCAGTCTCCTTCGATATCATGTAGAAACAAGCAGTCTCCTGACATCATGTAGAAACAAGCAGTCTCCTTCTGATTTCATGTAGAAACAAGTAGTCTCTTTCTGACATCATAAAGAAACAAGCAGACTGCCTCTGCCATAATAAAGAAACAAGCAGTATCTTTCTGACATCATAAAGAAACAAGCAGTCTCCTTCTGACATCATAAAGAAACAAGCAGTATCTTTCTGCCATCATAAAGAAACAAGCAGTATCTTTCTGCCATCATAAAGAAACAAGCAGTCTCGTTCTGCTATCATGTAGAAACAAGCAGTCTCCTGACACCATAAAGAAACAAGCAGTATCGTTCTGACATCATAAAGAAACAAGCAGTCTCCTTCTGATATCATGTAGAAACAAGCAGTCTCTTTCTGATATCATGAAGAAACAAGCAGTCTCCTTCCGACATCAGAAAGAAACAAGCAGACTCTTTCTAACATAAGAAACAAGCAGTCTCCTTCTGACATCATAAAGAAACAAGCTGTCTCCTTCTGACATCATAAAGAAACAAGCAATCTCCTTCTGATATCATGTAGAAACAAGATATATATGTCTGATAAATATCAGAATATATATATGCTTGTTGAATATAAATCTTCATTAAAGCGTTTAAATGTTCGTTTTTAAAAACGTTAAAAGGTTCATTAAAATGTTAAAATTTTCATTAAAACGTTCAAATGTTTTAAAACAAGCAGACTCATTCTGACATCATGTAAAAACAAGCAGACTCTTTCTGATATCATGTAGAAACAAGCAGTCTCCTTCTGATATCATGTAGAAACAAGCAGTCTCATTCTGATATCACAAAGAAACAAGCAGTCTACTTCTGATATGATGTAGAAAAAGAAGTCTCCTTCCGATATCATGTAAAACCAAGCAGTCTCCTTCTGATAACATGTAGAAACAAGCAGTCTCCTTCTGATAACATGTAGAAACAAGCAGTCTCCTTCTGACACCATGTAGAAACAAGCAGTCTCCTTCTGACACCATGAAGAAACAAGCAGTCTCCTTCTGACATCATCAAGAAACAAGCAGTCTCCTTCTGACATCATGAAGAAACAAGCAGTCTCCTTCTGACATCAGAAAGAAACAAGTAGTCTCTTTCTGACATCATAAAGAAACAAGCATACTTTCTGACATCATCTAGAAACAAGCAGTCTTTCTGACATCATGTAGAAACAAACAGACTCTTTCTGACATCATAAAGAAACAAGCAGACTTTCTGACATCATGTAGAAACAAGCACTCTTTCTGACATCATGTAGAAACAAGCAGACTTTCTGACATCATGTAAAAACAAGCAGACTCTTTCTGACATCATGTAGAAACAAGCAGACTCTTTATGACATCTTCGAGAAACAAGCAGACTCTTTCTGACATCATGTAAAAGCAAGCAGTCTCATTCTGACATCATGTAGAAACAAGCAGACTCTTTATGACATCATAAAGAAACAAGCAGACTCTTTCTGACATCATGTAAAAACAAGCAGACTCTTTCTGACATCATGTAAAAACAAGCAGACTCTTTCTGACGTCATGTAGAAACAAGCAGATGCTTTCTGACATCATGTAGAAACAAGCAGACTCTTTCTGACATCATAAAGAAACAATCAGACTTTCTGACATCATGTAGAAATAAGCAGACTCTTTATGACATCATAAAGAAACAAGCAGACTCTTTCTGACATCATGAAAAAACAAGCATACTCTTTCTGACATCATGTAGAAACAAGCAGACTCTTTCTGACATCATGTAGAAACAAGCAGACTCTTTCTGACATGTAGAAACAAGCAGACTCTTTATAACATCTTCTAGAAACAAGCAGACTCTTTATGACATCATGAAAAAACAAGCAGACTTTCTGACATCATGTAAAAACAAGCAGACTCTTTCTGACATCATGTAAAAACAAGCAGTCTCATTCTGACATCATGTAGAAACAAGCAGACTCTTTATGACATCTTCTAGAAACAAGCAGACTCTTTATGACATCATAAAGAAACAAGCAGACTCTTTCTGACATCATAAAGAAACAAGCAGACTCTTTCTGACATCATAAAGAAACAAGCAGACTCTTTCTGACATCATCTAGAAACAAGCAGACTCTTTCTGACATCATGTAGAAACAGGCGGTCTCATTCTGACATCATAAAGAAACAAGCAGACTTTCTGACATCATGTAGAAACAAGCAGACTCTTTCTGACATCATGTAGAAACAAGCAGACTCTTTCTGACATCATGTAGAAACAAGCAGACTCTATATGACATCTTCTAGAAACAAGCAGAGTCTTTATGACATCATAAAGAAACAAGCAGACTCTTTCTGACATCATGTAAAAACAAGCAGACTCTTTCTGACATCATGTAGAAACAAGCAGACTCTTTCTGACATCATGTAAAAACAAGCAGTCTCATTCTGACATCATGTAGAAACAAGCAGACTCTTTATGACATCTTCTAGAAACAAGCAGACTCTTTATGACATCATGTAGAAACAATCAGTCTCTTTCTGACATCATGTTGAAACAAGCAGTCTCCTTCTGACATCATAAAGAAACAAGCAGTATCTTTCTGCCATCATAAAGAAACAAGCAGTCTCCTTCTGATATCATGTAGAAACAAGCAGTCTCCTTCTGATATCATGTAGAAACAAGCAGTCTCCTGACATCATAAAGAAACAAGCAGTATCTTTCTGACATCATAAAGAAACAAGCAGTCTCCTTCTGATATCATGTAGAAACAAGCAGTCTCCTTCTGATTTCATGTAGAAACAAGTAGTCTCTTTCTGACATCATAAAGAAACAAGCAGACTGCCTCTGCCATATTAAAGAAACAAGCAGTATCTTTCTGACATCATAAAGAAACAAGCAGTCTCCTTCTGACATCATAAAGAAACAAGCAGTATCTTTCTGCCATCATAAAGAAACAAGCAGTCTCGTTCTGCTATCATGTAGAAACAAGCAGTCTCCTGACACCATAAAGAAACAAGCAGTATCGTTCTGACATCATAAAGAAACAAGCAGTCTCCTTCTGATATCTTGTAGAAACAAGCAGTCTCTTTCTGATATCATGAAGAAACAAGCAGTCTCCTTCTGACATCAGAAAGAAACTAGCAGACTCTTTCTAACATAATAAAGAAACAAGCAGTCTCCTTCTGACATCATAAAGAAACAAGCTGTCTCCTTCTGACATCATAAAGAAACAAGCAATCTCCTTCTGATATAATGTAGAAACAAGATATATATGTCTGATAAATATCAGAATATATATATGCTTGTTGAATATAAATCTTCATTAAAGCGTTTAAATGTTCGTTTTTAAAAATGTTAAAAGGTTCATTAATATGTTAAAATTTTCATTAAAACGTTCAAATGTTTTAAAACAAGCAGACTCTTTCTGACATCATGTAAAAACAAGCAGACTCTTTCTGACATCATGTAGAAACAAGCAGACTCTTTCTGACATCATGTAAAAACAAGCAGACTCTTTCTGATATCATGTAGAAACAAGCAGTCTCCTTCTGATATCATGTAGAAACAAGCAGTCTCTTTCTGATATCACAAAGAAACAAGCAGTCTACTTCTGATATGATGTAGAAAAAGCAGTCTCCTTCCGATATCATGTAAAACCAAGCAGTCTCCTTCTGATAACATGTAGAAACAAGCAGTCTCCTTCTGACACCATGTAGAAACAAGCAGTCTCCGTCTGACACCATGTAGAAACAAGCAGTCTCCTTCTGACACCATGAAGAAACAAGCAGTCTCCTTCTGACATCATCAAGAAACAAGCAGTCTCCTTCTGACATCATGAAGAAACAAGCAGTCTCCTTCTGACATCAGAAAGAAACAAGTAGTCTCTTTCTGACATCATAAAGAAACAAGCATACTTTCTGACATCATCTAGAAACAAGCAGTCTTTCTGACATCATGTAGAAACAAGCAGTCTCATTCTGACATCATCTAGAAACAAGCAGACTCTTTCTGACATCATGTAGAAACAAGCAGACTCTTTCTGACATCATAAAGAAACAAGCAGACTTTCTGACATCATGTAGAAACAAGCACTCTTTCTGACATCATGTAGAAACAAGCAGACTTTCTGACATCATGTAAAAACAAGCAGACTCTTTCTGACATCATGTAGAAACAAGCAGACTCTTTATGACATCTTCTAGAAACAAGCAGACTCTTTCTGACATCATATAAAAGCAAGCAGTCTCATTCTGACATCATGTAGAAACAAGCAGACTCTTTATGACATCATAAAGAAACAAGCAGAGTCTTTCTGACATCATGTAAAAACAAGCAGACTCTTTCTGACATCATGTAAAAACAAGCAGACTCTTTCTGACGTCATGTAGAAACAAGCAGATGCTTTCTGACATCATGTAGAAACAAGCAGACTCTTTCTGACATCATAAAGAAACAATCAGACTTTCTGACATCATGTAGAAACAAGCAGACTCTTTATGACATCATAAAGAAACAAGCAGACTCTTTCTGACATCATGAAAAAACAAGCATACTCTTTCTGACATCATGTAGAAACAAGCAGACTCTTTCTGACATCATGTAGAAACAAGCAGACTCTTTCTGACATCATGTAGAAACAAGCAGACTCTTTCTGATATCATGTAGAAACAAGCAGACTCTTTCTGACATGTAGAAACAAGCAGACTCTTTATAACATCTTCTAGAAACAAGCAGACTCTTTATGACATCATGAAAAAACAAGCAGACTTTCTGACATCATGTAAAGACAAGCAGACTTTCTGACATCATGTAAAGACAAGCAGACTCTTTCTGACATCATGTAAAAACAAGCAGTCTCATTCTGACATCATGTAGAAACAAGCAGACTCTTTATGACATCTTCTAGAAACAAGCAGACTCTTTATGACATCATAAATAAACAAGCAGACTCTTTCTGACATCATAAAGAAACAAGCAGACTCTTTCTGACATCATCTAGAAACAAGCAGACTCTTTCTGACATCATGTAGAAACACGCAGTCTCATTCTGACATCATCTAGAAACAAGCAGACTCTTTATGACATCATAAAGAAACAAGCAGACTTTCTGACATCATGTAGAAACAAGCAGACTCTTTCTGACATCATGTAGAAACAAGCAGACTCTTTATGACATCTTCTAGAAACAAGCAGAGTCTTTATGACATCATAAAGAAACAAGCAGACTCTTTCTGACATCATGTAAAAACAAGCAGACTCTTTCTGACATTGAGTAAAAACAAGCAGACTCTTTCTGACATCATGTAAAAACAAGCAGTCTCATTCTGACATCATGTAGAAACAAGCAGACTCTTTATGACATCTTCTAGAAACAAGCAGACTCTTTATGACATCATGTAGAAACCAGCAGACTCTTTCTCACATCATGTAAAAACAAGCAGACTCTTTCTGACATCATCTAGAAACAAGCAGACTCTTTCTGACATCATCTAGAAACAAGCAGACTCTTTATGACATCATAAAGAAACAAGCAGACTCTTTCTGACATCATTTAAAAACAAGCAGACTCTTTCTGACATCATGTAAAAACAAGCAGACTCTTTCTGACATCATGTAGAAACAAGCAGATGCTTTCTGACATCATGTAGAAACAAGCAGACTCTTTCTGACATCATGAAGAAACAAGCAGTCTGCCTCTGACATCATAAAGAACCAAGCAGTATCTTTCTGACATCATGTAGAAACAATCAGTCTCTTTCTGACATCATGTTGAAACAAGCAGTCTCCTTCTGACATCATAAAGAAACAAGCAGTATCTTTCTGCCATCATAAAGAAACAAGCAGTCTCCTTCTGATATCATGTAGAAACAAGCAGTCTCCTGACATCATAAAGAAACAAGCAGTATCTTTCTGACATCATAAAGAAACAAGCAGTCTCCTTCTGATATCATGTAGAAACAAGCAGTCTCCTTCTGATTTCATGTAGAAACAAGTAGTCTCTTTCTGACATCATAAAGAAACAAGCAGACTGCCTCTGCCATAATAAAGAAACAAGCAGTATCTTTCTGACATCATAAAGAAACAAGCAGTCTCCTTCTGACATCATAAAGAAACAAGCAGTGTTACAACTGGTGATGGTATGGGTGAAGGACGTCGTAACTTAGAAGGCGCGGGGTCAGGATTTTAAAAGCAAACCGTTTTATAACAAATAAATGACAAAACTCATGCACAGTTACTAGGCCAGTTAAATACAAGAACTAAAGGTGACCTCCTAAATAGGGAAAAACAAGGACTGGAGAGAACACGCAAGCTGGAGCTCAGCTCCACTAATATACTAAACCAATAAGTCAAAAGTAAACTCACCAATTCTGCTATTCCCCCTTTTTGGGTTAAAATAGCAAGCAAACTGATTTAGTCCAAACCAACTAAAGGCGAGCACAGGGCTGTTAAGGTAATGGAAACAAAACAGTAATAATTACTAAATCAAAGTGCTTTTGAGCCAACACACCAAAAGCAATACTTATGCTCCACTGAGCACACACAACCAACAGGTTAACTTAAACTCTACAAAGGCTCCACTGAGCAAACACAGGAAGAAGGTTCAAACTAACCTAACTAACCTATTTCCTACCTCTATTGAGCACACTCTCCAAAAGTTCCACAGAACTCAGAGTAAAACCAAACTCAATGAAATTACATAGGTTCAAACTAAGTGTGTCTAGATTTCATCCACTCTCTAGGTATTCCCCACTCTTTCTGCCCCCTGGTTCTTCTGGCCGCGCCCTTTTAAAAACTCAGAAGCTGATTAGGGATTGAGCGCAGCTGGAAGGCGGGAAGGAGGAGCAGGAGCGGAGGAGGGGCTGCCCCTCTCTGCAGGGAAGTGGAGCAGGAACAGGAGCAGGTAGAAACTGGTGATCATAACAAGCAGTATCTTTCTGCCATCATAAAGAAACAAGCAGTCTCGTTCTGCTATCATGTAGAAACAAGCAGTCTCCTGACACCATAAAGAAACAAGCAGTATCGTTCTGACATCATAAAGAAACAAGCAGTCTCCTTCTGATATCATGTAGAAACAAGCAGTCTCTTTCTGATATCATGAAGAAACAAGCAGTCTCCTTCTGACATCAGAAAGAAACAAGCAGACTCTTTCTAACATAATAAAGAAACAAGCAGTCTCCTTCTGACATCATAAAGAAACAAGCTGTCTCCTTCTGACATCATAAAGAAACAAGCAATCTCCTTCTGATATCATGTAGAAACAAGATATATATGTCTGATAAATATCAGAATATATATATGCTTGTTGAATATAAATCTTCATTAAAGCGTTTAAATGTTCGTTTTTAAAAACGTTAAAAGGTTCATTAAAATGTTAAAATTTTCATTAAAACGTTCAAATGTTTTAAAACAAGCAGACTCTTTCTGACATCATGTAAAAACAAGCAGACTCTTTCTGACATCATGTAGAAACAAGCAGACTCTTTCTGACATCATGTAAAAACAAGCAGACTCTTTCTTATATCATGTAGAAACAAGCAGTCTCCTTCTGATATCATGTAGAAACAAGCAGTCTCTTTCTGATATCACAAAGAAACAAGCAGTCTACTTCTGATATGATGTAGAAAAAGCAGTCTCCTTCCAATATCATGTAAAACCAAGCAGTCTCCTTCTGATAACATGTAGAAACAAGCAGTCTCCTTCTGATATCATGTAGAAACAAGCAGTCTCCTTCTGACACCATGAAGAAACAAGCAGTCTCCTTCTGACATCATCAAGAAACAAGCAGTCTCCTTCTGACATCATCAAGAAACAAGCAGTCTCCTTCTGACATCATGAAGAAACAAGCAGTCTCCTTCTGACATCATAAAGAAACAAGCATACTTTCTGACATCATCTAGAAACAAGCAGTCTTTCTGACATCATGTAGAAACAAGCAGTCTTTCTGACATCATGTAGAAACAAGCAGTCTCATTCTGACATCATCTAGAAACAAGCAGACTCTTTCTGACATCATGTAGAAACAAGCAGACTCTTTCTGACATCATAAAGAAACAAGCAAACTTTCTGACATCATGTAGAAACAAGCACTCTTTCTGACATCATGTAGAAACAAGCAGACTTTCTGACATCATGTAAAAACAAGCAGACTCTTTCTGACATCATGTAGAAACAAGCAGACTCTTTATGACATCTTCTAGAAACAAGCAGACTCTTTCTGACATCATGTAAAAGCAAGCAGTCTCATTCTGACATCATGTAGAAACAGGCAGACTCTTTATGACATCATAAAGAAACAAGCAGACTCTTTCTGACATCATGTAAAAACAAGCAGACTCATTCTGACATCATGTAAAAACAAGCAGACTCTTTCTGACATCATGTAGAAACAAGCAGATGCTTTCTGACATCATGTAGAAACAAGCAGACTCTTTCTGACATCATAAAGAAACAATCAGACTTTCTGACATCATGTAGAAACAAGCAGACTCTTTCTGACATCATGAAAAAACAAGCATACTCTTTCTGACATCATGTAGAAACAAGCAGACTCTTTCTGACATCATGTAGAAACAAGCAGACTCTTTCTGACATCATGTAGAAACAAGCAGACTTTCTGACATCATGTAGAAACAAGCAGACTCTTTCTGATATCATGTAGAAACAAGCAGACTCTTTCTGACATGTAGAAACAAGCAGACTCTTTATAACATCTTCTAGAAACAAGCAGACTCTTTATGACATCATGAAAAAACAAGCAGACTTTCTGACATCATGTAAAAACAAGCAGACTCTTTCTGACATCATGTAAAAACAAGCAGTCTCATTCTGACATCATGTAGAAACAAGCAGACTCTTTATGACATCTTCTAGAAACAAGCAGACTCTTTATGACATCATAAAGAAACAAGCAGACTCTTTCTGACATCATCTAGAAACAAGCAGACACTTTATGACATCATAAAGAAACAAGCAGACTTTCTGACATCATGTAGAAACAAGCAGACTCTTTCTGACATCATGTAGAAACAAGCAGACTTTATGACATCTTCTAGAAACAAGCAGAGTCTTTATGACATCATAAAGAAACAAGCAGACTCTTTCTGACATAATGTAAAAACAAGCAGACTCTTTCTGACATCATGTAAAAACAAGCAGTCTCATTCTGACATCATGTAGAAACAAGCAGACTCTTTATGACATCTTCTAGAAACAAGCAGACTCTTTATGACATCATGTAGAAACCAGCAGACTCTTTCTCACATCATGTAAAAACAAGCAGACTCTTTCTGACATCATGTAAAAACAAGCAGACTCTTTCTGACATCATGTAGAAACAAGCAGACTCTTTCTGACATCATGTAAAAACAAGCAGACTCTTTCTGATATCATGTAGAAACAAGCAGTCTCCTTCTGATATCATGTAGAAACAAGCAGTCTCTTTCTGATATCACAAAGAAACAAGCAGTCTACTTCTGATATGATGTAGAAAAAGCAGTCTCCTTCCGATATCATGTAAAACCAAGCAGTCTCCTTCTGATAACATGTAGAAACAAGCAGTCTCCTTCTGATATCATGTAGAAACAAGCAGTCTCCTTCTGACACCATGAAGAAACAAGCAGTCTCCTTCTGACATCATCAAGAAACAAGCAGTCTCCTTCTGACATCATCAAGAAACAAGCAGTCTCCTTCTGACATCATGAAGAAACAAGCAGTCTCCTTCTGACATCAGAAAGAAACAAGTAGTCTCTTTCTGACATCATAAAGAAACAAGCATACTTTCTGACATCATCTAGAAACAAGCAGTCTTTCTGACATCATGTAGAAACAAGCAGTCTCATTCTGACATCATCTAGAAACAAGAAGACTCTTTCTGACATCATGTAGAAACAAGCAGACTCTTTCTGACATCATAAAGAAACAAGCAGACTTTCTGACATCATGTAGAAACAAGCACTCTTTCTGACATCATGTAGAAACAAGCAGACTTTCTGACATCATGTAAAAACAAGCAGACTCTTTCTGACATCATGTAGAAACAAGCAGTCTCATTCTGACATCATCTAGAAACAAGCAGACTCTTTCTGACATCATGTAGAAACAAGCAGACTCTTTCTGACATCATAAAGAAACAAGCAGACTTTCTGACATCATGTAGAAACAAGCACTCTTTCTGACTTCATGTAGAAACAAGCAGACTTTCTGACATCATGTAAAAACAAGCAGACTCTTTCTGACATCATGTAGAAACAAGCAGACTCTTTATGACATCTTCTAGAAACAAGCAGACTCTTTCTGACATCATGTAAAAGCAAGCAGTCTCATTCTGACATCATGTAGAAACAGGCAGACTCTTTATGACATCATAAAGAAACAAGCAGACTCTTTCTGACATCATGTAAAAACAAGCAGACTCATTCTGACATCATGTAAAAACAAGCAGACTCTTTCTGACATCATGTAGAAACAAGCCGATGCTTTCTGACATCATGTAGAAACAAGCAGACTCTTTCTGACATCATAAAGAAACAATCAGACTTTCTGACATCATGTAGAAACAAGCAGACTCTTTCTGACATCATGAAAAAACAAGCATACTCTTTCTGACATCATGTAGAAACAAGCAGACTCTTTCTGACATCATGTAGAAACAAGCAGACTCTTTCTGACATCATGTAGAAACAAGCAGACTTTCTGACATCATGTAGAAACAAGCAGACTCTTTCTGATATCATGTAGAAACAAGCAGACTCTTGCTGACATGTAGAAACAAGCAGACTCTTTATAACATCTTCTAGAAACAAGCAGACTCTTTATGACATCATGAAAAAACAAGCAGACTTTCTGACATCATGTAAAAACAAGCAGACTCTTTCTGACATCATGTAAAAACAAGCAGTCTCATTCTGACATCATGTAGAAACAAGCAGACTCTTTATGACATCTTCTAGAAACAAGCAGACTCTTTCTGACATCATGTAAAAGCAAGCAGTCTCATTCTGACATCATGTAGAAACAGGCAGACTCTTTATGACATCATAAAGAAACAAGCAGACTCTTTCTGACATCATGTAAAAACAAGCAGACTCATTCTGACATCATGTAAAAACAAGCAGACTCTTTCTGACATCATGTAGAAACAAGCAGATGCTTTCTGACATCATGTAGAAACAAGCAGACTCTTTCTGACATCATAAAGAAACAATCAGACTTTCTGACATCATGTAGAAACAAGCAGACTCTTTCTGACATCATGAAAAAACAAGCATACTCTTTCTGACATCATGTAGAAACAAGCAGACTCTTTCTGACATCATGTAGAAACAAGCAGACTCTTTCTGACATCATGTAGAAACAAGCAGACTTTCTGACATCATGTAGAAACAAGCAGACTCTTTCTGATATCATGTAGAAACAAGCAGACTCTTTCTGACATGTAGAAACAAGCAGACTCTTTATAACATCTTCTAGAAACAAGCAGACTCTTTATGACATCATGAAAAAACAAGCAGACTTTCTGACATCATGTAAAAACAAGCAGACTCTTTCTGACATCATGTAAAAACAAGCAGTCTCATTCTGACATCATGTAGAAACAAGCAGACTCTTTATGACATCTTCTAGAAACAAGCAGACTCTTTATGACATCATAAAGAAACAAGCAGACTCTTTCTGACATCATCTAGAAACAAGCAGACACTTTATGACATCATAAAGAAACAAGCAGACTTTCTGACATCATGTAGAAACAAGCAGACTCTTTCTGACATCATGTAGAAACAAGCAGACTTTATGACATCTTCTAGAAACAAGCAGAGTCTTTATGACATCATAAAGAAACAAGCAGACTCTTTCTGACATAATGTAAAAACAAGCAGACTCTTTCTGACATCATGTAAAAACAAGCAGTCTCATTCTGACATCATGTAGAAACAAGCAGACTCTTTATGACATCTTCTAGAAACAAGCAGACTCTTTATGACATCATGTAGAAACCAGCAGACTCTTTCTCACATCATGTAAAAACAAGCAGACTCTTTCTGACATCATGTAAAAACAAGCAGACTCTTTCTGACATCATGTAGAAACAAGCAGACTCTTTCTGACATCATGTAAAAACAAGCAGACTCTTTCTGATATCATGTAGAAACAAGCAGTCTCCTTCTGATATCATGTAGAAACAAGCAGTCTCTTTCTGATATCACAAAGAAACAAGCAGTCTACTTCTGATATGATGTAGAAAAAGCAGTCTCCTTCCGATATCATGTAAAACCAAGCAGTCTCCTTCTGATAACATGTAGAAACAAGCAGTCTCCTTCTGATATCATGTAGAAACAAGCAGTCTCCTTCTGACACCATGAAGAAACAAGCAGTCTCCTTCTGACATCATCAAGAAACAAGCAGTCTCCTTCTGACATCATCAAGAAACAAGCAGTCTCCTTCTGACATCATGAAGAAACAAGCAGTCTCCTTCTGACATCAGAAAGAAACAAGTAGTCTCTTTCTGACATCATAAAGAAACAAGCATACTTTCTGACATCATCTAGAAACAAGCAGTCTTTCTGACATCATGTAGAAACAAGCAGTCTCATTCTGACATCATCTAGAAACAAGAAGACTCTTTCTGACATCATGTAGAAACAAGCAGACTCTTTCTGACATCATAAAGAAACAAGCAGACTTTCTGACATCATGTAGAAACAAGCACTCTTTCTGACATCATGTAGAAACAAGCAGACTTTCTGACATCATGTAAAAACAAGCAGACTCTTTCTGACATCATGTAGAAACAAGCAGTCTCATTCTGACATCATCTAGAAACAAGCAGACTCTTTCTGACATCATGTAGAAACAAGCAGACTCTTTCTGACATCATAAAGAAACAAGCAGACTTTCTGACATCATGTAGAAACAAGCACTCTTTCTGACATCATGTAGAAACAAGCAGACTTTCTGACATCATGTAAAAACAAGCAGACTCTTTCTGACATCATGTAGAAACAAGCAGACTCTTTATGACATCTTCTAGAAACAAGCAGACTCTTTCTGACATCATGTAAAAGCAAGCAGTCTCATTCTGACATCATGTAGAAACAGGCAGACTCTTTATGACATCATAAAGAAACAAGCAGACTCTTTCTGACATCATGTAAAAACAAGCAGACTCATTCTGACATCATGTAAAAACAAGCAGACTCTTTCTGACATCATGTAGAAACAAGCAGATGCTTTCTGACATCATGTAGAAACAAGCAGACTCTTTCTGACATCATAAAGAAACAATCAGACTTTCTGACATCATGTAGAAACAAGCAGACTCTTTCTGACATCATGAAAAAACAAGCATACTCTTTCTGACATCATGTAGAAACAAGCAGACTCTTTCTGACATCATGTAGAAACAAGCAGACTCTTTCTGACATCATGTAGAAACAAGCAGACTTTCTGACATCATGTAGAAACAAGCAGACTCTTTCTGATATCATGTAGAAACAAGCAGACTCTTGCTGACATGTAGAAACAAGCAGACTCTTTATAACATCTTCTAGAAACAAGCAGACTCTTTATGACATCATGAAAAAACAAGCAGACTTTCTGACATCATGTAAAAACAAGCAGACTCTTTCTGACATCATGTAAAAACAAGCAGTCTCATTCTGACATCATGTAGAAACAAGCAGACTCTTTATGACATCTTCTAGAAACAAGCAGACTCTTTATGACATCATAAAGAAACAAGCAGACTCTTTCTGACATCATCTAGAAACAAGCAGACACTTTATGACATCATAAAGAAACAAGCAGACTTTCTGACATCATGTAGAAACAAGCAGACTCTTTCTGACATCATGTAGAAACAAGCAGACTTTATGACATCTTCTAGAAACAAGCAGAGTCTTTATGACATCATAAAGAAACAAGCAGACTCTTTCTGACATAATGTAAAAACAAGCAGACTCTTTCTGATATCATGTAAAAACAAGCAGACTCTTTCTGACATCATGTAAAAACAAGCAGTCTCATTCTGACATCATGTAGAAACAAGCAGACTCTTTATGACATCTTCTAGAAACAAGCAGACTCTTTATGACATCATGTAGAAACCAGCAGACTCTTTCTCACATCATGTAAAAACAAGCAGACTCTTTCTGACATCATGTAAAAACAAGCAGACTCTTTCTGACATCATGTAGAAACAAGCAGACTCTTTCTGACATCATGTAAAAACAAGCAGACTCTTTCTGATATCATGTAGAAACAAGCAGTCTCCTTCTGATATCATGTAGAAACAAGCAGTCTCTTTCTGATATCACAAAGAAACAAGCAGTCTACTTCTGATATGATGTAGAAAAAGCAGTCTCCTTCCGATATCATGTAAAACCAAGCAGTCTCCTTCTGATAACATGTAGAAACAAGCAGTCTCCTTCTGATATCATGTAGAAACAAGCAGTCTCCTTCTGACACCATGAAGAAACAAGCAGTCTCCTTCTGACATCATCAAGAAACAAGCAGTCTCCTTCTGACATCATCAAGAAACAAGCAGTCTCCTTCTGACATCATGAAGAAACAAGCAGTCTCCTTCTGACATCAGAAAGAAACAAGTAGTCTCTTTCTGACATCATAAAGAAACAAGCATACTTTCTGACATCATCTAGAAACAAGCAGTCTTTCTGACATCATGTAGAAACAAGCAGTCTCATTCTGACATCATCTAGAAACAAGAAGACTCTTTCTGACATCATGTAGAAACAAGCAGACTCTTTCTGACATCATAAAGAAACAAGCAGACTTTCTGACATCATGTAGAAACAAGCACTCTTTCTGACATCATGTAGAAACAAGCAGACTTTCTGACATCATGTAAAAACAAGCAGACTCTTTCTGACATCATGTAGAAACAAGCAGACTCTTTATGACATCTTCTAGAAACAAGCAGACTCTTTCTGACATCATGTAAAAGCGAGCAGTCTCATTCTGACATCATGTAGAAACAAGCAGACTCTTTATGACATCATAAAGAAACAAGCAGACTCTTTCTGACATCATGTAAAAACAAGCAGACTCATTCTGACATCATGTAAAAACAAGCAGACTCTTTCTGACATCATGTAGAAACAAGCAGATGCTTTCTGACATCATGTAGAAACAAGCAGACTCTTTCTGACATCATAAAGAAACAATCAGACTTTCTGACATCATGTAGAAACAAGCAGACTCTTTCTGACATCATGAAAAAACAAGCATACTCTTTCTGACATCATGTAGAAACAAGCAGACTCTTTCTGACATCATGTAGAAACAAGCAGACTCTTTCTGACATCATGTAGAAACAAGCAGACTTTCTGACATCATGTAGAAACAAGCAGACTCTTTCTGATATCATGTAGAAACAAGCAGACTCTTTCTGACATGTAGAAACAAGCAGACTCTTTATAACATCTTCTAGAAACAAGCAGACTCTTTATGACATCATGAAAAAACAAGCAGACTTTCTGACATCATGTAAAAACAAGCAGACTCTTTCTGACATCATGTAAAAACAAGCAGTCTCATTCTGACATCATGTAGAAACAAGCAGACTCTTTATGACATCTTCTAGAAACAAGCAGACTCTTTATGACATCATAAAGAAACAAGCAGACTCTTTCTGACATCATCTAGAAACAAGCAGACACTTTATGACATCATAAAGAAACAAGCAGACTTTCTGACATCATGTAGAAACAAGCAGACTCTTTCTGACATCATGTAAAAACAAGCAGACTCATTCTGACATCATGTAAAAACAAGCAGACTCTTTCTGACATCATGTAGAAACAAGCAGATGCTTTCTGACATCATGTAGAAACAAGCAGACTCTTTCTGACATCATAAAGAAACAATCAGACTTTCTGACATCATGTAGAAACAAGCAGACTCTTTCTGACATCATGAAAAAACAAGCATACTCTTTCTGACGTCATGTAGAAACAAGCAGACTCTTTCTGACATCATGTAGAAACAAGCAGACTCTTTCTGACATCATGTAGAAACAAGCAGACTTTCTGACATCATGTAGAAACAAGCAGACTCTTTCTGATATCATGTAGAAACAAGCAGACTCTTTCTGACATGTAGAAACAAGCAGACTCTTTATAACATCTTCTAGAAACAAGCAGACTCTTTATGACATCATGAAAAAACAAGCAGACTTTCTGACATCATGTAAAAACAAGCAGACTCTTTCTGACATCATGTAAAAACAAGCAGTCTCATTCTGACATCATGTAGAAACAAGCAGACTCTTTATGACATCTTCTAGAAACAAGCAGACTCTTTATGACATCATAAAGAAACAAGCAGACTCTTTCTGACATCATCTAGAAACAAGCAGACACTTTATGACATCATAAAGAAACAAGCAGACTTTCTGACATCATGTAGAAACAAGCAGACTCTTTCTGACATCATGTAGAAACAAGCAGACTTTATGACATCTTCTAGAAACAAGCAGAGTCTTTATGACATCATAAAGAAACAAGCAGACTCTTTCTGACATAATGTAAAAACAAGCAGACTCTTTCTGACATCATGTAAAAACAAGCAGACTCTTTCTGACATCATGTAAAAACAAGCAGTCTCATTCTGACATCATGTAGAAACAAGCAGACTCTTTATGACATCTTCTAGAAACAAGCAGACTCTTTATGACATCATGTAGAAACCAGCAGACTCTTTCTCACATCATGTAAAAACAAGCAGACTCTTTCTGACATCATGTAAAAACAAGCAGACTCTTTCTGACATCATGTAGAAACAAGCAGACTCTTTCTGACATCATGTAAAAACAAGCAGACTCTTTCTGATATCATGTAGAAACAAGCAGTCTCCTTCTGATATCATGTAGAAACAAGCAGTCTCTTTCTGATATCACAAAGAAACAAGCAGTCTACTTCTGATATGATGTAGAAAAAGCAGTCTCCTTCCGATATCATGTAAAACCAAGCAGTCTCGTTCTGATAACATGTAGAAACAAGCAGTCTCCTTCTCATATCATGTAGAAACAAGCAGTCTCCTTCTGACACCATGAAGAAACAAGCAGTCTCCTTCTGACATCATCAAGAAACAAGCAGTCTCCTTCTGACATCATCAAGAAACAAGCAGTCTCCTTCTGACATCATGAAGAAACAAGCAGTCTCCTTCTGACATCAGAAAGAAACAAGTAGTCTCTTTCTGACATCATAAAGAAACAAGCATACTTTCTGACATCATCTAGAAACAAGCAGTCTTTCTGACATCATGTAGAAACAAGCAGTCTCATTCTGACATCATCTAGAAACAAGAAGACTCTTTCTGACATCATGTAGAAACAAGCAGACTCTTTCTGACATCATAAAGAAACAAGCAGACTTTCTGACATCATGTAGAAACAAGCACTCTTTCTGACATCATGTAAAAACAAGCAGACTCTTTCTGACATCATGTAGAAACAAGCAGACTCTTTATGACATCTTCTAGAAACAAGCAGACTCTTTCTGACATCATGTAAAAGCGAGCAGTCTCATTCTGACATCATGTAGAAACAAGCAGACTCTTTATGACATCATAAAGAAACAAGCAGACTCTTTCTGACATCATGTAAAAACAAGCAGACTCATTCTGACATCATGTAAAAAACAAGCAGACTCTTTCTGACATCATGTAGAAACAAGCAGATGCTTTCTGACATCATGTAGAAACAAGCAGACTCTTTCTGACATCATAAAGAAACAATCAGACTTTCTGACATCATGTAGAAACAAGCAGACTCTTTCTGACATCATGAAAAAACAAGCATACTCTTTCTGACATCATGTAGAAACAAGCAGACTCTTTCTGACATCATGTAGAAACAAGCAGACTCTTTCTGACATCATGTAGAAACAAGCAGACTTTCTGACATCATGTAGAAACAAGCAGACTCTTTCTGATATCATGTAGAAACAAGCAGACTCTTTCTGACATGTAGAAACAAGCAGACTCTTTATAACATCTTCTAGAAACAAGCAGACTCTTTATGACATCATGAAAAAACAAGCAGACTTTCTGACATCATGTAAAAACAAGCAGACTCTTTCTGACATCATGTAAAAACAAGCAGTCTCATTCTGACATCATGTAGAAACAAGCAGACTCTTTATGACATCTTCTAGAAACAAGCAGACTCTTTATGACATCATAAAGAAACAAGCAGACTCTTTCTGACATCATCTAGAAACAAGCAGACTCTTTCTGACATCATCTAGAAACAGGCAGTCTCATTCTGACATCATCTAGAAACAAGCAGACTCTTTATGACATCATAAAGAAACAAGCAGACTTTCTGACATCATGTAGAAACAAGCAGACTCTTTCTGACATCATGTAGAAACAAGCAGACTCTTTATGACATCTTCTAGAAACAAGCAGAGTCTTTATGACATCATAAAGAAACAAGCAGACTCTTTCTGACATAATGTAAAAACAAGCAGACTCTTTCTGACATCATGTAAAAACAAGCAGACTCTTTCTGACATCATGTAAAAACAAGCAGTCTCATTCTGACATCATGTAGAAACAAGCAGACTCTTTATGACATCTTCTAGAAACAAGCAGACTCTTTATGACATCATGTAGAAACCAGCAGACTCTTTCTCACATCATGTAAAAACAAGCAGACTCTTTCTGACATCATCTAGAAACAAGCAGACTCTTTCTGACATCATCTAGAAACAAGCAGACTCTTTATGACATCATAAAGAAACAAGCAGACTTTCTGACATCATGTAGAAACAAGCAGACTCTTTCTGACATCATGTAGAAACAAGCAGACGCTTTCTGACATCATGTAGACACAAGCAGACTCTTTCTGACATCATCTAGAAACAAGTAGTCTCCTTCTGACATCATAAAGAAACAAGCAGTCTGCCTCTGACATCATAAAGAACCAAGCAGTATCTTTCTGACATCATGTAGAAACAGTCTCTTTCTGACATCATGTTGAAACAAGCATTCTCCTTCTGACATCATAAAGAAACAAGCAGTCTCCTTCTGATATAATGTAGAAACAAGCAGTCTCCTTCTGATTTCATGTAGAAACAAGCAGTCTCCTTCTGATATCATGTAGAAACAAGCAGTCTCCTTCTGATATCATGTAAAAACAAGCAGTCTCCTGACATCATAAAGAAACAAGCAGTATCTTTCTGACATCATAAAGAAACAAGCAGTCTCCTTCTGATATAATGTAGAAACAAGCAGTCTCCTTCTGATTTCATGTAGAAACAAGTAGTCTCTTTCTGACATCATAAAGAAACAAGCAGACTGCCTCTGCCATAATAAAGAAACAAGCAGTATCTTTCTGACATCATAAAGAAACAAGCAGTCTCCTTCTGACATCATAAAGAAACAAGCAGTCTCCTTCTGATATCATGTAGAAACAAGCAGTCTCCTTCTGATATCATGTAAAAACAAGCAGTATCTTTCTGACATAATACAGAAACAATCAGTCTCCTTCTGATATCATGTATAAACAAGATATATATGTCTGATATATATCAGAATATATATATATGCTTGTTGAATATAAATCTTCATTAAAACCTTTAAATGTTCGTTTTTAAAAACGTTAAAATCATCATTAAAACGCTTAAATCTTCATTAAAACGTTTAAATGTTCGTTTTTAAAAACGATAAAATCATCATTAAAACGTTAAAATCTTCATTAAAACATTAAAATGTTCATTAAAACGTTAAAATGTTCACTAAAACGTTAAAATCTTCATTAAAATGTTTAAATGTTCATTTTTAAAAACGTTAAAATTTTCATTAAAATGTTAAAATGTTCATTAAAACCTTAAAATGTTCATTAAAACGTTAAATACTTCATTAAAACGTTTAAATGTTCATTAAAACATTAAAATGTTCATTTTTAAAAACGTTCAAATGTTCATTAAAATGTTTAAAGGTTCATTAAAATGATTAAATGTTCATTTAAATGTTAAAATGTTCATTAAAACTTTTAAATGTTAATTAAAATGTTAAAATGTTCATTAAAACGTTTAAATGTTCATTAAAACGTTAAAATCTTCATTTTTAAAAACGTTAAAATGTTCATGAAAATGTTCAAATGTCCATTAAAACGTTAAATTCTTCATTAAAACATTAAAATCTTCATTAAAACGTTAAATTCTTCATTAAAACGTTAAAATGTTCATTAAAACATTAAAATGTTCATTTTTAAAAATGTTAAAATCATCATTAAAATGTTTAAATATTCATTTTTAAAAACATCAAAATGTTCATTAAAATGTTTAAATGTTCATTAAAACGTTAGATTCTTCATTAAAAAGTTTAAATGTTCATTTTTAAAACATTAATAGGTTCATTAAAATGTTAAAATTTTAATTAAAACGTTAAAATGTTCATTAAAACGTTAAAATGTTTTAAACAAGCAGACTCTTTCTGACATCATGTAAAAACAAGCATACTTTCTGACATCATCTAGAAACAAGCAGACTTTCTGACATCATGTAGAAACAAGCAGACTCTTTCTGACATCACAAAGAAACAAGCAGACTTTCTGAAATCATGTAGAAACAAGCAGACTCTTTCTGACATCATGTAAAAACAAGCAGACTCTTTCTGACATCATGTAGAAACAAGCAGACTCTTTCTGACATCATGTAAAAACAAACAGACTTTTTCTGACATCATGTAGAAACAAGCAGTCTCATTCTGACATCATCTAGAAACAAGCAGACTCTTTCTGACATCATGTAGAAACGAGCAGACTCTTTCTGACATCATAAAGAAACAAGCAGACTTTCTGACATCATGTAGAAACAAGCACTCTTTCTGACATCATGTAGAAACAAGCAGACTTTCTGACATCATGTAAAGACAAGCAGACTCTTTCTGACATCATGTAGAAACAAGCAGACTCTTTATGACATCTTCTAGAAACAAGGAGACTCTTTCTGACATCATGTAAAAGCAAGCAGTCTCATTTTGACATCATGTAAAAACAAGCAGACTCTTTCTGACATCATGTAGAAACAAGCAGATGCTTTCTGACATCATGTAGAAACAAGCAGACTCTTTCTGATATCATGTAGAAACAAGATATATATGTCTGATATATATCAGAATATATATATGCTTGTTGAATATAAATCTTCATTAAAACCTTTAAATGTTCGTTTTTAAAAACGTTAAAATCATCATTAAAACGTTTAAATCTTCATTAAAATGTTTAAATGTTCGTTTTTAAAAACGTTAAAATCATCATTAAAACGTTAAAATCTTCATTAAAACATTAAAATGTTCATTAAAACGTTAAAATGTTCACTAAAACGTTAAAATCTTCATTAAAATGTTTAAATGTTCATTTTTAAAAACGTTAAAATTTTCATTAAAATGTTAAAATGTTCATTAAAACCTTAAAATGTTCATTAAAACGTTAAATACTTCATTAAAACGTTTAAATGTTCATTAAAACATTAAAATGTTCATTTTTAAAAACGTTCAAATGTTAATTTAAATGTTTAAAGGTTCATTAAAACGATTAAATGTTCATTAAAACGTTAAAATGTTCATTAAAACTTTTAAATGTTAATTAAAATGTTAAAATGTTCATTAAAACGTTTAAATGTTCATTAAAACGTTAAAATCTTCATTTTTAAAAACGTTAAAATGTTCATGAAAATGTTCAAATGTCCATTAAAACGTTAAATTCTTCATTAAAACATTAAAATCTTCATTAAAACGTTAAATTCTTCATTAAAACGTTAAAATGTTCATTATAACATTAAAATGTTCATTTTTAAAAACGTTAAAATCATCATTAAAATGTTTAAATATTCATTTTTAAAAACATTAAAATGTTCATTAAAATGTTTAAATGTTCATTAAAACATTAAATTCTTCATTTAAAAGTTTAAATGTTCATTTTTAAAACATTAATAGGTTCATTAAAATGTTAAAATTTTAATTAAAACGTTAAATTGTTCATTAAAACGTTAAAATGTTTTAAAACAAGCAGACTCTTTCTGACATCATGTAAAAACAAGCATACTTTCTGACATCATCTAGAAACAAGCAGACTTTCTGACATCATGTCGAAACAAGCAGACTCTTTCTGACATCACAAAGAAACAAGCAGACTTTCTGACATCATGTAGAAACAAGCAGACTCTTTCTGACATCATGTAAAACAAGCAGACTCTTTCTGACATCATGTAGAAACAAGCAGACTCTTTCTGACATCATGTAGAAACAAGCAGTCTCATTCTGACATCATCTAGAAACAAGCAGACTCTTTCTGACATCATGTAGAAACAAGCAGACTCTTTCTGACATCATAAAGAAACAAGCAGACTATCTGACATCATGTAGAAACAAGCAGACTCTTTCTGACATCATGAAAAAACAAGCAGACTCTTTCTGACATCATGTAGAAACAAGCAGACTCTTTCTGACATCATGTAGAAACAAGCAGACTTTCTGACATCATGTAAAAACAAGCAGACTCTTTCTGACATCATGTAGAAACAAGCACTCTTTCTGACATCATGTAGAAACAAGCAGACTTTCTGACATCATGTAAAAACAAGCAGACTCTTTCTGACATCATGTAGAAACAAGCAGACTCTTTATGACATCTTCTAGAAACAAGCAGACTCTTTCTGACATCATGTAAAAGCAAGCAGTCTCATTCTGACATCATGTAGAAACAAGCAGACTCTTTATGACATCTTCTAGAAACAAGCAGACTCTTTCTGACATCATGTAAAAGCAAGCAGTCTCATTCTGACATCATGTAGAAACAAGCAGACTCTTTATGACATCATAAAGAAACAAGCAGACTCTTTCTGACATCATGTAAAAACAAGCACACTCTTTCTGACATCATGTAAAAACAAGCAGACTTTCTGACATCATGTAGAAACAAGCAGATGCTTTCTGACATCATGTAGAAACAAGCAGACTCTTTCTGACATCATGTAGAAACAAGCAGACTTTCTGACATCATGAAAAAACAAGCATACTCTTTCTGACATCATGTAGAAACAAGCAGACTCTTTCTGACATCATCTAGAAAGAAGCAGACTCTTTCTGACATCATGTAGAAACAAGCAGTCTCATTCTGACATCATCTAGAAACAAGCAGACTCTTTATGACATCATAAAGAAACAAGCTGACTTTCTGACATCATGTAGAAACAAGCAGACTCTTTCTGACATCATGTAGAAACAAGCAGACGCTTTCTGACATCATGTAG